>NW_027205603.1:6942500-7470000 GCF_024711535.1 Dipodomys merriami
GTGTGGGGGGGGGTGATAGTCCTAGGCTTGAACTCAGGGCCTGGGTGCTGTACCTGAGGGTTTTGGTTTTGTTTTTTTTTTCCTTGCTCAAGGCTAAAGCTCTACAGCTTGAGACAGTTCCTCTTCTGGCTTTTTGAGAGTTAACTGGGGATAAGATTCTCATAGATTTTCCTGTCCAGGCTGGCTTTGAATCATGATCTTCAGACCTCACCCTCCTGAGTGGCTAGGATTATAAGCATGAAGTACTGGCACTTGGCTTGGACAGTGATTTCTTTTATAGGATCTCTCCAGCTTCTTCTCAAGGGAGACTAGGTAATACGAGGGGGCATTACTAATCATCACATTTGTAGAAGGGAAGATAACTAGCAGGAAGAGGACATGGATGCTAATAAACAATCTGTAATACATAGGAAACTCTCTACCACCCCATGAGAAAACCTGGTCACTGGATATAATGATTAGTCAACATTTTTCAATATCAAAGTATACAAAACTACTCGTGGCAAATATATCTCTTTTGAGAATATTCCTCAAAAAAGAAAAGAGCAATAATATCTTGAGCCATAAAGAAACATTTCAACTGGGAAATCAGACCAGGGAAAGAGGTATAAAGGAGTTCTGATTCATAGTGCTGATGGAGTATTACTCAGCTCCTTAAACCTGGATCATCTCTATTGATTTTCAGAGACCGAGTACCCCCTGTTGGTCATCTCCAGGCAGACAAATGATTTTTGCCATTTATTAAAAGTTGTAGTGCCGGGCACCAGGACTACTGAGAACCATAGGGCAGATGCTCTGCTGAATGGCTATGGTCCATAAAAATGTCAGGAAAGACAAATTTTATCTAAAACTCCAATTTTACCTAATGAGCCTCTTAAGAACTGTCAACCATCCAGTGAAACAGTTTGAAGACGTTTTATACATTTTATAAATATATGTATTTGATAAGTTATATGCATTTTATAAAATTATAAATATACATACCTTCACTATATTCACTAAACAGAAACATATAAATGGCTAAACATTTGCCATAAAGAACCTCAAGGATTTATTTTTAACCAGTCCTGGGGCTTAAATTTGGGGTCTAGGTGCTGTCTATGTGCTTTTTTTGCTCAAGTGCAGTACTACTTGAGCCTCTGCTCCACTTCTGACTTTTTTGGTAGGTTAATGGAATTAAGAGTCTCACAGACTTTCCTGACCAAGCTGGCTTTAAACCATGATCCTCACATCTTAGTCTCCTGAGTAGCTAGGATTACATAAATGAGCCATAGACTCTCAAGTTTTTAAATGAGCAATTTCATAAAGGTTAGAATGTTTATACTTCAGTTGAAGTCAATAAATTTGCATTTGACATTTGGCTTGAGAATATCCACTAACTCTCAATTCTGTCTTCCAGTTAAAAGAGATTGATATTTCAATTAGGCACTGATGGTTCACACTTTTAATCCTCGTTCTCAGGAGGCTGAGATCTAAGGATAGTAGTTTGAAGCCACTCTGAGAAGAAAAGTCTATGAGACTCTTAGCTCCAAATAAACACTCAAAAGCCAGAAGTAAAGTTGTGGCTCAAGTGGTAGAGCACTAGCATTGAGAACAAAAGAACAAAAACATCAGGTCCTGATTTTAAGCCCCAGGATGAGCACAAAAAATACTGGGCATTGTCCAAAATTTTTTTTTCTAAAAAGGAAATAAATGTATCCTTTACCTGACTTACATACACATAACCCTTCTGTACATCACCTTTAAAATAATAATAATAAGTTTTTAAAAAAATAATGCCATTTCAAGATACTATATAAATCTCTGCCTTGAAAACAGTCATACTTGTAATCCTGATAGTTTTTGTTTTTTTGTTTTTTTGTTTTTTTTGGGGGGGGGTCCGGTCGTGGGCCTGAACTCTGGGCCTAGGCGCTGTCCCTCAGCTCTTCAGCTCAAGGCTAGTGCTCTACCACTTGAGTCACAATGCCACTTCCGGCTTTTTTTTTCTGCTTATGTGGTGCTGAGGAATTGAACCCAGGGCCTCATGCATGCAAGCCAAGTGCTCTACCACTGAGCCACCTTCCCAGCCCCTCATCCTGATAGGTTTTTTTTGTTTTTGGTTTTTTTTGCCAGTCATGGTGCCTGAACTCTGGGCTTGGGTGCTATCCCTCAGCTCTTCAGCTCAAGGCTAGTGCTCTACCACTTGAGCCACAGCACCACTTCCAGCTTTTTCTGCTTATGTGGTGCTGAGGAATTGAACCCAGGGCCTCATGCATGCAAGGCAAGCACTCTACCACTGAGCAACCTTCCCAGCCCCTCATCCTGATAGTTTTATTTCTTCTTTTTCTAATCTGTATGTCTTTTCCTTCACTGAAGTATTTAGTACTTTCACTTCTATGTTAATGTTCCAAGACTCTTTCCTATACCATTCCAGCTTGTTTGGAAAAGTTCCACTAACAATCTTCAATGGTAAGTACCCTAGGGATAATTTGTTTTCCTTTATATGATAAGTTTATATTTCTCCCTTATTCCTGAAGGATAATTTATAACTGTCAAAGTCATGGTCAACAATTGTTTGACCTCAGCCTTCAAGTATTGCTTTAATTATTCTCCCACCTGCACCCCTTTCCCTCTGGTAGGGTTGTAGGGCTGAAAATATTGTTTAGAGGTCCCTACGTCTCAATTAATATGTTTTAAAGTTTATTTTCTATTAATTCTTATTCTATTAAAGTTTATTTTCTATTAATTCTTCAGGGGAGGGGGGTTCTAAAGTCCCATCCTCCAGCAGATTCTATTTTCTGTCATCTCCACTTCACTAGTAAGCCTAAACAGTAAGTTATGTGTTCCTATTGTATTTTTCAATTCTTTAACTGCCATTTGGCTTTTTATTGTAATTAGTTTCTTTAATAAAATTTTCTATTCTTTTATCAATTGTTTCAAAAGAACCTGTCAGCAATGGTTCAAATGTTTGCATGACTGTTATTTCAAAATACTTGTCACAAAACTCTCACATCTGATTTACTGCAGTGTTGACAACATTAGCTTTTCCTCCTCTCTCTTTGTTCTTGTTATGATGAAATTTTTCTTATTGTGTCCTGGACATTTTCTTTATTGTATTAGGAAAGTCTGGGTTCTATTTAAGTGTTGCATTTGTAGTAGGATGTCACCCTGCTTAAGTTTAATCTGTGATCTTGCTCATTTTATGGGGCTGTGACTCTAATGGCTCTTCAATTGTTAAAATCATTACAGCCTGTCTGGTTTAATATGCTCCTGTTGGGGTTCATAGAATCTTGCTGGTGTTGTCTGAGGAGGTGGAGCTTGCTTCACCTTGTTGGGACTCTGTATCTTTCTCAACTCAAGACCCATATAATCTCTTGCTGCCCCAATATCTTTGGGAGGGGTGGGCCGTCAATGGCTTGAAAGGACAAAGAACATTCTTGACTCTTTGCCCACTCTACCAGTCTGCCCCTGTGTCTCCGGGTGGGAAGGCAAGTCTCAGCTCACAGACATGCAGGACCCTCTCATATTACACCACATTACACCCATTGGGTGTCTTTACTAGTTCTTCTCACCCAGGCAACCTCTATCAGAAAGAAGAGTCTCAAGCTCCATGGAAGATAGAGTATGTCTCCTGGGATTTACCCTTGGAAAAGTTTCCAGCTTGATACTGGTGTTGGGCTTGTGTGATGTTGTCAGTAAGATCTCCAGTCAGTCCCGAGGAGGAATGAGCCTGAGTCATTTTTCAGATTCCACTTTTCCAACTAGAGAAGTTGTGGGGATTTACTTAAGTCTGTGTATGTAATATTGCCTCTTGTCACCAGTAATGTGCTCACCCATCTCATGTGAAAAGCAATTTGGGAAAGTATGCTCCATGTACTTTATTATGTAGAGATTTTATATTAAGTATTGGATTTTTATTCAAAGAGGAACCATAAGTCATTAAGATATAAAACATAAATTGAGAGATTAAATGAAATAATAACATTGACAATAAACTAAAAGCTACTTCTACTCATGAGGTGATTTGAGATTCTAAGTTCTGAGGGCTGTTTTTGTCATTATATCAGATACTTCTGCTTAAAAGAGTCATCATAAAGTATCATTTTATGGGTGAATCATTTGGAGCCCAAGTGTTTAATTAACTCATAAAAGAACATACAGATAGTGAGAATAGAAAATATAAGTGGATTTCAGGATAGTGTGACCTTAAGATCAGTGGTCTTCCCACTAAAACACATAGTCTCCTAGTGACACAACAAATACAGTGAAACCAGCACAGCAGGAGAGGACAGATAATCCAGTCATGCCCATAGCAGTAGAAAGTGAAAAGTTCCTGCCGTGTGAACAGAATGCATCACTCAAGAGAAGTAGAATCTTGACCACTGCCCCATTGGCATCATGTTAATGTGCATGGTTGTTTATGAGCGTAGGCTCTTAAAGGCCAATGCAAGCTTCAGTAAGTTCTCCAACTTTCTGTAATTTTTACAACATATGTTAAATTTTTGCCTGTGATAGTGCCTTCCTCCTTTAGGATAAGAGAAAGGAAAGGAAGAGAAAAGAAGAGGAAAGGAGATGGAGAAAGAGGAGAGGAGGGAGTGGAGGGGAAAGGAAGAAAGGAGGGAAGGGGAGGGGAAAGGAGGAGAGGAGAGGGGAGGGGAGGTAAAAGGAAGGGGACAGGAAAGGAGAAGAGGAGAGGAGAGAAGAGAAGATGAGAGAGGAGAGAAAGAAGAGAAGAGAGAAAATGAAAGGCAGGAGGAAGGGAAGAAAGGAAAGGAAGGAAGGAAAAAAGGGAGGTGAAGAGAAGAAGGAAAGAAGGAAGGGAGCTAAGAAGGACAGAAAGAAGGGGGTGAAAATAGCTTCCCCCCTTTTTTTTCCAAAGGAGAAAAGAATCAGTAGTGATCATGAGAATTTTACAAAGGTCAGGGCAACATCTCCCCAGTTTAGCTATTTTTTCTTAGGCATTAGCAAACAAAAAATCAAATTTTAACTCCAAGTACAGTTGTCTCCCTTTTACATCCAAGAAATCTAAGCAGTGAAGCTGTTCCTTTCTTTGAGAGATGACTCTGAGTCCTTTGCAGCCTGGGTGTTTATGTTCCCAAGGCCCAGCTAGCCGCCAGTAAAGTAAACAAGTGCGCGCTAACCTTCACAAAGCTGTTCTGACACTGTGCATCCGCGCTGGGGATTCGGAAGTTGCGGTCAAAGTGGATCTCCAAGTGTTCGCTCTCGTGGGTAATGGCTGTCCAGGAACATTGGCTGTTTGGCGGGAAGTTCTGAGGCCAGTGTGGCGATTGGATCGTGCCACTGTCCGAATGAAATATGCCACCACAACCTGGAATTTTTTCATGCAAAAAAAAAATCATCAGTCCTCAAGGAAAATAATTATGTTGGAAAGCAAGAGCTGCTAGAGAAGTTACATTTCTAAACATGAGATCTCAGTATATCTTTCCGTCCCCATGACTTATCTTTAGGGCAGGGACATAAAAAGAATACAACAAATGTAAGGTATGGAGAGGAAACTTCAGCCCCTGCCTAATGCTTTATTACATTTCAGCAGAGACCACTTAATCCTTACTATGGAGAGGAGACACTATATCCTGTCTTCAAACAACTGCAATACTGTATCATCCCTTGAGGGGAAGGAGCGTTTATACCATAGCAATGCAAATTCTGCATTTTATTATCAAAACACATGAGGATGCAATTCAAACTCACTCATAACTTCACTCTAATTTACAGGACTAGAGAAAATGATTTTGAATTGGAGGAAATTATTCCATTTAGCCACCTCAAACATTCATATTGAAACTGACTGATGGATAACATATCAGAGGAATTTAAAGGAGGAAAAACCTAGAATTATTTTCATACTCCCAAACAAATGAAGTTACAGCTTTCTTGGAATGATTTCCCTTTAAGCCCATTAATACAAGGAGCCTATCTAAAACTCCTTTATGACTAACAGCAACAGTGGTTTAATGACAAAGCTCTGACTTGTTCTACAGATATCTTCCTAATAACTGGCTCTACCAAGATCAATTGTCCTGTAACATATTTAAGATTTGATGAAATTCTAAATACAGTATCCAATACAACTCCTTTTGTTAGAAGAGTTATAGGGTTTACTTTTTTTTTTTTTTGGATCATAGGGCCTGAACTTTGGGTCTGGGCACCAGCTCTTCAGCTCAAGGGGAGCTCTCTACCACTTAAGCCATAGCACCACTTCTGGCTTTTTCTGTTTATCTGGTGCTGAGAAATCAAACCCAGGGCTTCATGCATGCAAGGCAAGTACTCTACCATTGAGCCACATACCTTTTCAAATCATAGGTTTGTACTGTAGAACCTGCAAACTACAGCAGTTGCTCTAAAACAGAAATCTCATCACCTATAAAAACTCAGTAGCTCTCTATTAATCAAGGGACAACATATAAATTGAGGGTCCTGATGATGTGGACAACTTATTTTGTTCTTAACTCAGCATTCTGGCTCTAAGCTCTGAAAATGTTAAACTACTTGGGAATCAAACATTCATTCCAATTACTTGAGATAGCTGCACCATTTTATAGAGTCTTGGACATCTGTAGACTTGGGTAGCTGCTGGCATCCTGAAACTAATCCCACTTGGATAGCTAGGGATGACAAATTTAAATTAGTTAAGAAAAAATGCATAATAGACAAAACAAAGTGCAGAGAAAGCTTCTGTTACCTAAAGTTTGTGAGTTCCAAGTAGCATAAAATCCACCACCTGACACAGAATAGTCAGAGTTAAACAACACCAGAAGCTGGTTGGAACCAGAATGGATGGTTCTAGGGTTGGAAGTTCCACAGTATCGGCCTATAATGGGCGACGTAGGTAAGCCACCATTCCTCACAGTGACGGAGTCCCAGGAACAGGTCACATGGTTCTCGATATCAATGTCCCTAAAGGTAAGCTGCAGAAGAGAAAAGAACTCATATAGCACCAGGAGTTATACATGAGTGTCTGCGTTGAGGCAGGGTCCTTCCAAATCTGCTGTCTTTGTAGTCTTGTCTCTTCTGGATTTTTGTTGTTGTTGTAATGTTTAGTTTTTTGTTTTTGGTCTGTCATGGGGCTTGAACTCAGGGCCTGGGTACTGAATTTTTGTGTATGGTTTTTTTTGTTTGTTTGGGGTTTTTGTTTTGTTTTGTTTTGCTTAAGGCTAGCACTCTGCCACTTTACAAACAGCTCTACTTCTGGTTTTTGAGTGGTTAATTGGAGATAAGAGTCTCACAGGGATGTTTTTGCCCAGGATGGCTTTGAACTACAATCCTCAGATCTCACCCTACTGAATACAGGCATCTGATACAGGCATGAGCCACTGGCACCCGGCTTCCTGTCTCTTTATTAATTCCCCTCTTCCTTTCACTTTCTTTCCTTATTAAAGATCTCTCTCTCTCTCTCTCTCTCTCTCTCTCTCTCTCTCTCTCTCTCTCTCTCTCTCTCTCTCTCTCTCTCTCTCTCTCTTGCTTTCTGCCCATTACACAATTTGAACTCAAGGTGTTGTGTTTGTTTAGCTTGCTTGTTCATCTAGTGCTTTACCACTTGAGCTGTATCTACTATCTGGCTTTTTGCTGGTTATTTTAGAATTGAAGTCTTACAAACCATTCCTGCCTGGACTGGCTTTGAATCATGATCTTTAGGAGCTCACTCTCTTCACTGGCTAACGGTAGAGGTAGGATGAGCCACTGGTGCCTGAATTGAAGGTTCTTTACAGGATTTCCTGACAGGGTATGGTTCTAGGAATTGGGGTCATTTGGAGAACATCAGCAGTCTATTTGTCTAGAATAGTAGCTCATGCCACAACCAGGAAGGTGCTGCTCTCTCTCTCCTACAACTGGGATTGTTTTCTATATACACAAAACATAGTTGCAATCCTCATTATACACTTGTTTGTCCTCTACTGAGAGAAATGTAGAGAGAAGATGATCAAACCTACTCTGATCACTTGGTAACTGAAAGGACGATATTTCCCTGGTCTTGGAAGTGGTTTACCCGGGGATAGGAACTCACGGTGATGGTGTGGCCTGGAGGGGCTTCCAACAGCCAGGCACAGTGGGAGGAATTGCTGTAGGTGCCTGGGTAGTTTGGGCTTGTGACCACTCCACTCTGTCCTATCTGGATTCCACCACAATCTGAAATTATATGCGTAACACTCTAAATAAGATACAATTTTAAAAAACTATAAAGCCAAAATAGTACTTAGAGTTATCATACTTCATGATACAATCAATAAATATGGTAAATGAAATAAATACAATAAAGTAACAGACAAAAAATTAAAAACAGCCAAGTTTGGTGGAAGAATAGAACAAATAAATAGAACAAATGAAATAGAATCACATAGCAAACACAGCCTCAAGGTTAGTAAAAAAAAAAAAAAAAAGGAACACATTTCAAAATTGACAGTAAATGAACTAGAGACAAAGTCAGTGACATTGCCTTTCTTGAAAATAAAACCAATTAAGACCACAAAAACGCAGGTAAGCTTGACAAAATTACCAGTTCCATAATTAAATACTTGATTTATTTGATTATGAATTTCTAGTATTGCTTTAAATTTACATTAGCATATCAGGTTGAAAAGATGATATATTTCTAAAGGATGGGCAATATCTGAGGCTCAGTACAAATATTTGCTTTGAATCCTGACCAGAAAAAAAAAAATCAACTGGCAGGACGATTATGTGCATAAATTACAGTTCATTTCACTCCTTCCTCTGGGCCTATCGTGAAGAAATGCTAGATAAACACATAAGAAAAATAGATTTTGGTTCAGAGCCAAATTAAATGGTAATAAAAAGAGAATCTCTAAAAACTACCCAAAAGAAGTATAACATAATTCAGAGGAGCAATCTAACACAAATGTGTGTTAGTCAGATATGTGGACCATCAGAGGTGACCAGGTAGGGAGAAGATATGACCTTGGACTTCCAGATAAGCAAGGGCTGGAACTGAGACCTTTATCCAAAGTTTGACATTTAGTAGAACTGTGATTGTTAGTGAAAAGGGAGAAAAGAACATTCTAATTAGCACGGGAAGTGGCAAGGAGTCATGCTGCCCACCTTGGGCTACATTTTCAGGTATAAACTCTGAATGTCACAGATGCAAATGCAGCATAAAACTCTTTCCACTAATATGCAGTAATATGAACAACACACACAGCCTGACCAAGTATGGCTTATCCAAAAAATGGAAGAATGATTCTAAGAGAAAAATATTTCAGTATAAAAAAAACTTTAAAAAAACTATTTGTACACTAAGAACTGAATAAACTTTTTCTAACCTGATGAAGGGTTTTTTGAAACCTAAGAACAACCAAGTTATTTAACAATGAAATGTCATAAACATTCATATGGAAGTCAGAAACATAATGCAATCATTCTTTCTGTTCAACATTATGTTGGCAATCCTAGCTAGGGAAATAAGGCATGAAAAAGGAAAAAAAAAAAAACAAACAAACTATCATTTGCTGAAGAAATGATTGGTTACCCAGAATATTGAAAGAATGTCAGAGACAAAACCCTAAAACCAATAAGAATATAGGAAGTATCTAAAGTACCTTTTCTGGTTTTTGTTGGTCCTAGAGCTTGAACCCAGGACCTGGGGACTGCCCTTTAGCTTTTTTTTTTTTTGGCCCAAGGCTCTACCACTTGAACCACACTTCCACTTCCAGCTTTTAGGTGGTTTATTGAAGGTAATAGTCTTATAGAGTTTCCTGCCCGGGCTGGCTTCAAACCACAATTCTCAGATCTCAGCCTCCTGAGTAACTAAGATTATAGATGTGAGCCACCAGCCCAGTTTCTAAAGTATCTTTGTTCTAAAGACAAAATTATTATCCAGTATAAAATAATTAAATTCCTGGATAGTAAAGATTAAAAATTGTAACTTGGGAAAATCTCATTGATGTGAGCAACAAAATGATAGCTACCTAGAAGTAAATCTAACAAAATACAAGGTCGTATTCTCATGAGACAAATATAAATTATTAACTATTATTTGATTGCCAGAGATTGAGACCTTAATTGTTGAGTCTTACCTGTGAAGAAATACTTTGCCTTGAATCCAGAACGCTCATCACGCTCATTGGTGAAAAAGTGTACCCACACTTGAGAATAAGGTATAACCACTGGAAATGCAGGGCGTGTGGGGCCACAAAATTTGTTTATCAGAGGCCCATACGCATCACCTGAATAAAATAGACCAAGTGCATCATTTACAATCTTTAGAGAAATGTACTTTACTGAATTCAGTAGAAACACCTAAGAAAGTACTCTGCTTATTCATTGATGCACACATAATTTCAGATGCATTAGTGTTCACATCTACCACCTGCAAAAGAACAAATTCCTCCACTTGAAAGAAACACATCAACCAAAAAAACATGCAGTTTTGTTATGGACAGATATTAAGTATAGATTCCTTATTTTTCCAGTTTATGTTTTCAAATTTGTTTTAGCATATATAAACAGAAATAAAAAGAATTTTTATTTTTTAATTTATTTTTGAGACAGTTTCTCATGATATGGCTCAGGATGGCCTCTAATTCACAAGCCTCTTGTCTCCATGTCCAGAGAACTGGGACTATAGAATATATAATCATTCCAGCTGCAATTAATTTATAAACTCTTTATGTCTTATTTTAAGGAGTAAGAAATTTATTAATAGAATTTACCTCTAACTCTACAAGCAAGCACATTGGATGCTAAAAAAATATTACACTGGGAGAGGATAAATTATACAGAGTGAGACCAAAAGAGGGTATTCTTAGGATGGAATCACTTAGACACAATAGCTATGTGCATCTGGCTATATAAAATCATATTTATGGAACTGGACTCCAGGAAGTAGAAATAAGAGGTTTGGGGAGTTTTGAGGGTGGATTTTTTTTTGTTGGTGTTTTTGTTTTGATTTCCTTGAGTCTTGTTTGTTCATTTATCTGTCTTTGGGAGGGCAAGGGGGAGGCCCAGAAATGGTGGGACAAATGTTGCAGTGAACAAATGTTGCAGTGATACTCACTGGACACTGTTAAAAATGAACTATTCAACTTGTGGTGGGAAAGATTGGGAGAGAGCAATGGGAGGTGTGATATATACTCTATCTGAAATGTACTCTACCATACTGATGTAACTGTAACCCCTCTGTAGATCACCTTTATAATAACAATGAATAAATTTTTTTAAAAAGAGAAAAAACAAAAATAAGAGTTGTATTATAATGGGATTTCTATATGTTAAATTTATGTACATACGTATGCAGATATATTACTTAAAATACTATTATTTGTATTTGTTAAAGTTCATTAAGTATAGAACACTGAAAAAACAAGAAATGTAAAATCAATAGTGATTAAATAAATCTTCAGAATGGAAGTGAAAAAATGCATGAGATTATAAGGATTTCTTTCCTGTATTCAATCAACTGAAATGAAGAGAATATTTAGCACTCCAACCCGTAACTGTCAGATTTGAACTCTTTGTGTTTTATGAAGATTACTTTTCATAGAAATTTGATTAACATTTATAGAGTACCTCCAGAGCCCGCATTTATCTGCTCCCTATTTGTTCTGTCAGCTGAACATCACTGTCCTAATAAATCAGTGAGATAGAGTATTCTGCCTTTAAATCGGAAGGAATAGAGAGCTGATTGCATTTAACAGACTGAAATTTAATATATGACTGTTCTGCTGGGTTATCTAAGCCAGTGGTTTTGAGACCGGTAAAAATGGGGAGCTTTTGTTGGCATTTCATGGAGAACATTGCCAAACTACAACATGCCTTGCTCTAGTCTCCACTCAGCCTCTCAGAATCAGGAAGAATCTCTTACTGAAGTCTTTTGTCTATGACTACAGACTATTAGTTTCTCCTTCTTGGAAAGTTGTGTCTTCCATGGTCTCCAAGATGGCTACCAGTGATTTCAACAACTGACCAAGAAAGTCTCTGACAACTGATTTGGCTTTGCTGCTCTAAACCTTCTTTTATGTTTTGGAAAAAAGTGAACCTAAGCAAATCTGTGACAATATGGAATATTTATAATAATATTATTATTATTTATTTATTTATTTATTGTCAGTTGTGGGGCTTGAACTCTGGGCCTGAGCACTGTCCCTCAGCTCTCCAGCTCAAGGTGAGTGCTTTACCACTTGAGCCACAGCGCCATTTACGATTTTCTGGTAGTTTATTGGAGATAAGAGTCTCATGGACTTTCCTGCCTGGGCTGGCTTTGAACCCCAATCCTCAGATCTCAGCTTCCTCAGTAGCTAGGATTACAGGCTTGAGCCACCGGCACCTGGCTCCAATTTACTTTTTAACTAAGAAACTGTTTAACAATAGGAGCAAGCTAATGAAAAAATATGCCTTGGGTCTAGAAAAAAGGAAGTGAAATTTATTTCCTTGAATATACAGTTGTTCTGTTTGGTTGGGTGCTATTTTTAAATTTTGGGGGTGAGTACTGAGGTTTGTACTCACGACCTGATTTATACATGGAAGTCAGATGCTTGAGCCATGACTCCAGCCCATTTTACTTTGGTTGATTTTTAGATGGGGTTGGGGTAAGTGGAAGATCATAATCCTCCTCTTTATGGTTCCCAGATAACTACGATGACATGTGTTACACCATGCCCAGCTTTTTATTTGTTGAGATGGCATCTTGTGAATTTTCTACCCAGGCTGGCTTTGAATTTGGATCCTTCCAATCTATGGCATTAGAGAAGATAGGATTATAAGTATGAACCACCACACCTGGCTGGATATAGTATCTTTAATTTTTAAGAGAAGTTCAGTTTACCAAGTACGAGTCCAGTCTATCTTCTTACCTTCCCTCCCTCCCTCCCTTCCTCCCTTCATCCTTCCTTCCTTCCTTCATTCCTTTTTTTTTTTTTTTTTTTTTTTTGCATTACTTGGGTTTTAACTCAAACTTCTCATTCGCTAGGTGGTGTCTAACCAATGAGCTATGCCTTAAGCACATTTTGAGGCACTGGTTATTTTGACATAAGTTCTCACTTTATCCCCAGGCTTGCATCTGTATTAAAATTCTATTTTGGTTCCCACAATAGTAGGAACGAGGTTGATAGCCCTCACATGCATCTTCTTCAGGTGAGATAGAGTCCCATGAACTGTCCCAGTGTCAGCCTTCCACAAAGCTGGGATGGCAGGCAGGGGTCACGGTACCCAGCTATTGGTTGAGTAGCTAAGATTCCAGGTGTGAGCCATCACACTCAACTCTTGATCCTTGGTTTTAATCATGAAGAAGAGGACATTGCTCATTGCCTTGGGAATCATTTTTGTTTCAACAAAGTTCTTTTGGATCTTAGGTGCCTAGAGCAGGCAAGTGACTCTTTGTTGTTGTCATCTCTAACCATATGAAGAATATGACAAATTAAACAGCATGACTTTGGATGGAACTCACCCAGTCGAAACTCCAGGGCATCAGGTTGACAGTCTTGATGTCTCTCCAGGAAAAAATGGTCAAACTGGATGTAAATGGATGAGTTCTCGTGTTTTGGATTGCTGATAGTCCATTCGCAGTTGAGGTTCTTTGAGTACTTAGTGAGTCTACTATAACCTGGTGAAGTAAAGTTTCCTCCAAGGACATTAGAAAGAGTTCCACCACACACTAAGAAAACACAAGGAAACAGAGAAATTAACACTAAGAGTTGTGTCCTAAGAGAAGGTACCAACAATCCAGGGGCAGCAACTAAATAGCATCAATAGCATCATCACTGCATCCATTTGGATTTCTTCTTTTTCATTATGGTTTTCTTGCTTGCTTGTTTTTCCAATACAGGGGATTGAATTCAGTGCCTCACCTTTTTTCATGCTCTCAGCTCTTTTGATTTTAAAGTTTGTTTTTCAGATAGAGTCTCACAGTAACTTTCTATGAGCCAGCCTAAGATAATGAACCTCCTATCATTGCCTTCCACATAGCTAGAATAAAAGCAGGCATCACTATCCCCGGACCTTGACTCATTTTTCTAGATGCCATCATGGTGGTAGATAAATGGCTTGCAAATTTTGGAAAAAATTACTGTAGGTTTAATGAAGAAAAACTAGGCAAAAAAATTTTTAAAAAGAAAAGAAAAGAGGGAAATCATCCACTAAATGAGTGATGGTTGGTATTCTACAAAGGATTTGCCTGGTTCACAGTTAATTTTTTTTTAAAAATTTCTTTGTTGGGGGCTGGGAAGGTGGCTCATGGTAGAGCGCTTGCCTTGCATGCCTGAGGCCCTGGGTTCAATTCCTCGGCACCACATAAGCAAAAAGAAAAAAGCCGGAAGTGGCACTGTGGCTCAAGTGGTAGAGCGTTAGCCTTGAGCTGAAGAGCTGAGGGACAGCGCCCAGGCCCAGAGTTCAGGCCCCACGACTGGACCCCCCCAAAAAAAAATTTCTTTGTTGGATTACAGGTACATGGCTGGGGTTTAGCTGTGTGACAGTACCACCAAATTTTGGCTTATTGTCCATTTAATATTTAATTTAGAGGAATACTCAAATACAAACAAAAAAAACTTATGAATATCTCTAACTCCAAACAAATAAAGCCATTTTTGTTTTGTTTGTTTTTTTGTTTGGGTTTTGTCAGTCATGGGGCTTGAACTCTGGGCCTGGGCATTGGCCTCAGCTTTTCAGCTCAAAGCTAGTGCTCTACCACTTGAGCTACAGTTCCACTTCTGGTTTCCTGGTGGCTCATTGGAGATAAGAGTCTCATGGCCTTTCCTGCCCGGGCTGGCTTTGAACCTGATCCTCAGATCTCAGCCTCCTGAGTAGCTAGGATTACAGGCGTGAGCCACCAGCAGCACGCATAAAACCATTTTTAAAAATAAATACAATTCTACTCCTCCGAAACTTAAGAATCTTTAGATAACAAGACCAACCCATGTAGTAGGAAGGTATTTACAGTCAAGGCCACATTTGGCTTAATTTTGAAATAGTTATTATTAAATCCAAACCGTTCATGTATCTTTACCAGAGATAGATAGATAGATAGATAGATAGATAGATAGATAGATAGATAGATAGATAGATAGATAGATAGATAGATGGATGGATGACTAAAAAAAGAAAATAGTGTGTCTGTCCCCAATAAAAGTACTTACTTGCAGAGTACTTACTTTTCAAGATGGTCTCTTAAGCCCCAATTCTAATTGCAGTTTTACATAGAACTGTGCTATAAGTTCACCTAATGGTATTTTGTAAGGAAAAGGTGTATAATTCATAAGTCATGCATGTTTCTGAAGTGATCTTTTTTTTCCTGTGTGGAGTGGACCTATATCTCCTTATACATGTGTTCCTTGTGTTGAGAACTCCAGGTATAACTTGGTACATTGAAGGGAATACTGGAGCCTCTGTAGCTATGGGCAGTGTCTGTGGGGCACTTCTGGTGTGTCTGGATGAGAGGAGGAGGGTTTGCAACATCCTCCATTACCTGCATCTTCACTGGATGTGTAGGAAGCCTTGAAGCCTCCATATGGCAGGGATCCATCGCTGAAATACACAACTTTCATCATGTTCCCTGAAGATTGGAACAAAGTCGTCACATTCACAGTGCTGCACAGCTTCTCCAGCTGCGGTGAGTTACTTCGAATGCCATTGTACACCTGTTGGAGAAATAATATGACCTTCAAATATCTAATCATACTACTCTATATTTCCTAGGAGGTGATATTCTCTGCTGAGATCTACCATCTTCTATGGGAACCCTATATTAAAATAAAATAGTGAACAGCACCCACGCTGGTGCCAAAAATAGTGTCCATCCTGGTACCACAGTCTGGGCATATTTTGTGGTCTCAGATCATTTTACTAAAGTGGAAGTCTTGTAGGCATGCCTTCCTACAAGGTAGTGACCAAGGAAAAGCTGTTGTATAATTTGCAAGAGAAAATCACATTCTCTGTGTGAATTAGATGTGCCCTTATGCTTACTCCATAGTTCACAGAATTCATGACAGGCAGTTTGTATAACAATGTCTCAAAACCTTCAATATTCAGAACTCAGGTTCAAATGTTATTCTCTGGTGATTTCAAGTGCACAATAATTCAAATATTTTTAAATACCTTGAAAACTAATTTTTGAAAAAAATCGATCTTAATATAAATACAATGGTTCTTTCTTAATTACTTATAGATCCGAACCTTCAACTACCCTACTTATTGATTTTTAAAGGGATCGTTATTGATTTCAAAATGTTAAATATTAACTGTAGCTCTTTCCATAGCTATAATAATTGGCAAAGTATGAGATCCCAAGGGAATATTTTATTATGGTCTGGTTTTCAGAATGCAAATATAGTGAGAAATAAAGCAAAAATCTACTAATTGAGTGATGGTTGGTATTCTTCTATCAAGGATTTGCCTGCATCACAGAAATAAGACTCAGAATCTGACACCAAAATCCTACCTAGAAGGAGAATGTGCTCTGTTATGAAAGATGCAAACTTTTCTTTTCTAGGATTGATCACTAACTAGTTCAGGCTTCTCCTTGAAAATGTTCTCTGGCTTCCAGGATCAGATGAAAAACAGGTCTGTCATTTATTGAACAGACTCTGATCCTCACACACATCCAGGCCAATATACCCCCTAAGCGTACAAATTCTGACTCCAAACCTCAAAACAAAGCATAAGAAAACAGAAGGTGAAAAACATTTCAATAATATGGTAGGACAGCACTTGGCCAGATTCAAAGGGATTGTAACCAGCTACAAGGTAAGGGGATCTACCAGAAAGTATGAACAATGTCCTCCCCCTGCCTCTGTGTCTGCTACTTCCAGAGAATCCTATTGGCCGTGAATTGTGCTGTTATCCGTCTATCACACAGACTTCTGCTTTTAGAAGCAAGCTGAGCATCTGCCATTCTTGTCCTCTAATCCATTTTATAACTCTGAAACTACAAATCCCAGAAGACAAGTGGGTAGAAATAGGCACAGAAACAAGACAGTCTGTAAAATCTGCTGGGAGAAGAAACAAAATCAGACATTAGGTGGTACCGCTTTTCATTTTTTCCATCTGCACATTCAGCTAGTCTCTGGGTCTGTGTTGAGTCCATCTAAATGAGGAGTCAGGCAATCAGCACTTCACCAAAGGCTGCCTATTCCATTTGGCAGGTGTTAGAAAAGGTTTTTTTCTCTTATGTGTTTTGTTACTATTGTTGTTTTGTTTTTTGTTATTACCCAAAACCGGGGTTTGAACTCAGGGACTGGGCACTGTCCCTGAGCTTCTTTTACTCCAGGAGAGCACTCTACCACTTGAGCTACAGGACGACTTCCCGCTTTCTCTCTTTATATGGTACTGAGGAATCGAACCCAGGACTTCATGCATGCTACGAAAGCACTTTATCACTAAGCCATATTCCCAGCCCTTTTATGTGTATGTGTGTATAATAAATAAGGTTAAGAACAGAAGAAAGTTAACATATTTATTTAGAATGGAGAGAAGATGAAAAAAGCAAATGCTGAATAAATAAAACATATTCAAAGTATTTATGTAGACATTGTACTTAAAGACATTAATCCTGACATTGGTTCCTCAATGGACTCTTAACCTTCCCAAGTTTAAGGACATATAGACCTCAGTTAATTCAATAATTTGAGTCCAATCCTGTCCTCAGTTACTGCTCATGAAGCCACAAGTTCACAGCCCCAGCTATGCAATAAAGCTTCTCATCACGTTCAAGTTGCATTCTTCAGCATGAATGAACAGACAAAGGTCCTCAGACCTCCAGGAAAACATACAGTGTGAGAGGCAGGGACCAATATGAGTACGTAGATGACAGAAATGGAAAGGAAATTGCCTCTAAAAGAACTAATATAAAACTTCAAAATGATGATAAATGCATTCACAAATAGGAATATACTGAATAATATAATTGTTGACTCTATACATCCAACTAATGATGGTAAAATAGTCACAGTTCCAAGCATGCAGGTTCTGAAAAATAACTATCACCTGTGCTCATTTCCTCAGGGAGCCACCAGAACATCTGCTTCAATAAGAGGAGGAAATTGAGAAAAGGAAATGATGAAGCCAGGTGGGAAGCCCCAGAGAGGAATAAAGGGAAATCCTGAGCTGACAGCTGGCATATAGCTTGCAGATGGTCCATAAAGGCTCAAGGAAGAATAGCACTGAAGAAAATAAATAAACCAATAGTTATGTTTTATTATACAGAGCTGTGTTCTAGCTTAGAAAATGGACGGAAGAATTGGTGATCACTGCATAGAAAACCACGATGTAAAAAAATAACTATTATTAGTATTATTATTATTTGGGAAAATACAAGTATAGCATCAATGGCAAAGGTATGTGGAAATGACAAATAAGTTCCGACTTGGAATTTGTAGAGATTGCTGTACATTTTGTTTTGTTATTTGTGTTCTAAATGAGAGAGCAATCTCATTGTCCCCCCACATTAGGTGGAACAGCTCTCCACTTTTTCCATCTGAATACTCCACAAGGTCTCTGGGTTTATGTTTAGCCCACCTGAATAAGGAATTAGGCAATCAGCACATCACTAAAGGCTGCCGACTCCATATTATATTTTCTGTGAGGCATGCCCATACTTGTGCTAAAGAACCCTTACAATTATAGTAACGGTACGTTTTAATTATCTCTGAAACTAGTGAAATAAATTCAAAGGAGATAATCCCACATATATGTGAAAATTTTAGTAATAGGAATTTAGTATGACCGCATTTTATATAATTTTTCTTCTGAATAACCAAATTTTGCTTGCTATTCACCCATTATATTTATAACCACAGAAAGTCATATCACATAATTATGGCCATATCACATTATGCATTGCACAGGAGAGATAAGAAAATGTCTGAAAACATGGTAAGAATCATTCGTCTTTTTCTGCTTCATCTTTGTCTGCATATCTATTCACTGAATAATTAGGAAAATGTTCCTTTAATAATAATAAAACTATTCTAACATTTGCTGGCTGTCATGTAAAATAGTGGGATCTGCATTTTCAGTGTCTCAGAATAGACATTTCAATTCTTTAGATATTAGAACTTGGGAAAATTTGGAGGTTGACTGAGATCACCTTGGGGCAAGACAAGATAGTGGAATGGCACAGATGGTTTTAGTCTTTGAAATTCACTATCCAATAGAAGAACTAATCTGAAAACAAAAGCAGCCTGTTACTTTAAAAAGTTAATGGTGATTATTTCCATGACGTCTAGACACTGTGACTGAGTAGTGAATGGAAGTAAGTGACTGAATGCCCTCCTGGATGGGGAACAGGCAATAAACAGATGAACAGATACATGAGTATGTCGGCTGGTATAGAGTTCTGGGAAAGGACAATGTGGGGAAGCAGTGTCTCAGAATGGACTTCACAAGGTACTTAGGGAAGGCCTCACAGATACCTCAGTGTAGTGAGGACATGGACCAGTACCCATCCGGGAAGAGCATCTCCCATGGAGGCAGTGGGGCAGCGGTCTATGTGAAGGTCTGATGTGGGAGCCTCAGCATATTCAAAGGACAGGAATGAAGCCATGGTGGCTTCATCCTAGAGAGCAGAGAGTAAAGGAGATGAGACAGAAAGGGGCAGCCAATACTGTCAGGTTGGGTGGGATTTTCTAAGGATTTACTATTATTTCCCTCTGAAAAAGATGAGAAGAGTTACAAGAAAAAAAAATTTGGTGGGGGGGCTTGAACTCAGGGCAGAGGTGCTATCCCTGAGCTTTTTCACTCAAGGCTAGCACTCTTCCACATTGAGCCACAGCACCACTTCTAGTTTTCTACTGGTTAATTGAAGATAAGAGTCTCATAGACTTTCCTTTCCAGGCTGGCCTTGAACAACAATCCTCAGATCTCAGCCTCCTGAACACTTAGGATTACCAGTTTATGGCCATGAACAGAATTTTAATTGGAGGGGGGCAACACCTTCTGATTTAATTAGATAATTCTGTTGAAGTGCTGGGGACTGAACCTGGAGCCTGTGCACATTAAGTAAGCAAGTTCAGTCTCTAGAATCAGCATGATTTGACTTAGATCTGAAAGCCTCTTAATGGCTGTTGTGTTGAGAGTGTGCGGAACCAAGAGGGGAAGTAGAGAGATCAGATGGGAAGTTGTTAGATTCTGATATTTACAGATACTGTGAATGTAACTTGTACCCAGCTTCATCATAGGGTGTAAGAAAACTCCAGAATCATTATCAAGAATTGAAAACTAACTGAGGGACCAGAAAATGTTAACTAGTATTTACTGATATAACGAACACTGTAAAACAGGAAAAATCGCTGTAGAAATATACTAAGGTGGATCCAATTTGTATACTCCTGGACTGTACACACACAGAGTGGTTACTTGCACTGATGGACTTTGTTTTCCTTTACTGAAGAAAGCAAAGAACACTTAAGGCACATGTCTAAGCATGTGAAGTTGGCAACAAAGAGAGCCGGCAGCCCGGTCCTCTTGTCAGGAGATCCTCAGTGCTGCTGTTAAGGAACAGATGTGCCCCGGCAAGTCACTTGTCTTGGCACAGGGCAAAGTTTATCCTATGCATGACCCTGATGTATGTTAATGACATTGGATAGTCTTTTAAAGCAGCATTTACCATTATTTGGACAGCTTGTGGTGGCTTCGTTCTATAGAAAAGATCTAGAATTTGTCTGAGACTCAGTTGCTTGCTTCGCAATATTCTGACCCAGTTTACAAACTTTTTTATGGGACAGTAAACTCCTTCAACAATGGATCATGATATCCCAGACAGAGCCACAAGCAGCACTTACAATCACATGTTCATTCTCACAGGATGGTCGGATTCCCAGCTTCAGGTCATCAAAAGTTAAGGTGATCTTCCTTCCTTCCTCAGCAGTGATTCTCCACTCACAGAGCCGGCCATGAGGATTAGGGAAGGGGTAGTTGGGAGAAGTAAAAGTTCCCATTGGGACCTGTAGCTCCCCACCACACGCTGAACAAGGGGTAAAAATGAGAGCATTCACAATCAAATCAAAGCTAGAAAAGATTACTGCACCATTCATTACTATATGAGGGTGTGTGTGTGTGTGTGTGTGTGTGTGTGTGTGTGTGTGTGTGTGTGTGTGTGTGTGTGTGTGTGTGTGTGTGTGTATGTGTGTGTGTGTGTGTGTGTGTGTGTGTGTGTGTGTGTGTGTGTGTGTGTGTGTGTGTGTGTGTGTGTGTGTGTTGGTCCTGGGGCTTGAACTCAGGGCCTGGGAGCTATCTTTGAACTTTTTTGCTTAAGGCTAGTGCTCTACCATATGATTTTGGTTTTATGTTAGACATGAAAGCAAGACACCACAGATACTAGCATGCTAGGTAAGCACTCTACCATTGAGCCCCATCCCAAGGGAGGCATTATTACTGTATGTATGTGAGCAAGCACTTTTAAGGAGCATACATAATTTCACTTCTTAATCTCAATTAATATTTAATCATTGCTTTCATAGATGATAGGCTACTGGCAGTATTTTAATGGCCCTCATAGCCCAAGACACATGAGGTACTAATAAATGTAGTAAACATAAAGAAGGCTAAATCATCCAGTTTCTTAGACAAGAGCTTATACCACCTGACTTTATCAGGGCAGTAGAGAACATGAACACTGGATAACGCTAGGATGAATGAACTGTGTTCTTTTCAACCCCATAATGCAGCTTTCTAATGCTCATTTCCTTCCTTTGTAGTAGTTACCACATTGGTAATTTCTCATTTATTACTGTGACCGAAGAAACACATTTCTATTAACTGTATAGGCTAAGAAGACACTATGCTTTTTCCCAGTGTTTTTATGCCAATGCTAGCATGATTCCTCTATACTGTGAGAAATCAATCTTTTTTTTTTTCTCAAATAAACTTACATTCAAATAAACTTACATTTTTCCAATAAACTTACATTCAATGCTGGATTGAAACTGTAGTCTGAATCCTAAGGAAGCAACTGAATCATCTGTGACAAATCTGACCAAGGCAACATTGCTAGAAGTTTCTATACGGGCAGGAATGGTGTTTCCACAGTATCTGCCCAAAAGATGTGCTATGGAAGTCAAATAATAAATATATAAGTATGTATAAATATATATGCATATATACAAATATACATATGTATACACACGTATGTACACAGATGTGTACATATAAAAATGCACACATTTCTTTTAACAACTATGTAAGGCATTCCGCAGGCACAAAAAAAATAACACCAGACAAAACTTTTTCATGAAGAAGCGATGACTACAGGCAAGGAAAGCAAAGAGTCATAATCAAATGTCCGAATATTCAAATATTTGAAGACAATTCAACCACTTACAGGAAAAATATCTCAGCACAAAGAAAGCTTGTCTGTATGGTTAAGGCAATGCTCAGAGTCAACAGAGCCACGAGGGTGCATTTAATACCATTCCTCTTTCTCTTCCTCATGTTAATGTAAGCCACTCCAAAAACTATATTGGGCTCTGAGTGTCAGCAGAAAAGGACACTTACCTCTCATAGCACTCACTCAGTATGGGCTTCAAGATGAGCTCCATGATGAGCCCAGGGGCTCTGGGATCCATTTTGAAGGAATAGGATCAAGGGAAGGAATTGCTGTGTGGCCCAGAGAGAAGTGAACTACATTTTGCTAGAGCAAGTAGACCATAGGTTTTATGCCTTCCTTGAAACAGAAGAAACTATAGAGGCTGAAAAGGTACATGAAAAAGTGAACCCCCATAAAAGGGAGCCTACATATTTCACTGACCAGAGGTGTTGTTTTCCCAGATCTCCACAAAGTCTTTTCCACAGCCAGGAGAATCCTGAAGGTTAATATCTTCAAAACGGATGGTGAGGTAGTGACCCTGGAGGCCTTGGAGATGCCACTGGCATAATGAATTGTGTGGATATGGAAGGCTGGGGTAGCCAATGCTTTCAATCACTCCGCTTTGCCCTGCTACTGTTCCTCCACATTGAGCTACATAAGATAAGAAGAGAGAGATTCTATTACAGATTAAACAGATAAAGCATCACATTTGAAAACTTTGTAAGCACAACTACATATAAATTGAAGTTTCAAAAACTCTGAAAATGTTCAGTGAGCCCTGCCTTGTTATTCAAGATGTACTGTTCATAGGAAGAGAAACAACTCTTTAAGTCTAGTCAATAATGCCACGTGGAAGATGACTACTGAATGGCACCTTCTGTAATGTCACATTAAGACTCTTGGGACCCTACATGAGAGCCATTAGTTGCCAGTACATGTCATGACAAGATGCAACTGAGAGACTGATATGGTCTGTCTAGTACCCTGTACAATGATTCAATAGAGCCATACTCTGTTGAACAGTGAGGCCATGAATGGACTGACTAAACTCAGTTAAAATGGGTAATGCGCTTGATTGGTGATACTTGCCAATTTTTTAGTTTCTTTACCAATAAACAATACACTGTCATAACGGGTTTTGAAAACAGCATTTGATTTTCTCTTACTAGCTGAATGTGAGAGGTAGATTGAATTATATGTCATTGACTCAGGATATATGTTGATATAGGTTAAACTTTGTCATAGCAAGGCTTTTGAAAAAAGTTTTGCAGTATTAAACACATAGGTTAGGATAATGTCTAGATTTAAGAGATAGCAAATTATAATTAAGCACATATGACCATATTGTTTTGAATATGCATTAGAATATCTGCTTTTTACTGGCACAGCCCGCAGAACTTGGCAGGAAGAAAGCTCAACAATTCTGTCAATAAGATCAAAGTTGATGTTCATAGTTGAGTTGTTTGATAACAAGCTCATTGTTTGAATAATATCATACTTATTTCATAGAGGAAGAAAAGAAGGAATCAATGTAGCAAGGTATTATGCACAAACAAATTTCAAAAGCATATGAAATATTCATCTACTAAAAATAGTGTCCTCACAGGAAAATGAAAGGTGAAATTAACATTGTCAAATGCCTGTGGCTTTCCACATCATGCTTATGTCTATTTTTAAAATAATTCTTAAAATTAGGCAAATAGACTTTTTGAAGGAGATATAGTGTTATTGAAAGATTTTGATATATTCATTGTACCACTACTTTGCTATGTAATGGAAAAATTATCAATACCTATAGAATACTTGGCCTTGAATCCCACATGGGTGGGGCTATTGTCTGATTGAAATCTCAAATACATCATCTCTCTTGAGGAGACCTGGTTCCTGGGCAAAGATATCCCACACGACGTGGAAAGTATTGGGGCATTTGAATCAGCTCCATCCCGAACTTCCAGGTAACTCGAAGTACAACTAAAGTGGGGGGAAAAAATAATCAGTTAAATGTATAAGGCCAATTGCTTTAATAATGAAGATGTCACTATCTTTCTTTGAGAAACCTATTAAATCATTGAAGATTCAGTTTAAGACTCATGCCAGTTATTTGTTGATTGAAAAATCTTGTTTCAACTATTTAAGCATAATGAAGCAGATAAATGAAAAAGTCAGGTCATTTTAAAATGCAGTGTATTTTTTCTAAGGATCATACAATAATTAGTAGATCAGAAAGGCAGGCAGCAGTGTACTACGCTGATTTATAGCTATTCACCTTTCACATCCTATATTACTTTTTTATCAATCTGAAAGTCATTTTCAAACTGACCCCTTTGGAATTCAGCAGAGCTGGTGTTTTGTTTCACAGGAAAATCTCACATAGTTTACTTAGGATGAACTCTTTGCTAGCAGCTTCCTAACCAGGACTAACAGAGCATCTCAGTTGGGATATTCTATATCAATAAGAGAAGCCAAGTCTTTACTAATGTTTTCTGAGAAAGGAAATCCAGCCAAGTAATGCCCATTGAAAAGCGTAATACTACTCTCAGGATTCAGACACAACAAGCAAAGGTCTGCTAATGTATACATTCTTCTATCTATCACACATACATTCATGCAAATGCATACATACTTTTGACTAAAGAAAAGGAAAACACCAAAGGAGTTTTATAGACTGTGTAGAAGTCTTGTCTATTATACTATAAGGCATACTCTGTATTGCACTCCTTAAAAAATCCTTATTGAATCAAGGCTTAAGAAATTGGCCTGTGTTTGCTTATATACTGTTTCTGACCCTGTTGTGAACTGGTGTCACACAAGCTCTCATTTGTTAAGCAGCTATTATCATCTATGACACTGAATGAGTGGCTGAGCAGATAAATATGCTTCTACCCAAAGTACTATATTTTCCTATGGGAGGAAGGACGGATAATAACATAAATCTTCAACAACCACCCTTAGTGTCTCTTGGAGCAAGTGTTCAGGGTCAGGGTCACTAGGATACTATCTGTGTCCTTAATCTGCTCAGCTGATGAGACAGAGAAGAGAGGCTGGAGACAGGAAGATTGCCTTTTTGTCCCATGATTTCCTCTGTACCAGGTACTGCTGAGAAAAGGAGTAGATTCTTCTCAGTCATGACAGCTATGAGTAGGAGAAACATTAAAATAGAAGTGACCTACTTGGGCGTTGCTTCAATATTGAATTGATCTTCAAACGTCAGCAGTATGCTGCGGCCTGGAAGGGCTTCTAGAATCCAGATGCAATCAACGTTCTGGGGATAATTGGCAGGGTAGTTGGGGGAGGTCACATACCCCTCAGAATCGGCACCGTGGATGTAGATATTCCCCCCACAGGCTGTCAGGAAACACAGTGTAATCAATCAACCTGTCTGCATTTCAATCTATCTGTATTTCTGGATCAATTTCCTTCCACAGGGAATTTCATTTTCTCCTTAGGCAAGTAAAGGGTTGAGTGGGGCTGACAAGTATGGCAGGAAAGTTTGTGAGACTCATCTGCCCAATTAAACATCACAAACCAGAAGTGGACCCGTGGTTCAAAGTGGTAGAGCATTAGCCTTGAGCACAAGAGCTCGGGGACAGTGCCCAGGCTTTGAGTTCAAGCCCCATCACTGACAAAAAAAGAAAAAATACATTCTTTCATAGAGCTAATGAAATGTTTCGGACATACAGTGCCAAGGATACACGTGAGGGTGTGTCACACAGGAGAGGGTGGAGAGCAGTTGGATTCAGTGACATGATGAAGAGTTCCAAGCTCTGTATAACTCTATGGATATACATTTGTCTTATTTTTTCAGGATTGAGATGTATTGGATGAGCAAGGGATCCAGGACATAAAAATAATAGGTTGGACTTTTGGGGTAGGAAGACAAAAAGCTTTTTTATAAACTAAAGGAATCTTATTTGGCAATTCTAGTATGCCCATTAGGCAAGTATAAACAGATATAAAGTCCCAATGAAATTATCTTGTCCAATGACTTAGTTACAGAGATGCTGCCTTTGCTAAATCAAAGCAATATGATTGTCATTGTCATGTAGATACTTAGTCATATTCTGAATTTATCATTGCCTAGAACCCCCCCCCCGTTGTGTGTGTGTGTGTGTGTGTGTGTGTGTGTGTGTGTGTGTGTGTGTGTTATTTAAAGAATCTAATTTGCGGGGATGGGAAGGTGGCTCAGTGGTACAGTGCTTGCCTTGCGTGCATGAGGCCCTGGGTTCAATTCCTCTGTACCACATAAGCAGAAAAAGCAGGAAGTGGCGCTGTGGCTCAAGTGGTAGAGCAGTAGCCTTAAGATGAAGAGCTGAGGGACAGCACCCAGGCCCAGAGTTCAGGCTGCACGACTGACCAAAAAAATAAAAAATAAAAAAACTGGGCTGGGAAGGTGGCTCAGTGGTAGAGGGCTTGCCTTGCATGCCTGAGGCCCTGGGTTCGATTCCTCAGCACCACATAAGCAAATAGAAAAACGCCGGAAATGGCGCTGTGGCTCAAGTGGTAGAGCGCTAGCCTTGAGCTGAAGAGCTGAGGGACAGCGCCCAGGCCCAGAGTTCAGGCCCCATGATTGGACCCAAAAAATAAAAATAAAAATAAAAAATAAAATAAATCTAATTTTCCAGACTGGCTTCAAGGTGCAGTCCTCAGATCTCAGACTCCTGAACAGCTAGGGTTATAGGAATAAGCCAACCTTGAATCACAACCCAGCATCTTCAACTACCCTTGATACATATCTTTGCTGCAGACTCAAATATCAATTTTTTTGTTTGTCCAGTTTGAGAATTTATAAAAATTGTTGTCACTGAAAATGTATGCTCATCAATCTCAGCTCTATGGAGCCCTTATCCTGTTACAACAGACATTTGGAACATTACTCCCTGAACATTGTATTTTCCCCATTCCCTGTTGATCCTCAGCACAATGCCTGTAGTTCTAACAAAGAAAATAAAAGGAACTACATGAAAGCCCTATCACTATCAGTGTGTTCTCTCTTATTTGTTCTTGTTCTCAGTAAATCCATCTACATCTCTACCTTCCTCAAATCTTCAGTATCTTCCCACAACATTAACTTCCTGTCCCTCTCAGTCAGGCTTCCTTCCCATCTGTCTCTTCAAGGATCTGGCTTTATTTCAGTTCTTTTTTGCTAGGCATCACTCTCAATCTCTACCTTCATTCTAGGTTTAACTTACGATTGCACATTTTAAAAATATTCAATGTATCAAGCTTATAGTAAGTACTTGAACATAGGGATGTATTCATTTCATAATATATAATCTTTCTTTTTTTAACTAGCCTTGACTGGCTGTAGTAGAGGGGTTCATTTTGACGTATCCATGTTAACTTACAATGTACCCTGATTATAGCTTTACTCCTGAGCTATCAGTGCAAATACTTACCCAAATACTTTGCCTCATATCGGATCTTAAATCCTTGGCCTCCTTGAGTCCGATCAGATATGAACTGAACAAACATTTGGTTATCGGATGTAAACAGAGTGGATGAAGGATGGTTGCCACAGAATCGACCGTTTCCTCCTTGGGGTCCCAGTGGTGGAGAAGAGAGGTCTGCTCCATTTTTTAGCTGAAAAGACATATTAAAGTTGCATTAACTCATTTATGTTGAGAAAGCAGAATGAAAAGGACCCCATCCATGCATAGGCTGTGAAAGAAAATGTCACACCAGGATTTAGAGAGAATAGCAAGCCAGACCTACCACCAAGTAATCTCCCTGGCTGCAAGAAGTGTAGTCTCTGTTTGGAATGTCGAAAGGCTGCTCAAAGTAGGTAGCAATGGTCAGGCCACTCTGGACCAGGACGTGCCAAGAGCAGTTGAGGGAGGGAGGGTAGACTTCTGGGTACTTAGGGGATGTGATAATCCCTCTGTCAGCATGCAAATAGCCACCACAACCTTTCAAAAAAAAAAAGTAGGTTAGGAAAACGGAATTGACCACTGGATTGTGTGTTTTGTTTTTGTTTTTGTCTTTCTGATTTTCTCTTGGGGGTTTCCAAAAAGAAAGAGAATAGATAAAATAAGAATGAGACAAAAGAAATGAGACCCCAAACTAATTGTTACAGACTAAACAGGCCATCAACTGATCAAAGAAAACTCACACTGAATTAAATTTCAGAGGTAGTAAGTTATGTTACCGATACCTATTTCCAAACCCAGTCTCTTCTACCACTAAACTATAATACTGCCTATACTACCTGTGGATGAAGATTTTTTTTGTCTGTCACCACATATATTATAAAAGCTATACATTACAGTAAAGACAGAATTAGGTTTATTATTTTATGTGAAGTTAAAAGTCTCCTTTAAATTATGTTTGACATATATGTCCATCTTTCCTCATTCCATGGTCTACTTCTTTAAATTGAATCTATTTTAAAGTTATTAACAGACTTCTACAAGTTTGAGTCTCTATACTATAAGAAATGATAGCATCCTATATACATGATACTGTATACATTTCTTTTTCTATCTCATGCATTTGTATTCCAAGGACAATAGACTCTTTGTACAAAACCTCAAGCGGCTTTGGAAATTGGTATTGAAAAAAATCTTCAACATCGTGTTTGCTCATTATTTTGTAGACTGAAGAAGACTTGGCTCACTGCCCCCTTTGCTGTGTTGTGTGTTTGTGTTTTCTTCCAGATACAGCCCGCAACTACACTTAAGAATGGTCCATGCTCTGGGCCTGCCCAAGCCTCCTCCAAGGGCGAGAAGACCACTCAGACCCCTGAAGGCACGGCAATCTTTTGCCCAACAGTTTCTGGTAGTAGAAATCAGTACTACATACAAGGATAGTCATCCATAGATAGAAGAGACCTGTGTCTCCTGATTTAGACTCTGTGTCCTGACAGGGGAAAATGAGCTAATTAAACCGGGAAGAAACAAAGAAGAGCTCATGAGATAAGACAAGAGGAGAGGAGATGTCAAATGTCAGGAACATTACTCTTATGGAAGGATGCGTTGAAGCCTGCTCCGGTCCTACTGTAGTCGGATGTGAAGCGGAGGTACATGTACTCTCCTGTAGACCGGATGGGGCCAGGGATCTCTTTGCCACACACAGTAGCTAGCTGGGGGGCCACATCATTTTCTCCTGTGAAAGAAGAGAGGAAACATCGGTGTGAGATCACTGTCCTTTGAAACCCGAGGTGGTGAGGGCATTTGTCTCTGAACAGCAGAGGTCCTAAGGAGATCATGGGATTCTTAAAAAGAAGGGTATTGCAGGCCTACCTGTGCTGTGTTATAGCCTGCCCTTTTCTTTTTCCCTTTTGCATAGGAAAAAATTTTAAACCGTTTCAGTGTTCCACAAACTAGCTTCTGGAGCTAAAACTGAAAATCAGAGCACAGGAGGCTAGAAAGTGATCTAGGAGTTGTGTTTGTATGTGTTCAATAGAGGCTCTGACCTCAGTAATTCAGACTGCTGGAGGTCAAGTGTCTGAAATACCTCAGCTTCTGGTCCTAGACCAGCATCAAGAGGCCATTCACCTTCAGTGCTTGCTTCCTTCCTCTATTTCCTTCTTTCTTTCTCTTTCTATTTCCTTCCTTCCTTCAATTCCTTTACATTCTTCTAATTTCTTTTAAAGCTCAATGTAGTTCCACAGAATCTCAGTTTGGAAAAACGTTTGCTATGTAAAATGTGTTGGGGAATGGTCTAGAAAAGACTGATTCTGTCTTAAACAATACAAATGAAATAGCAGGTAGGAAAATGACTCCATTCTCCCAAGAGTGCTTGGGTGGCCTGGGAATGTTTCCCATCTACCAGGGCCTCTCTGAAGACTGACTGGCCAATTGCACTTGTGGTATGTGTCACTGCTCAGGCACAACTGACCAGCTTTATAAAATGTTGCAAGTTCCTGTTAATCAGAAGCAATAAATAACCCAATGACCAAAGCCTGCTGATGTAAAGAACAAAGCAGCACTTCAAATCTGATTCCTAAAAAAGCTTAACACTTAAAGTGAATAGAAACACATTGCTAAGTTAGGGACTCAGATACTCTAGTTTCTTTTTTCTTTTTTTTTTTTTTTTTTTTGCCCTATCTCCAATGCTGGCTTTTTTTTTTTTTCTTGAGATAAGAGTCTCACAGACTTTCCTGCCTGGGCTTTTAACTGTGATCCTCAAATCTCAGCCTGCTTAGTAGCTAGGATTACAGGCATGAGCCTGTATGAATGAAGCTTTCAGGTACCTACTCCTGTTTGGAATTAAAAGGAATCTGTAAGAAACACTTCTTATGAGCTCTTTCAAGTTACTGATCAATGGTACTGATAAACACCTCTTAACAATGCCTACCTACAGGATCTGAACTCTGCACCTGCACATGCTGTGTCTTTGCTATGGGTTTACATTTATTCCTTTCCAATTCTCACACAAAAATCCCTCGAGGTAAGTATTCATCTGTCATAAATGAGTATTAAACAGACTTTGGCTCATTTAGTGACTTAGGCAAGTACCACAATGAAGAAAACACTTCCTATGGTCTAGGCTTCCAGGACCAAGTTCTGATAGAGCAAAATGGAAATCAATAGACTGTGATCTTAAAGAACAACCCTTTCTGGCACACTGATGGTTATCTACTGAAGATTTTTTTCAAAAGCTTTTACACTAAGGATAGATTTTACGTGGGATAGATTTATTTCACTATGCAAATTTTAAATTTAATATTCACAGGAGTGCATTGGTTTCAGAGCAGGGTACCTGCAGCTGCTTGTTGATGAGGAATGGGGGAAGTGATGAGTCTCTCATAGAAAGGAATAAATACACCTACCACTTGATTCTCCCCCCCCACACACACACACATACACTGGATGGGAGAGGTCAAAGAATTAGAGTCTAGCCAGTTGCCAGTGGCTCTCATCCATAATCCTAGCTACTCAGGAGGCTAAGATCTGAGGATTGAGGTTCAAAGCCAGCCCAGGCAGGAAAGTCCCTGAGACTCTTATCTCCAATAAACCACCAGAAAACTGGAAGTGGCCCTGAGACTCAATTGGTAGAGTGCTCACTGAAGAGCCAGTGATAGCGCCCAGGCCCAGAGTTCAAACCCCACAAACAACAAAGAGAGAGAGAGAGAGAGAGAGAGAGAGAGAGAGAGAGAGAGAGAGAGAGAGAGAGAGAGAGAGTGTCTAGGAGGCTAGATGTGAATTCACAATCTGATGGACAACAACGAAATGTGTCTTGTTTTTGCTAAGAATCTGCAGTTTTCTCGGTGATATTAAGACGGGGGGGGGGGGGCGGGAGGGGAGAGGTAGTCACCCTGGGAAAAAATGCTAATGGACTCATTTGGAGGTTCTAGTGTCCCTTCTGACCTTCTCACTTCAGCCTGTGCAAACTGTCCAGCACAATTTTGTTCACATTAATATGATTCATGCCTCTTCACCAAACCAGTACATAAAGGAAATTTATAACAACTACTACCCTTTAATTCTACTTGTTCTACCTCCAGAATCAGGGGACAATAAGAAATACGTACATTATGAATATAAATACTTTTCCATAGACACAAGATCAGCCTCTAAGGCTTCTGAATAAAAAAGTAGCACACCTTGAACATTCAGAGTATAGTCCCTACTAAGACCTCTCACACAAGATTTTTGTTTGTTTGTTTCTTTTAGGAAGAATGGGATGTCCTTAACAATTGTAACAGGCAACTTAACACTGTCCTTATATTGTCTAGAAATTGTAAGCAGTTCTGGAATTTGATCACAGTATCTATGGAATTTCATACACAATAGACGATAGCAATATGCAAGTCTGAGAATAACTGAACATGGCTATGTGTCAGAGCAGAAACTGGGAGTTTTCAGAATGCTTCTCACCATCTCTGATGACAAGTTTATCAAATTGACATGTCTGATGAGACTCAATATCCACAGAGAGGAGGTTGAATTCCACAGTAGAGTCAGGAGCGTGGATGATCCAGGTACAGTCAAGGAAATCACTGTATGTGTCTGGCCATCCAGGAGAGAAAAGAAACATGGGCCGATCTCCTGTAGTGATGAACCCACCGCAAGAACCTAGAGAGAGAAAAGCAGCATGGTTGAAACACCCTTAATGCGAAAGGAACCAGAACATTTCCACCTTAAAATACTACCTTGAAGAGAAGCAACACCAGTGAGACAAATTCCTGAATAAAAACTGATAGGTATTTTGTCAAAGCCAATGATCATTCAGCTAACATTTCTGTAGTTTATCTTCTGGATACGAAAAAACAGATTGTGTTCTACCTCTTTGCCAAAACTCTGCCATATAACCCATTGGATATTGAGTGCTGATTTTTAATTGGGCATGAATAAACACATATGGAAAGATTTCTCTACCGGTGTCACTGAGATTAAACTATTACACGGCCCACCTTCTTGTGACATTTCTTCATCTTTTTCTCAGCATGGCTAATATTACTTCTATCTGTGTGATTCTGAAATAATTTCTAAATTTAATGGTTGATATATTCAGTAAAGCATAAGGAAAAATTGCAGGCTTTATCATTTCAGATACATTTTTATCCAGATGTAGTTTTATCTAGATGTAGTTTGATAATTATTGCCTTACGGAGTTAACTTTTAATAGCAAGATGGTAGAAGAAAATGTTCACAAACAAAACTACATTTGTGCTGCCTTTTACATTTACTGACACAGGCATCTCCCTGGTCCCTGCTGTCTAATAAACTGGTGGTAAAGATATTCAAGATCCTCACATTTCAGACTGAAGCTCTCCCTTTAGTATTTCTTGTAAGGCAAATCTATGAGCAAGGAATTCTTTTAATGTATGTTTATCTGGGAAGGTTTTCATCTGTGCAGATTCTGAAGGATACAACGCTGGGGACAGAATTCTTGAATGACAGTCATTGTATCTCAGCATGGGAATCCATCAACTGCTGTCCTGTGGCTGTCAGCATTAAATGTGACTCTTACTGTGAATTTCTTACATGACAAGTCATAGGCATGGGACTTTGGTGCTTTCAAGATAATCTCTTCTATTCAACAGTTGACAGTTGACAGTTGTGTAGCTGTACATAGTTTATCCTTCTTGGAGTCTGCTGAGTTTCATGGGTATATGGATTCATATTTGTTTTTGTCAAATATGATAACTGTTCAGATACTACTTTGTCAAACCTTGTTTCCCTTCTCATTGACCTCCTCTTCTGGGACTCTCAATGCACTTATATTGGCTTACTTGCTGGAATCTGGTGCTCTCTATACAGTCTTACTGTTTATCATATAACATTAGTATGAAGATCTGAACTCTGAAATGTTCTGAAAGCCAAAATATGTGTAAGCCCCAACAGGGCACTCAAAAAAAATTTTCAGAGAATTTTACATTTTATATTTTGCACATTAGGGCTGTTCAACTCTAAATTCTAGCCTCAAGAATTCTACACAAGGGCCAGGTACCAGTGGCTCACGCCTATAATCCTAGCTACTCAGGAGGCTGAGCTCTGTGGATCATGGTTCAAAGCCAGCCCAGGCAGGAAACTCCGTGAGACTCAAACCTGGAAATGGTGCTGTGGCTTGAGCAGTAGAGTGCTCACCTTGAGCTGAAGAGCACAGGGAAAGCGCTCAGGCCCAGAGTTCAAGCCCCATGACTGACCAAAAAAAAAAAAAATTCTGCACAAGGGACATTCAAGTTGTTTTAGAAAATCCTGTTGGATTTGGATTACTAGGATCAATCGAAACAGGCTTTTGGCCAGTTTTAGTCCCTGAACTATGAGCAAAAGACAAGTCCCTTCTGAATGAAGCACTTTTGCTGTTGGTGTGTTTTTTTGATAATAGGGTTTGAATTAAGGACCTTTTCGTGCTTGCTAAGCAGAAGCTCTAAAATCTTTCCAATTAGCACTTTTTTTGCTTTAGTTGTTTTTTTTTTCTTTCATGTTTTAGAAGTCATTTAATGAGTTTAGCCAGAATAATAGTAAAATCAGAATACAGAACTGAACACGTATGTGCACTGCTATCTGATTACGAATTTGCTAGGCAAATTGTTTTCCTTTCATTAATTTTCAAATAAGGTCTTACATTTTTCCCCAGGGTCAGATTTTATGTGAATCATAATTTTCAGCTTGTTCTCGGAGATAGGGTCTTACTAACTTTCTGCCTGGGCTGGCCTTGAACTGCAATCCTCCACTCTCTGACTTCCAAATAGCTGAGATTATAAATATGAGCAATTGCTCCCAGCTAAGCACTTTCAGATTGAGATATTCCTGAGATCTTTTGCCCCAAACCATGGTCAAAGGCAATGTCCTGCACCAGAAAAATCCAATAGCCAGATTTATGGAGGGACGGTGATAATGGCAGATACCTACTTACCTGAGCTAACTACTGTGAACAAGAAAGAGATGTGGTATTAAATCATAACATTTGTTCCTGAAGTATGACAGTGCTTTTCCTACTCACACTGTGGCTGGTTTTGTACCTGAGGTGTTGAATATGCTGTAGATGGGCCTAGTCCCATGTGAAAGTTGTTTTCTTTGCTTGCTTATTTCCTGGCAGTACCACTTGCATTTGCCCTTAATCATTTAATTACTGTTATTTAAATAGCATAAGAGGGCTTTGTCTTCTGAAATTTCTTTTATATTCCTAGAGAGATCCTGTCTTGATTTCCTTTCTTAATGTCCTTACTACATGCATGATAAATCCTCAGTAAATATCTCTTGAATTAAATTAAATATGTACATATATAAGAAGCGCTGTGTGCAATGCTTGAGGAGTTAATATATTGGGAAACACTAAGCTTCCTTGGCTTTAATAAAAACTTTCAGTGTGCTGTTTTTAACAAAAGAAAATCCAGAGAAAAAAAGGTTACTTCTCTCTAGTGCTTTATCCATAAATATTCTGTGTGTGTGTGTGTGTGTGTGTGTCTGTGTGTATGTGCACACCTGTATGGTATTTACATTACAAAATTTTGAGCAATCACTTACATGGTTGTTGGAAAGTATAAAAAGTAAACTTTGTGTGAATATTAAATAGCTAATTTATATGAAAATATAATCTGGATTTTCAAAATATAAAATAGATAGATGCCAATGGCTCACGCCTATAATCCTAGTGATTCAGAAGGCTGAAATCTGAGAATAGGGGTTTAAGCCAGCCCAGAAAATCCCTGTAAGATTCTTAACTCCAATTAAATACTCAAAAACTAGAAGTGTTTCTGAGGCTCAATTTATCAATTGAGAGCTGGCCTTGAGCTCAAAGAGGCTCAGGGACAGCACACCCAGGCCATGAGTCCCAGCTCCACAATCAACCAAGAAAAAAAGAAAGGAAGGAAGGAAGGAAGGAAGGAAGGAAGGAAGGAAGGAAGGAAGGAAGGAAGGAAGGAAGGAAGGAAGGAAAATAGTATGAATTTAGAAATGCATCTGGCCAGTGCTGTTGGCTGATGCCTGTAATCCTAGCTTCTCAGGAGGTTGAGATCTGAGGTTCTCAGTTGAAAGCCAGGATAGGAAGGAAAGTCAGTGAGACTCCTTAGTCCAGTTAACTACCACAAAGCCAAAAGTGGAGCCATGGCTCAAGTGGTAGAGTGCTAGCCTTAAGTAAGAAGCTAAGAGACAGTGGCCTGGCCTTGAGTTCAAGCCTTAATGGCACACACATACAACTCGCCTGCCACCACACACACGCAGATATGTGGACATTTATAGGAAGATGTTTAGGGCTCTGATTATTCTTCTCCAGATGTTTTCAGTGGATCCCTTACAATACTGGTCTCTATATTATCGGTCTTAGAAAGCACTTCATTCATTAGCAAACATACCTGGAGGGATGGTCGGTAAAATCCCACTGGGAAGATCTACTGCAAACCATTCCAGAAGGAATCCTTTCCTCGACAATGTAGAGTCAGAATAAAAGTGAACAGTCAAAGAATTTCTAGTGGTGCTAAATGATCCTGTCTGAGTTCCACAGTAAGTTCCAATGAGACGGGAATGAATATCAATCCCATCATAAAGCTGCAAGAAAAGGACAGAACATTCAACATTCATAATTAAGGAGCAGATTCTAGGTTTCCTTGTAAGAAAATTACATTAAAAAGATACATTGCCTGTAATTATTAAACATGAATTCAGTTTTTAAATAAAGAAGATATCTTATGCTATTACAATTTTTACCAGAATTGCAAGGTGGGGGGGAGAATGATCAACAAATAAACATTTAATTTCAGTTTGAAACAGCAAGGGCAATCAAGTATAAAGTATGATTGCAAGTAATAAATGGTGCTTCAAAAATACTGATAGCTCCTTGACCAAATTACATTAATAAGATGCTCTAATGGATACAGTTTATTAGATACTTTTGCAGTAAAATTTCTGGGCAGAAAACTAGAAACTAGGATAGTTACTGAACAATACTCAATAATTCTGTTTTGGGGCCTCGAAGGAAGGAATTAGGAATAAAGGCAAATCGAGCTGAAAGAAAGGTTCATGGAGAGAAAGGGAAACAATGCCCCAGAAGAGCTCCTGGCTCCCAAAAAAGGAAAGAAATGATTCCATTACACAGAAACCCAAGAGGGCTCAGTGTATTCAAATCATTCCATAAATCTCTCTCATGTGGTTTTAAATATCCAACTATTTAGAAACACATTATGTGGTAGTTTCCCAATTATAAGCAATAATTTCACGGCTACAAATAATATGTCCTTAGCTAAACCTCTTTTTTTTTCCAGGTTATTCAACAATTATTTCCATATATCTTGAGCATCTATCAGATTTTGTTTGGGTTTTTTTTTTTAACTGTATTTTTTTTGTCTTTTCTTTTTTGGTACTGGGGATCGAACCCAGGACGTTGCACTTGCTAGGCAAGCACTTTGCCACTGAGCTACATCCCAGCCCCATCTATCAGATTTTGGAGTTATTCAAGGCACTGAATATCCAAGGGAATAAGACAGGATCTCACCCATCAGGGATCCAATACAGTACAGTATTCAATATGAGCATGGTAGTGATCACAACTTCCATGGGAGGGGAGGGGGCCAATACTGGATTTTGAACTTAAGCTCTTGCATTTGCTTGGTTTTTGCCTGACTTGAGCTGTTATCCAGCTCTGCTTTCTGATGGTGAGTTTGAGATGGAGTCATCTACACTTTTCCATCTTAACCTCCTGAATAGTTAGGATTTCTGGTATGAGTTACAGGTGCGTGGTCTCTTTTTTGTTTATTTTAATGGATATATTAAAGTATTTTTTGTTAACACTTTAACATATAAACAATCAGGATAATGGGATTTAAGAGAAAATAAATAAGACACCAAGCATGCTTTGATGTATCAACTGTTAAATTACACTAATGCTCTAAAAAGCCCTCAATACAGAATACAACATAATAAATACGTTAGTGGAATTCTTTTTGTATAGGTAGTAAGCAGTAAGCATAGTTTGTGGGAGATTATCCCATGCATCTTTCAACTCTTTGGATTTACTTTTGCCAGTGCTATCTGATGGACATTTATAAATACCAGATTGCCTATGAAAACTTACCATTAATTTGTCATAATAGCAATTCGTTGTTAGCTCAATGTCCAGCTCTAAGATTCTGCCATGGATAACTTGAGATGTGTTCACAGTTACTGTCCACTTGTAGTTGGAATTATCCGGGTAATTTCCAGGCCAGAAGGGAGAGGCAATTCTCCCATGACTTCCCACAATATTATTATTGCCAAATACTAGGAGAGAATAAATAGAGGAGTAAATCAGGTATACTTAGAATAGAGCTATAATTAAATGAGAAAATAAAACAAAACAAAGCAAAAGGCAAGGGAAGTTGAAAAGGGTGGACTTTTTATCTGACATTGATTACTTTTCTGACTAGTGAAAGAAATACTATTTCCTGTTTGGCTGTTGAACTATCCATTGATACCCTGGAGAAGGGTGATTTTGTGAATGGAATGCCATCACTTGACATGGTTGCTTGGTACACTAAGAGGTGACAACTTTCCATGTGAAAAGGTTACCCAGCCCCCACAGGTCATGAGAAGAGGAAGGGATGGTTATCCTTCTTAATTTCACTTGGTGTTACAAAAAGGAAAATTTATTACTCTTTTTTTTTTTGGGGGGGGGGGTCCGGTCTTGGGGCCTGAACTCTGGGCCTGGGTACTGTCCCTCAGCTCTTCAGCTCAAGGCTAGCGCTCTACCACTTGAGCCACAGAGCCACTTCCGGCTTTTTTCTTATGTGGTGTTGAGGAATCGAACCCAGGGCCTCATGCATGCAAGGCAAGCACTCTACCACTGAGCCACCTTCCCAGCCCAGGAAAATTTATTACTCTTAATATCTTTTTCCCCCTTCAGCTGTTTCTTACTCTTTAAAAATGTCTCTAATAAAAAAAATTTGAACACATAGAATAGCCAATTATATAAAAGTCAAGTGAAAAAATAAACGTGGCAGCCAAAGGCTGGTGGCTCATGACTATAATCCTATACACTGAGGAGACAGAGCAGCTTGTGTTTAGAGGCAAAGGTTTACCAGACTCTTTCTAACCAAGAGTTGGGGATTGGTAACATACTCTCCCAGCTACAATGATAAATCCAATGCAGACAGACTGCCCTTGAAAGACTGGTAAATTATCTTGAAAATAACCAGCACAGAAATGGCTGGACAAATGGATCAGGGATAAGAACCTCTGTCTGGCAGAACTCCAGAAAAAAAAGAGAGAGAAAGAGAGGGGAGGGAGTAATAAAAAATAAATACAAATCAGTGACACTGAGTGTTAAGCCAACTCTCAATATTAATTTTGTATTTAATGAAGTCTATAGGATCAAATTAAACACATTTGACAGAAATATGCCCTGTGTGGAATATATTAGCACAATATCATAAAAAATCAATTTAACATTAGGTAGAAACTCGAGCTTAAAAATATTAAAACCATTGGGAATGCTCTTTCTTGCTCTTAATGAGACATTCATATATAATTTAGTTTTCAAAAATTATTTTATAAATAATTTCACCAAGTCAAGATGGAAGAAGGGCAGAGCATTTAGAATGATTCTTGCTTCCTGCATTACTGATAAATACATTTTTATTTATTTATTTTTTTTGGGGGGGGTCCAGTCGTGGGGCCTGAACTCTGGGCCTGGGCGCTGTCCCTCAGCTCTTCAGCTCAAGACTAGCGCTCTACCACTTGAGCCACAATGCCACTTCTGGCTTTTTTTTTTTTTTTTTTTTTGCTTATGTGGTGCTGAGGAATTGAACCTAGGCCTCATGCATGCAAGGCAAGCGCTCTACCACTGAGCCACCTTCCCAGCCCCCCTGATAAATACATCTTTATTTCTAGTGTTCAGGACATATTCTGGAAGCTATCACTGGAATGGGCCTACTCACTCTTAGCAAAGCCAGCCTGGAAGCCTGTGCCACTGCCCGAGCCATCAGACACAAATCTGACCCACAGAATATGCTCAACAATGGATGAGTAATTGTGAGGCAGAGAGTTTCCACAGTATCGTCCCACCAAGCGACCTGTAGCATTTCCCTCTCGGATTTCCAAAAAGTCTTTGCTACAGTTCGGAGAGTCCTCCAACTGGAAAGATCTGATTTGGAGAGAAAAAAAATATTTTAGGAATTAGTACAATAGCACATTTTCTGGGATTCTTCTGAATCACATTCATATGCTGTTTGTATGTGTCTACTTTAAAAAAAAAAATAAGGTCATACAAATAGACTAGGCTAGCCTAGAACTTGCCATATTCCTGCTTCACTCTCACAAAAATAAAATCCTTTGAAACTTAGAGATAGGCAAATATTTCCTTCCCAGAATGCAATAAAAGCACCGCATGTAAGATAGTGAATAAATTTAATTGCATCGAAAAAATTAAAAAATGTTCCTCATTAAGGCTATAATTAAGCAAATATTAGACAACACACAGACTGACTCAGGGTGAGGGGAGATAACTGTAAAGCAGGTATTTAATAGAAACACAAAGCTGCTAGAATAGAAAAAGTATTCCTACAGTGATGAAATCAGCAAATTAAAAATGGACAACACTGAAGCAGGCATTCATAAGACAGTAACTGAATGTCCAGTGAGAATGAGAAAAAGAGAGCATCTGAGTCATGCACATCAAATATCACAAAGAGTATGAATTTAAATCTCTCACAATGGCTGAAGAAAACACTGACAAGATCAAATGTTGATAAGAATCCAGCTGTATTGGAAATTTTTGTAAATTCCTGCTGGGGCTATATTCTGGTCAAGTACTTTGAATAATTCTTAGAAAATTAAATACATACCAAGCTATCCCACAAACCCTCCTCCTGGTTATTTACCCAAGAAGAATACAAACACCAGAAAATTCTAATATCTGGAATCCAAAATGACTCTTGCAACACATACGTAACTAGAAAACAATTAAAATATCAATCACGATGCCCTGAGCCATACACATGCAAGTGTCAAGAAAGGATACACATCACATTCAAAACATAGGTCATTTGCTGTCTGACAATATTCAGTTTATTTCTGGGACAAAGTATGGTGCTTTGTTCCTATAACACAGCTATCTACTTGGGAGGAGAAGGTGAGAAGAACTGAGATTCAAGGCCAGACGAGGGATGAATGTTAGTGGGACCGTAACCTAAAAGAAATGTGGGACATAGTGGCACACACCTGTAGTTCTAGCTACATGAAGCAGAAGGGGAAAAGATCTCAGTCTGACAATCTTATCTGAATAATATCCAGAGCGAAAACGTTGAAAGTGTATCCCAAGTGGTATAATTGCTTCCTATCAAGAGCAAGGCTCTGAGTTCAACCCCAGAACCACCAAGATAGATAGATAGATATTAGATAGATAGACAGACAGATGGGCAGACAAACAGATAGGTGGATAGACAGGTAGACAAATAGAGAGATAGAGGGAGAATTTCCTAAAAAGAAAAAAGACAAAGAAAGGAAGGAAAATATGGTCTAAAACTTACTGTAAGGAGGGAAAACATAAGAGCATTTCAAGAATATAGAAAGTCCTCTTTCCCATGTATCTTTCAGTGAAGGTTCAAAATGAAATGGGGTAATATTTCCCACTATGGTAAGGACAGTGCTACAATGGACTTCATCAAATGTATTCTGATGGAGAGCAAGCCTGAATGAAGCCTCCTGGCACCTCAAGCGCTCAAGGGCACACAGTTGAAGATTCCTGAGAAATTTGATTGGTTTATTCTATTCCTAGCTTCTCACTAACAGAGACACTGGCACTGCTGGGTTTCTAGGAAGAAGAATGGGGAGTGGTTGCTCTTTTAAGCCCATCAACCTGGAAGATTATGGCCTGAACCACCTGGACTCTATTCTAGATGTAGTTTAAGCAGCAAGCTATAACTAGTAGTTGAGAAGCTGGGAAAGTTAGGGAAGGTAAACTATATACCTTTCCTTACTGCCTTGATGATCTGATGACATAGTACCAAGTTGTAGCTACGGTCTTTTTCTGTAAGAAACTGATCTGAATCCATATTTAGATCGGCTCAGTTTTATTACTGACAACATGATATGTGCTAAAATTGTATTCTTTGGCTTCTCAGAAAGCAAAATGGGAAGAAAGGCATATTGTTTTCCTCTAAAGGGCAATTACCTCTAAAACATTTCTACTCAACCCCAGTAAATGAATTGTAGATGAAGTAGAAGCAGAAGAAGAATGCTAGACAGGTCCATGCATGCATCAAAACATATGTTAATGTTCTACCCATTGGTCCAGAAGATTGCAAAGTCTATCTTAAATTCCAGGCTATAATTGATGGCTAAAAAGTAGAGATGACATTGTTTTAGTAATTATTGTAACACAATACCTAAATGAACCAGAATAAACTTAGAAAAGCCTTCTAGTTCTTGGAACTTTTTGTTTTAGGTTGGTACACTTTATACTGAAATCTGCCCCCTTGGTTAAATATGCTAATAAAAAATACAGTCTGGAACAAAAATAATACACTGCTGTTTCTCATTATCTTGTTTCAGTTTGGAGCCAAAACCCATCAATTCCTAAAAGCACTCTGCTAGCAAAGAGTAGAATTTCTGCTGATTCCTTTAAATATTTGTTTTATTTTTTAAGATCCTCTTGAGATTTTTATTTCCTCTCTCTTCTGTTGCAAATTCCACCATATATTATTACATTCTCCAGTTTTGTCCCTACTGAGATTTACCACCACAACATGCACACTGCCAACTCTATGTTTTAGAACTGGATATGACTCATGCTTCTCCTCTGCTCCCTCACACCCTGGGGAAATGCCTAAGCACCAAACTGGAAGCAGTTGAGACTAAGGCAGGAATAACTCACAACCTCCTCATGAAGTCCTGTCCTTCTCATCATCATCCACACAAAAACAAACATATTGCAATCTACAAGATCCATTTTAACGATAAACTCAAGCAATAACACAAAGTAGTCAGAGTCAACTTCTCTCTCAGGGGAGGGAAGAAACAGTCAATGTCCTACACAGTAACTATGATTTAACATGCATGAAACCACTTTCAATGTTTATCATCTTACCCTGCTCTGGGAGGAGAGCCTAATGTTGTCCATTTGTATTGGTGTATATCACAGAAAAGTCATCAGAAATAGCTCAGCCTAAGAAAAATGCAACTATCTTGTGCTGCACATTTTAATTTTTACATCTTTCATCCTAACAGTGAAGTTAGGATTTAAAAGGTTTTTTTTTTTTTTTAATTCCTCTGTGGAAGAAATTTATCTCATGAGGGTTCAGTTAGGTAGCTTCATGATCTTGATTGATCAATAATTGGCCAGGACCTAGAATCTTTATTAATGACTTCATTAAGTAATTCACTATTTTGAACTCATGGCTTTGCACTTGCAAGGTAGGTGCTCTACTACTTGAGCCTTATCCCCTGGCCCTTTTTTGCTTTTCATTATTTTTTTGGAGAAATTCTTATGCTTTTTTTATGCTGTCAGTTGTGGTGCTTGAATTCTAGGCCTGGGCACTGTCTCTGAGCATTTCAACTCAAGGCAAGCGCTCTACCACTTGAGCCACAGTGCCACTTCCATCTTGTGGTTTTGATGTGAGGCCAGCCTCAGACCATGATCCTTTCACCTCCAGAGTTGCAGCAATGACAGGTATGAGTCACCAAGTCTACCAAGAACTACAACAGTATGTCTTAATATTCCAAGTGTATAACCCAAGTTTCTGACAACCACTGAACTTCACAGTGGTGACCATCTGATATTAATAGAGACCAGGAAGGAAAAGACCAGATAGAGGGAAAAAGATCAACTAGGAAGCGCTATTATCTGGCAAGTTAGGTGGTCTAAAAGAACAAATGAAGGACCTTGGACCATGTCATAAAAACAATGACTATATACAAATCACCTAATAAGAGTAGCACATGACTTCTACGCGAACACTTTGTAGTGTCTTGACAAGTATTTCTTAAATAAAATAACCTAAGTCAGGTTAAGGACTCAGACAATAGCTTTCCCTTTAGGAACTATGTGATGCTAATGAAGACAAAAATGCCCCAAACATCCTCCCCACACACAATGAAGCTTTCAACACCCATTGCCTTTCCCCTATGTAGAATGCCTTTTGACTTAAGACAATGGCCCTTGTACCTTGAAAAGGCACTGTCTTGATGACAGATCAAAGAAACAACCTCGGGGCTGGGAAGGTGGCTCAGTGGTAGAGTGCTTGCCTTGCATGCATGAGGCCCTGGGTTCAATTCCTCAGCACCACATAAGCAGAAAAAGCCAGAAGTGGCGCTGTGGCTCAAGTGGTAGAGTGCTAGCCTTGAGCTGAAGAGTTGAGGGACAGTGCCCAGGCCCAGAGCTCAGGTCCCATGACTGGCAAAAAAAAAAAAAAAAAAAAAAAGAAACAACCTCAACTGTTTGAACTTTATTCTACAAATAGAACCATTCACCAAACAGAACAGTTCATATTTCCAATTAGTTCCTGATGCACAGATGCTGGCCTGGTCAGACAGAAGAGCCAGACAGGACAATGTCAAGATAATCACAATGTCCCTGAGTTCTTTTGCTCAAGGAAGTACTCTACAGCTTTGAGCCATGGCTCGGCTTCCAGTTTTTGAATGGTTAATTGGAAATACAAGAGTCTCATGGGAACTTTTCTGCCTGGCTGGCTTTGAACCCAGATCCTCAGATCTCAGACTCCTGAATAGCTAGGATTACAGGCGTGATCCACCCAGGTTCTGAAACCATTGTTAAGAGGATTGTAGTGGTATTTATAACCCAAACTATGACTAAAACAGGAAATTTGGAGAAAGACTTCCTAAGCTCCCACCATGTTCTCTTTAGCAGTCAACACAGGCACATTTGTGGTTGGCTGTCCATGCTATTAGTAACAGCACTTCCTTCCTACAGGTTTATCAGCACTGAAACAATACACCAACAAAAAGGATTTACATGAAGGACAGCTGCAGCTGGTTGCCAGGGGAACTGACAATGTTCCAGACACATTCCACATTCGGGGGATAAACGTCTGGGTAGCCAGGGCTGTCGAAAATGCCTTCGCCCATGTGTAAGTTTCCACCACAAGCTGGACATAGGAAAAAAAAGAGAGAGAAATAAAAGAGCGTCAGAGCAAAGATCACATCTGAGACAATGTAAGCTAAGACCATTATAGCCATTATCAGTATCGAAGGACATAACAGTTTCATCTCCATCAATGACATACATAGCATTTCCATCTCAATTTTCAAAAATCCATGCTACATCTAATGAGGAAAAGATGGTAAAACCTGAAAGCCAGGAGCCACTCAGAGAGAATTCACATGTTCTAAAGCTTCTTCTCCCTGTGAACTAACAACTATAAGTTTGGGTGATCAAGGACTTGTTTTTAATTCTGAAACTTCTCCGTTGTTTGTAACCAGTATCATCTTCAATCCTGGCTTAAAAGAAAAGGAGGTTTGCAGCCTTGCCCTCTCCGAATAACAACAAAACACAACTTCCAGGCACCGACAAGGCATCCCCTGGCTCTTGGATATTTTTGTTTCTAATGAGGGAGCTGACTGTGAAAAGCGTTACTGAGTCCAAGACGCCCAGTTTTGGATGGCATCTCTCTCCTCCCGCCCCTCCCCCCCCCATCTACCCATCATCCCTGTCAATATCCGGACCTGGCCTTCCCACAGCAGGGAAGTCTGGATGGAAGAAGAGTGCTGTGTCTGTTCATTGTGCCAGTAGAAGTTGGCAGTCAAAGAATGACTTAACAAACATGTCATGAAGACACAGTACATAGTCATCTGAGATCATGAGGTTTAGCTACCAAGAGGCAGGTCTGCAGGCTATACTCCCTTCTGGAGTTCAGTATGATTAGGAAGTAAACGTTTACCTTAATGTGAAGTTGGTAAGATGAGGAGCAGTAGTGATCTTAGGATAACAACTTCCAACTTCTGCAGGTCAAAGAGTCCCAGACAGCAAATCCAGGACTGGTAGTACATGACTTGCCCTCCTAGTGGGGCCAGTTGCTAACGTTTCTTACCTGATGTTGATGCCGCGTATAAAACCTGGAAACCATCATCAGTTAGTCCAGCATCAGAGACGAATCTTAGTACCAAGGCATTGCCAAAGGACGTGATTGGGTGGGGCAGGGAGCTTCCACAGTACCGACCTACGTAACAAAGTCATAATTGTGGAGAAGGAAGGATAATGTGGCAGAGACTGTAAAGACATCATTAATAGAAATGACAAGAGACTCAAGCATACTGGAGAAATCACTGCTAGAAAGTTCATTTAAATTAGTAATCACGAGAATGCCTGAGAACTAAAAATGAACTCTAAGTACAAGCTAACTAGTACTCAACATCCAAGGCTAGATGAGAAGTTTATGTGACAAAACTTATTTAAAAAATAGTTCATGCTGATGGAGAAAGTTTAAATGACCTGGGATTATTTTGTTTGAAGAATTTTTAGAAAATAGCAATATATTCTCATTCTCCTGAGATAACATGAAAACCAAGTGATAGATTTTCAGAAATTAATTAAAGCTCTGGCTTTTTTTGTTTTGTTTTTTGCTTCCACTGAGAGCAAAGAAAAGCATATTCAATTTCTTTTTTTTTTTTTTTTTTTTTTTTGTCGGTCGTGGGGCTTGAACTCTGGGCTTGGGCGCTGTCCCTCAGCTCTTCAGCTCAAGGCGAGCGCTCTACCACTTGAGCTATAGCGCCACTTCCGGTTTTCTGGTGGTTTATTGGAGATAGGAGTCTCACGGTCTCTCCTGCCCGGGCTGGCTTTGAACCGCGATCCTCAGATCTCAGCCTCCTGAGTAGCTAGGATTACAGGCGTGAGCCACCAGCGCCCGGCGCTTCAATTTCAACATAAGGATTACAGGCAACTATTGACCAGAAATATTTGGGAAGAATTCTATTTGATATTGGAATAGACTTCTTCCAGGACTGTCTCAGAGAGTTGCAATTTTCAAAAATACTTAAAAAGATACACATATAGAAAAGGAACAAGCTGAGTTTCTTGAACTCCACATGAAATCCTGCTTTCTTACTCACTAATTACTCTACTTGGTTTATGCAATTGTTCCTTTTATCAGAAACTTTCTAACCTTGAACAGCATATAAATATGTAGAAACAGAAATAGTACACAAGCAAGATGGCAATGAGTTGGGGGGGGGGGGGTTTGCGTACCTCGGAGGGGCGCATCTAAGGAGTTGCCATCTAAAATTTCCACAAAGTCCCGTGTACAATTAGAACTGCTTTCAAGTCCAAAATGGATAAAGGAGAGAGTAATATGATTAACTGCAAGGAAAAAAAAACACACAGGGGAGATTATTTCATAAAGCACAGGCAAACAAAGCAAAGGGAGAGAGGTTTTGCAAGTGATACTTTGAAAGAAGGACTTTCTAATGGGAAAGTAGGGAAGTTAGTAGACTTGCCCAGGGGATGAGTGAGCTTTAAAAAGGTCGGGGGAGGGGGCACAACTTCTATGCTAAAGGATTCCCTTTGAAGAGTGAAAGAATCAGTTTGTATTTTTTTTTAATGCCTATAGATTCTGAGATGCTGGTCCAGTATTTAAAAAAAAAAAAAAAAAAAAAGACTGTTTAGCAATTTCATCATAAGGATCATGCAGCATTTCTACTTTTTTTTTGTATCAGCCATTTCTGTGCTCCTGTTGTAAGCATTCAGTGGAAGAGTTTCCTTAAATTTAGATTATTTCCTTGTACTTGTCAGTAAGATTGTTTTTGCCTGGTACAAACATCCCCAGGCCTTCAGCTTTGTTTTCCAGCCAGAGCTAGTGCCCTAGAGGTTCACTCCGTTTTCAGGAAAGCTTTGAAATGTCTACAGAACACTAAGAGCCTGAGTCTATTTTCCTTTGGTTATTCTTTCAAGGTCCCTAATCTTCAGAATGGGATCTCTTCCCAGTTACTGACCTAGGAGCAATGAGCACTTTCTTCCAAATGCTTGGCCACTCCTTAGAAAACAACCCTTAGGCGCAAAATGGTTCAGCACAAGCCTGGAGTTTCTGAGAGGAATGTTTCTTAGGCCTCTGCCCGGTCCTTCAATTAGAGAAGGAGTACATGTTGCCCTCATCTTAGGCATGACAATGAAGGTATTATCCGCTGTTACATCACCAGGAAAGGTGTGAAGATAATATTTAAGCAAATGTCTTCATTTTGTGTGTTATTTTATACTGGGCCTAATTAGCCAGAGTGACTTGACTATTTTCACATAGGCCATAGATTGGATGATACAGTGCAGTAGAGAACTTTTCTACAGGGCTGGGAAGGTGGCTCAGTGGTAGAGTGCTTGCCTTGCATGCATGAGGCCCTGGGTTTGATTCCTCAGCAACACATAAACAAAAAGAAAAAAAGCCAGAAGTGGCGCTGTGGCTCAAGTGGTAGAGTGCTAGCCTTGAGCTGAAGAGCTGAGGGACAGCGCCCAGGCCCAGAGTTCAGGCCTCACGACCGGACCCAAAAAAAAAAACCACAACTTTTTTACAGCATGTCTGAAAGCATAAAGTTTCCCTGAACGAAAACCTCCAAGGCTCAACAATGAAACAGGACTCAGAATGGCGCAAGGGTTACTTTTGTAATCCATAAGGGTTGACTCCTCATTTTCTCTGCCAATAAAATGTACATAAAACCTTAAAAAAAAAAAAAATAAAGACCACTGCTAGGTCAGAAAACAGGATTTGAGGATTCCAAAGAGGAAATCTAATCAACACATTGAGCACTGGGAGCAGGGCTATTGTGGGATTTTTAAAACTGATCCCAAGAGAGGAATTGAACATAGAGGAATGACAAAGTTCAAGTTCATTTCTACGGTCCTTTTTACCGTACAAGAAAAGAATGCAAGGCTTGAAGGAAACTCTGTCCCGTACTTGTTCGAGTGTGTTCTTTCCTCATATAAAACTTGTCTGTAAACTTGTAGTTGAGAGTATTACAAAAGGAAACAATATGCCATTTGAAGGCCAGCATAGGAAAAAAGGAAATAACTTTGTTTTAAAAGTGTTCTACTGCAAAGAAACAAAGACATAGAGGTTTTAAACTGTCTTATGGATGGATATTTCACTCCTGAGATGATTCTTTTGTTGCAAGAGTCAGTTATCAATTCCTTTTGTTTGGTCCTGAGTGCTCCATAGCAATAAGAAAAAAAAAAAAAAACACATGGCAGGCGAGACCAGGTTTTATAATTAGCTTCCACATTGATTAGAGGTCAATAGACTGCAGGCATTGCATTTGCAAGTTGAGAGATTCTGTCATTCTTATCATTTTTTTGTCTTTTGGTCAGCAACTGTCGAGCATCTTGAGCACACATGTCAAAAACCATTTATTTATCAATTAGTGTGCCTTATCTTCAATCTCACATGCCTGTCAAGACAGTAGAGTTATATAGATTTGCTAGGGACAGTTTATTAAGTATGCTTTGCTAGGATAAAAAAAGTCTTAATAGAAGATAAGACGGTAAAGAAAAATTTTTACTGGAACACACATTGTTCTCCTACACATGAGGAATTGAGATTTTGAAAAGAACAGGAAGACTGGCTTAAGGAGATGGGAGTTGGTCATGGACTGCCTTTCTCACAGACACCAGAGGGCCAGGGTCCGTCCTTTGGCTACTTACATGGAGGTTGAGCTTGAAGTATCCAGCTGCAGTTCTCATCATTAGGATACTTGTTGGGGTACAGTGGAGAGGAAATAGTACCAGAAGAGTCGGTGATACTGTAGCCACCGCATACTAGAAATACAAACAATTGTTACAGGCCAGACTTTTCTACCACCTGTACCAAACAGTTGATGCTGAATGAAAATGGGACTGAATTCTCCTTATTTATGAAATGCATCCCAGGAAGTTTTGTGCAAAAGAAGCGGCATAGAAAACATCAGAAGACGGGAAACAACATTTACAACAACACAACTACTGCAGGAATATTTGAAGTCGGGCAGTAGCATAGGACAAGAGATTAAGTGTTCTGAATTCAAATAAAACTCTAGCCTTGACTCACTTACTCTGTCCAGCCATAACTTCTGAGTAGAGGGATAATCACTGTATCAGAAAAAAATAAATACTCATGTGGACCGAGCTTTATAGAGACAACTGCACATGCTCACACATCATCAGAGAGGCTCAAGCTCTGCCGGGTATAATCAGTGCAGGGCTTTTGCTTGCAAGTGACTTGAGAGAGCAAGTGGTAAAGACAATGAAGGGAAAAGCCTGGAAGGAAAACAGAGAAGCAGTGACTTAAGAACAAAAACAAGCAAAACTACTCTGGCTCCTCCACTGGACAAGGAGAGGATTCAGAAAGGAGACAGTCCACAATACGGGAACTCTAACTGGATTGGTTTACAAGCAAGTGTTGTAACATATTGTGGTTTATCTCCTTTTGTGGCAAAACCTTCAATAGGTATAGATGAAAGTCTATTTGTATAATGTATCTAGTGTTAAAAACAGTTTCAAGTATTCTTCTGAAGAGAACACAGAGTTCTGAGAGATAAGTGGGTCCTAAGACTTCAGCATCATCTAAATCAAAGATAAACATATCAATACATGGGACAAAGCGAGTCACAGGTCTCTGGTTGTATTTAAACTCTTGCAAGGTCAGTAGGAAGCCGGGGATGAGTTTCTGAGCACCTCTCTCATCTTATTATACCACCAAGAAGACATTTAATACCAGAGACCCACAGAGTACTACTTGCCTTGCTTGAATCGAGCGCGGAAGCCCCTGCTCTGTCGGGAAGTGCCAGACTGGAATCTGACAAACAAGGTATTTCCTGAGGAGGTGATGGAGGAGGCGGGCTGCTGTCTCCCGCACACTCTGGCCAGGCGGGTGGTTGCAGAGGTTGCACCATCGTATGTCTACAAAGATGGGAAGCGGGAGAAGTGGCTCAGAACTCCAACTGTAGGTTTGTAAGGCCCATATTCCCCGAGCCAACACACGAGGAGCAGAAACAAAATGAAGGAGGGAAAGCCACTCGTGTGGATCTGAAGCAACTGGTTTTTATCTCACATCTTGCTGCAGAGTTTCCTGTGAATGTCTGAATCTGTGGTCATTGCCAGGGTCACTCAGAGAGATTTCAAGAGCAGACACTAGTACATCTTCACAGGTCTTCATAAGTACTTTACAAGTCTTCCTCCCTCCCCCGACCATGTCATGGACCCTACCTACTTACAACAGGTATTAGAAATGTTTGCTGCAAGAAGAATGTAAGAACAAATCGTTGAGAAATAATGTCAAGGGACAGTCATGATCAGAAATTCAGTATTTATTTTTGTTCTTCATAAGGTCATGGTCAAGAAGCAAAAGGAATGACAAAGTTCCTTCCTTGATGTGAGTGGCATAAGCCTAGTTTAGGAAACTCTCATTTAAAAAAATGTATTGAGGGTCTGGGAAGGTGGCTCAGTGGTAGAGTGCTTGCCTTGCATGCATGAGGCCCTGGGTTCGATTCCTCAGCACCCCATGAGCAAAAAGAAAAAAGCCAAAAGTGGCGCTGTAGATCAAGTAGTAGAGCGCTAGCCTTGAGCTGAAGAGCTGAGGGACAGCGCCCAGGCCCAGAGTTCAGGCCCCACGACCAGACCCCCCCCCAAAAAAAAAAATGTATTGCACCACCCTCTATGTGTGGCTGATGAAATATGGCTTATAACATATATTCTTAACATCTCTGTATGGATTGGTGAAACTGACGCGTCCTCATTTGCCTCCCCCTATGTCTTGTTTAGTTTGTATTAGTAACTAGGGTTTGAATTCAGGGCCTTGTACCTGTTGAGCTTCTTTGCTCACTGAGAGTGCTCTACCACTTCAGCCAAGCCTTCAGTCTTGTTTTTTGCTGGGTAATTAGAGATAGAGTCTCTACTACTTTGTTATCTGGTCTGACTTTCTCCAGAGCTCAGCCTCCTGAGTAGCTAGGACTACAAGTGTGAGCCACTGGTGCCTAGCTTCATGCAATTTTTTTTAACCTAGAACATGAGGCTAATGTGTTAGCTATTTGCTTATTATTTTACTCAAAGAACGTTAGTGCTGGGCGCTGGCGGCTCACGCCTGTAATCCTAGCTACTCAGGAGGCTGAGATCTGAGGATCACAGTTCAAAGCCAGCCCGGGCAGGAGAGACCGTGAGACTCCTATCTCCAATAAACCACCAGAAAACTGGAAGTGGCACTGTAGCTCAAGTGGTAGAGCGCTCGCCTTGAGCTGAAGAGCTGAGGGACAGCGCCCAGGCCCAGAGTTCAAGCCCCACGGCCGACCAAAAAAAAAAAGAATGTTAGTAACATATCCAGGATGGCATAGCTAGTAAAAACCAGTCTTCCCTCACCCAATTCTACATTACATCATATTGCCACTCTTCAGAATTCTTGTGAATAAAATGCCATTTCATGGATTTTCAAATCTCAGACTCTCAATGAGGCAGGGTTTAAAACTGCATGTGCATGATCAATTCTCTTATTTGAGAATATTGTTAACGTTTTTTACATCAAGTCAATATTCTCATTTAAAGTTTTAATTTGCAAAGTTAAAAGGGAAGGCATTGCAAGGAAGTATAAGGAAAATTCTTCCTCTTTATTGAGAACTCTGCGGTCACAAAAGCTCTGTGAGTACTGCTCATTACCCCTAGTTAGCCTCAAAGGCAGAACTCCCAAATTGTATTACCATTGTGCACATATATAATGTATCCGTGTTCCCTATGTTATTCTTATATAGGTCTACTGCCAAGAGCTTTTAGACTTAGAAATTGACTTTTCCTCACCTGTTACTTAATATACAATATACTTAATATACTCATATACAAATTAAAAAAAGGAGACTCTGCGCATCTCAGCTTACTCATTTCTTGAAGGAATGAATGAAATAAATAAGTTAGATGCCCAATTCACAAAAGGGAAAGCAGACACTATCCTTGGGGTTCCCAACCACAGCATCTCGTAAAATAAAAATTAGTGACAAATCTGGTCACATGTGGTCTAATCTCTTCAGGAAAGTTAACCATCCTCTAGAGAAAGCAATGGGAGTTCTATAATATCCCAAGAGACCAGCACACACATTCAAAATGCAAAAACTCAGCCAGGTGCTAGTGGCTCACACCTGTAATCCTAGCTAATCAGTAGGCTGAGATCTGAGGATCCAGGATCAAACCACCCCTGGTAGGAAAGTTCCAAGAGACTCTAATCTCTAACCATCAGAAAACAGGATGTGGCACTGTGTCTCAAAATGTAGAGAGCTAGCCTTGAGCAGAAAAGATACAGGATCGGGGCTGGGAAGGTGGCTCAGTGGTAGAGCGCTTGCTTTGTAGTGCATGAGGCCCTGGGTTCGATTCCTCAGCACCACATAGGAAAAAAGCCGGAAGTGGCGCTGTGGCTCAAGTGGTAGAGCGCTAGCCTTGAGCTGAAGAGCTGAGGGACAGCGCCCAGGCCCCACAACCGGACCCAAAAAAAAAAAAAAAAAAGAAAAGATCCAGGATAGCTCCTAGTCCCTGAGTTCAAGACTCATGACCACCACCAACAATAAAACAAACAAACAAAAAACAACTTAAGTTTATCAAATAAAAGACTCACATGGAATGGAGAACTAGGGTAGAGAGGAAAACCCTGAGTGACAAAATCATTTAGTAGGTGAGATGTTCTTCATTCATCTGCAGCTGCCCTCTGGACACGATTTCTGGGTCTAAGAGGGGACTGGAAGGGGTCAAAAACAAGGCATGGCTAACCCCACCTTCACAGGTCCAAATACCTTTCCCCTGCCCTGGGGAAGTGACAGAGGCTGGAAATGAGACCAGGGGACCCCAGGCTCATGCAGAGGCCCAGCATATCCTGTATGCCTGACGTTCGCTCTCCATTCAACCCTCCAACATCCTGCACTCTAACCAGAAGTGTGAACTAAACCAAAAGTTTGTGAAGTTTCGTACTTGAGGCCTCAATTCCTGGAGGAGATTTGGGGAAATGTCAACCATTGCTAAGGTTAACACCTGTCAGCCTTGTCACATGCTAAGTGACATGTGGAGGAAACCCATCCATTAAGAAAACAGCATTCACTCCTGATGACATTTACAGTTCTTTACTTGGGTGGATGGGGAGTAGCGAAGGGAGAGGGCAGGGACAGGGTCCAGAGAGATACTTTTAAAAATAAGGAAATAATAACAGGATACTTTTGCTTTCCCATTGACACACTGCTGAGCGGTTCCCTCTCAATAAAAGCATGCTTTAAGCGTATGTATTGTCTAGAAGATGGTGACACTATGCCTTCAGACTCAAGGAGAGGAAGTCATTGTTCTCTCTTGTCTGTTTCTTTCTGAATTTCCTTGTTTCTTATTGATTTCTTTGGGAAAGGAAGGCCATGATAAATAGTTCAGGAAATGCTAAAAATCCTTTTATGGATCAGGTAGAGTTTGGGATGACAAGCTATTCAGTCAAGCCCACAATGTGCATTAGTCTGAGCATTCCGTAGTAACAATACCATTGGCTGTGGGGCGTAGAAACAACAAATAATCATTTCACACAACTTTGGAAGCAGAAGATCAATGCACAGACAAGATCAGTGTGTCGCAAGGACATTAAAGCGTGACACCCTGCTGCTTTGATCTTCAAAGGGACCTTCGAAGAGCAAGGAAGTTCCCCGGTACAGATTTATTTATTAATTTTTTTTCTCCAAGTCCGGGACTTGAACTTGGTATCTGATGCTTTCGCTCATTGGTGGGTGTTCTACCATCTGAGCCATGCCTCCGATCATGGTACAGCTTCTAGAAGGACACTAATTCCAGAGACGAGGAGTCCACCTTCCTGATCTGATCACCTTCCAAAAGACCAACCTCCTCATGCCAATCCCTTTCCAGGGAGGATTTTTAACATAAATTTTTGAAGGAACACAAATGTAGAGAACATAGTAAGTAGAGGGGATTAAAAACAAAAAATCTCAGTGTTCATCTGCAAGCTCCTTCCTTCACATCTGCCCTATTCCACAAGTTTCATAAATACTCAAAAAAATGACATCCAAATGGACACTGACCTCCATGCTGAGCTCATCTCCTTTCGTTCTGCTCAGCCTGAGCCGGCAGGCTCCCACAGAGTGCAAGCAACAGATGTTTCCCATCTGACTGAGATAAGGTGACAACTACCCTGATCCTGGGGTCAGAGCCCCCAGGAGACATAAATATATTAGTCGGGAAATAGAGGCCTGAGCCCAGGATCGACAGAAGGTGTTGGGCTGATCTTGCCAAAACATTTTAGAAGCTTCTTGATATCCATTCTATCCTATAAAAACAAGAGTACCTTATTCTTTCTCACTATCTCACCATGTTACTTTAAAGATCGAATAAGGCAATGAATTCAAAGTTCTATGGAAATTCTGATTCTGAGTATGCAGGAAAGTGTTTATCACATCTCAGAAATTCTCATATACATATTTTTAAATGGACTATGACAAATATGTATTAATAATCCACTTCTAAGTTTTGACACCAGAGAAAGTCTTCTACTGTCCCATTCAGAAATATCTACAAGAGTCTTCACAACACCATGTTGCTATTGCAAAGTAATGAAAGTAAACTAAATATTCATGAACAGCAGGCTGGTGACTTATGGCACATAAATAAAATGGAATGTCATACAGTCACAACAAAAGGTGTTAGATCCAGACACATAGTGATGTAGAAAAATGTTTAAAACAATACTGAGTGAGAAAAGTAAGTTGAAGGATATATATTGTGTGACATTATTTATAAACACATTTAAAATGTGCTAAATAATATTTTATAGCAGATGGATGTATACAAATACATGTAATAAAAATATAAAAATAGTCATGGAAACCAGAAACCACATTTGTCATTAGTAGATTTGTCTGGGACAGAAGATGGGAACAGCTGTGTCTTTAATACTTCATTTCTTTGTGGTGAGAGGACTTGAAGCAAGTGTGGAAAAAAAATGTTAATATTTGGAAGGTCTGGTGTCAAAATGTATTTGTACATTCTAAGTTTATATGCACTATAGAGTTTAAGATTTCTGCATACTTAGACTATTTTAGGGTTTTCAGTTCAAAGAAAGGATAGCCTACATAAAAAAATATAGCTTAAGATTCACATATAAACGTATTCTTTACAACAGTATTAAGGTAAGAACATGGCAGAATACAAAATCAACCGCCGTGTTATCTAATAAAAACTTTTCAGGTCTGTTTGTAAGAGTATGCACATATTTGGGCTAGGGATAAACAGAAATCAAAATTTTAGCAGTTGTAACCATATTGTAATACTAATGATGGCAGCAATTTCTTATTCTTTGTTTTTTTATTTTCATGAATTTAATTTGAGGAGCATGTTAAAACTTTTACATAAAATCTATATTAAAGTTATTCAATTAGCCATTCAGACACGTACGTGATCCACAGACATGAAAATTATACTAATCACAAGACTACAGGACCTGAGTCCCAGCCTTGTATACACTAATTCCATTTTATCTATTCACACTGCCCCAAAGGAATATATCAAAGTTAATGGATATGGCTTCTGTTAAAAGATCTCCAAAACATTTGTTAGTTGACTCATATCTATAACCGTACCCCAGCCCTCTCTCCTAAGCTTCAAGATAATATCACCAGCTGTATACCAGATGTCAACTAAGAGCTTCACAGCCTTTAAAAATCAGCCTCCCAAGATAAATTCATCTCCTTGTTCCCTGACCCCTCCTTCCTCTTGTATCTACAACTCTTGTCTCAGTAAATTCCACAAGTACAAACCCAGCTGACAGTCCATTTTAGATCTTTCCCCTAAGTTCCCCAGCCCAGGGGCTCAGTGTTCTCTGGCAATTTTCTCTAGCATATCCCTTGGCATCTTCACCCCTGACTCCCTTCTTTCTAGGGATCTTAGAGTCTGGATTTTAACTCTTTTCTCTGTGGATCTTAGCCTCTGGATATTGCCTGGGTCATTCTTTCCCATCTCAATTCAGTCTCCTATCAATGTCCACCATGCCATGTCCTCTTTCTTCCATGTAAAAGCAAACGCAAAAGGAAAGCTGCATCGCACTGGACATTTCAAAAAAATGTGTGAAGATAAGCAGTCACTGATGGCTTCCCTGGAGAGCTGAGGAGCACGTGACTAAGGTGGATGTCAGACCCGCTCTTGCCCACAGCCTCCTCTCTGCTATGATCCAGACCAGACTGTGATGAACTGGCTGGCTTGTGATCAACTGATGGAGATGTCAGTCATCCCACTTAACCCAAATCGCAGGAATGCAGAGGAAAATGGATGCTAACTTCCATAGGAACACCTGTATTTTTATTTCTAGAAATGACAGTATATTCCTTCAGCTTGCTAGAGGGCGGAAGGTGGGGAAATATTTCGGCTTCATCTCATCTTTTCTTGTCTTCATCGTTCTCAGGAAGAAAACAAGTCAGCTTTATGTGGGGACTACAATTGCTTTAAACTAGAGGATGGAGGAATATTTTAGCACAAAGCAAAACACATAGAACAAAATACTGCATCACAGGGACACAGCTGAGCTCTACATAAAAAGACACTGGAGATGTCTGTCAATATGTTTTTAGTTTTGTTTTTCTGCATTATTACTTTTTTCCTTTTTAAGGATTTATTTTTTACTTTTGTGTTTTTAGGTGGTCCTGGGGTTTGAACTCAAGGTCTCCCACCTGAGCTATACTCCTCCCTTTTAGCTTAGTTTTTTTTTCAGGTAGGTTCTCCTAATTTCTCCCCAAGCTGTCCACCAAGCTCTGCCTGATTCATAAATTATTTGTGAGTCTTTTGGAAAGTATCAAAATAATATATTTATAGAGCGATACAATTTTGTAAGATGATCTGTTGAACAGTATGCAAAAGTATGTATTTCATATTTTTGAAATATGAAATTCATCAATGGAGGGTTTATGAATAGAGGGTAGTATGAGATGAATGGCAGATTCTTGCTGCAGTTCAGTGAATCTAAGGTTTACCAGTTTGAAGCACAAAACAGAATATTCTTTAGCAGAATATTTCTGGTAATAGAAGCAGGGGTATCAGCAAAAATAGGAATGGCAGTGAATATTTATGAGTGTCACACATTGCTAAGTACTTTAAATACATTTCCTTCATGCTTCGCTGTTCTGGCAGCTCCATTTGTACTTGGCAAAGTGAGGCTTTGAAAACCTCAGTCCCACACTTATTAGGGCAAAGCACATTCTGTCTTTCTGACATTTCACTGATTGTCATGAAGGTGAGAGAAAAGGTAGAATCAAGTTTCATTTGTACAGCTAGATTACCAAGAGACCAGGGCTCTAAGAAGCTCTGGGAGATGTCCGTGTTCTCTGTAAGAATAGTTGTGGGAGCTCTGAAAACAGAATTGGAGCCTCTCAACACATCCCTAGAACTGCAGCAAAGCACTGTCAGTGGTATCTCAGAGGTATCTTCCTTTGGGTGCCTGTGGATTGTAGATGGCTGGCATTTGTGGCTCACTCCATTCCATGCAGTATGCATGGAATTCCCAGCATGGTTAATTTAAGAAAGCTCAGTGTGTAGGCCTATACATAAGCTCCAAGTTTATAGCCCTGACTCCTACACTTTCTTCTGTTCTTCGATCCAGTTATAAAGGCATGCCTTATCTTTCTCTAGTTTAATTATAATTCTTGAGTCTTGCTTGCACAGCCTTTTTCTGGCCTTCACCCTGCCCTGATTTGGCATTCAACCTGCTCTGTACTTTTTATTTCATTTTCATTTACCCTTGGCAGCTTAGGTTTCCAGCTTTTAGCTGCCTTAAAGATTATCAAAGTGAGGGGGAAATGTGTCCAAGGATTAAATGTGCAGGGTACAAAAGGGCTAATTCACATCAAGGTGCAAAATTGATTTTGAGGACAGAGACTTGGTGCAACATTTTTATGTGTTACATATGGTAGTGTGGCTGCTCATAAAATTCCCATGTTTGAGTTGAACATCTCCTCCAAGATGGAGGAAATATTAAATGGCAGGGAGGGGAATCCCTCAGGAAATTATCAAAGCTGTTAAAGTCATAATGTAAGGGAGGAAGGAAATGAAAATATTACTCATCATACCAGCTTTTCTTGAGGATGGGAGAGAGGAAGCATGGGTTTCCTCAGTCACTGATATTTTCCAGGTACAATGCTCTGAAATTAAGTACCACATTTAGTCCACAAGGTCCCATCTCATTTCCTGGTCCTGTATTCTGCATTACTTCACTCAGTTTTATCATAGAAAATACCAGACAATGAACTCTAATGTGCAGTTATTGCAAGTAGGGACTTAAAGATTCCTGAACTGAAGTATTATTTAAAAAAACAAACAAAACAAAAAACAAAGCAACACACGTTTGCCCATAGAATGAGAGCTGGGCCTTCAGTTCAACTCTTTCTGTGCTTTGGCTACTGGAGATTAATTTGGCACTGGGACACAAAGTGGCGAAGCCGAGTTATCAACAGCAAATTCCAAAACAAACATTTTAAAGAGATTAACCTCAAATCACTTACTGGAAATTGAATTTTCTGTCATGAAGTATAAAGGAGAAGACGAAGAAGGAGAAGGAGGAGGAGGAGAAGAAAGAGGAAGAGGAGGCAGAGACAGAGCCAGAGACTGAGAGGGATAAATGGGAAATTCTGTCAAGGATTCATTTGTAAAACTACATATTTAAAGAAAGATTCTTTCTATTGTCTCTGTGAAACATGGAGTTCCATTCTTCTTGTGTCTTTTTATTTTCTTTCTCTGCTGGAATATAATCGGTGTTTTAAAAGAAAACATGTCATGGGAGGTGTCTTCAAAAGAATAAACCAAAATATAGATATTGTGTTACAAGGGCTTGCCCTGCTCCACCCTGCTTTTCTATCAGATAATAGTGAAGGATACACACTGCTCCCTTGAAGAGAACATGGGGACCTGTATTTTCTTTTTAAAAGTACAAATCAGACACTTTGCTTTCTTTCTCCCAGATAAACACAAAAGGCTTCAGAAAGAAAATAGTTACTAATCATTTGCCTTCCTGGGCCTCCCTCCTGCTCAGCTCTTCTGGCTCAGTGCCTATTTCCTCCAAATGAGAGATTGCGTGGGGACTGTGGTCTGCTGGCTTTTATCTGTCCCCCCAGTGATTCTCACAAGGCAGACATTCCTTTGGGCTGAGCAAAGAGGACTCTGGAAGTCTCTAGGGGCCCTTGGCTTTCCCCTCTCTCACGCTGATGAACTACAACCAGCCTTTCTCAGATCAATAAGAGCTCACAGAGCACCGTAAATCTAAGACTCAGAAGAGAGACTAATTAAGCCGTTAAGCTTCCAGATGGAGGTCACTTTAATCCTCAGACTTCGTGAAGGGAAACAGATCCCAGCCTCTTTCTGGTGCCATCAGCAGACAGTGGGTCCCACTGCCGCCTGTAGGAAGAAATATTCCTGATAGAACTCCTAAAGCCCAAGGTTAATGAGCACGAGACACTGGGAAAGGACTGAGCAGACCGGGCAATCATTTAGCCAAATTGGTTGAATCCTGACTCCAAGTCCAGCTTTCTGATTGACTTTTCACAATACCATCACCATTTTAATTGGAGTTAAAAGAGAAAAAAAAAAAAACTCTCTATTTTTCTCCTTTTTCATTACAGCAGCATGAAATCCTAGAATATATGTCTCTGGGATGTTAACTGTTCTTGTGTAGCTCAAAATCTCCAGATCTGTTATCAGTAGTGCCAGAGCATGAGCTGGTGACAGGACATTCCTGGAGATGTCATCGTAACTTTTTACTAAAAAGCAGACCCTGGCAGGAGTTGAGACTGAAAGTTTATTTATGTATTCTCCAGCAATGCCTCTGTTAGGAGTGCATGCATCTAGGCAAAAAGACTACTGCTGTGGGTTATATGACAGGAAATGGAGGCAGTCCTTAAAGTTCCACTTAGAAACTTGCACTGGTTTCTTCTACAGAGATTGAACAAATGGCTGAGTGGAACTCAACCTTCTTGACTCCTAAGCAATGACCTTTTCTACCCCATATTGAATTCTTAACCCTTTCCTGAATTCATAACTGGAGTCATTAAACTGGCTCCAAAGAATTCCTGATTTTATTTTCCTCCCTCCAATTTTCCAGTTGTCCTTTATTCTGCAATTCAGTTTCCTGAATCGAATGCTTTTATATTTTAGCGAAATAATCATTCTTAATTTAAGGTCTACATAGTAAGAGTTTCCTTCTTATGCTGATCTTGCCATTATTTTCTATCTATGCTTTATACTAACCTCTCTAGACTCAACTTACTATTTTTTACCTCTAAATAATGACATAATACTAAATGACCTCCAATCTCTCCTCTGCCCATCTGTAGCATCTCCACTCTAACAACCTAAATTATTACATGACTTAAAAAAAAAAAGTTGCTTCCATTTAGGCATTATTTACCTTGGCACTGAATGGTTCACTTGGGCTCTATTAAAAGTCCCTGAAAACAAACATTATCTGGCAGCAGCATTGGCAGCTAGTTGTTTTTCTCTTTGCTAATGACTCCATCTGAGACCCACACCAAGAAGTTAAAATGAATGTCTCCAAAATGAATGATTGGCTTTGTATGATCTTAAGCTTCAGAGATTATTACGTAAGATATTGGACTTTAGCTATACTTCATATCCAGTGTCCATTTGGCCATAAAGATTGATGGCTGAGGCTTCAGTATTGGCCTTCATGAATCCCTGGAAAACTAATGATAATTTGGAGCCAAACTTCTAACCCTGCCAGGACATTGCTTGGCCTGGTGCCAAAGATTTGCAGATCTCCTATCCCCATAATTAAGCTCATAGCAACTGAACACACAGAAGATCTTGATCCCAATTTACTTGTAGAATTTTCTTTTCACCTTCCTTCCTTATTGTAAGAGTAACTTATAAATAGTGTAAGGAAAAATATCTTAGCCTCGGTACAATTTATGCAATTTTCAATAATAATTTATGTAAGAAAAAACTTTATAAGTCAGAAAAAATATAAATTTGGAAGTCAGAAAAAAATTAGTTTCTCATTCCAAAAATATGAAAACATTTAGGGCCAATATAACCTATCTTCAGGTCTCTACCCTGAGAAAAATAATTTCAAGAACTGTTTGCTTTCTTTCATCTGGTTGCTCTTTTCCCACAGTACTTCATTCATGATGTAAGCTTCTCCATTATTTTCAAAAATAATTTCCCAATGGATTTCCCATAGCACTGCTTTTCACTTTGCTTTGCCCTTCCTTTCCATAATTCTGGGGAAAATCTCGAGCAGTCTTTTTTTTTTTTTTGGGTCCGGTCATGGGGCCTGAACTCTGGGCCTGGGCACTGTCCCTCAGCTCTTTAGCTCAAGGCTAGCACTCCACCACTTGAGCCACAGTGCCACTTCCGGCTTTTTTCTTTTTGCTTATGTGGTGCTGAGGAATCGAACCCAGGGCCTCAGGCATGCAAGGCAAGCGCTCTACCACTGAGCCACCTTCCCAGCCCCTCTCAAGCAGTCTTGTATCTCTTAACCCACTGTTACCTACAGTCTTCCATCACTACCACAGCAGGCCTGTTCCTTACAGGATTATCAGATCCAGTGGCTTTGGTTCCACCCTAGGTGACCACTGGTGGGTGTAGCATCTCTAATCACCCACTCTCCACAACTGTCTTCATCCTCAGTTTTTGTTGGACCACTCTCATTGGTTCACCACCTACTCCCCAGGGGACTTTTCCAGTTCCCTTTTCCTTTAATCCCTCCTTTGCTTTGTACATGGTACAACTACCCCAAGAGTGTACAAGGCTCTTCTTACTCTATGAAATTCTCCTGTATGTGACCATATACACTCCCATAATATTAACAACCACCTACATATACAAAAATTACCCTCCAGTGTGTATGTCCAACTCATACTCCATCCCAAACCCTAAACTCATACTCTAAACTCTTGAAAGTCCATTGGACAGACTTTTAAACTCAAACGTTTCCAATCACACATTACCTCTTTATTCTGCTAAGGCCGTCATTATTCATCTTTTTTTTTTCCCCAGGCAAATAGTCATCACTCCCCTCTGTTGTTCACATGACCTTCACAATGGAATTAGATTCGGAGTCCTAGTGACTGTAACAGTTTGGTCGGAGAATATAGTTTCTTTCCATTCCCACACCCAGTGTAAGACACTTATCGGATCCAGGTTTTCCCCCTAGTTTCTAGCCTTTTGCCTGCCTCTTTCTCTGCCAAGCCATTCCATACATTGTTGCCTGAATCTTGGTAAAATGCAGTTCTGAATAGGTTATAGCTCTGCCTTGTAGAACATTTTCTTGGACTGTAAGTTTCCTATAAAGACAATATCGAAGTTTTCACCAGAACATAAAAGAATTTGTCCAGATTGAAAGTCATCTGTCTCTTGTGGCCTCCATGCCCCCTCACCCCACTGCCTGTATGTGTCAGGCACAACGCTGGCCTTCCCTATTCCAAAAAGTCATGTTCTATGTCCTGCCCTGCAGATTCCCATCCTGGTCACTTAAGTATCACTTGCAGTGGGAAAAGTTTTCCTGGCTCCTGGGCCCACCTGAATCATTCTTGCTATTTCCTCATGATTATTATGATGCTGTACTGTCATAGTAATCCTAAATAGAATACTCATGGAATCCACCAAGTCCTAGGGAGATACCATTAGAAAGATGCAAAGGAGGCTCTGCTACTGAAGAGCTTGAGGGCAGAATTATGGGCTCCTAAGCCCATTACTTCTAGTATTCCACATTGTCTCTTTCCACTGCTCACATCATCATTCATAGCAGCATGATTATGGCTGGACCTATGTATAGGTTTACTTTCCCAGCACCCTGGCCTGACTGAGGCCTATTTGAAGATTCACTTCCTTTTGTTTGTTTTCTCCTGCTGCAGTTTGTTAAAGCCAACCCCTGCTGCATGCTGAGATGTGGCAGTGGATTTCTTAGTGTATTTGTATCCTGGGCACATGGGAAATCATTCTCATGACCAAAGAAGAGGGGGGGAAACAAAAGCCAGGCTTTTGATTGAGGCTTTGGCTTGGTCAGATGCTCTGTAATGTGGACTTTACCAAAGAAAAGAAGCTATACAGCTATAGTCCTTCGCAGGAGAACAAGAGGAGGGGCCACTTTGTGAGAAATGCCCACTGCCTACTGAGCATCAGTAGACAATATGTCTCCTCAAAACACAAAGGTTTCGACAACTGTCCTATTACACATGGCTTGAGATTTGTAGGAGCCACTTAGATGACTTGGAGCAGGGATGCATTCTCCATGAAGGCTGGTTTTTTGCTTTGTCTTGTTTTTTGGTTTCTTTGCCAGACTTGGGGTTTGAACTCAGTGACTGGGTGCTGTACTAAGCCCCTTTGTGCCCAAGACTAGTGCTTTTCCATTTGAGCCACAGCACCACTTCTGGCTTTTTCTAAGTAGTTTATAGAAGACAAGAGTCTCATGGACTTTCCTGCCCTGGCTGGCTTCAAAGTGTGATCCTCAGATCTCAGCCTCCTGAGTAGCTAGTATTGAAGGCATGAGCCACTGGTGCCCATCTCCTTACTCTTTTTTTTTTTTTGGGGGGGGGGTCCGGTCGTGGGGCCTGAACTCTGGGCCTGGGCACTGTCCCTCAGCTCTTCAGCTCAAGGCTAGCACTATACCACTTCCGGTACTACTTCCGGCTATTTTTTTTTTTTTGCTTATGTGGTGCTGAGGAATCGAACCCAGGGCCTCATGCATGCAAGGCAAGCGCTCTACTACTGAGCCACCTTCCCAGCCCCTCTCCTTACTCTGTATATATGATTTAACCTAGTTAGGCCTGGACTCATGGTTTTGTCCTCATCTTCCTGATAGGCTCTCAGATCCTCTGTGATCTGGATTAGTAGATACTCCATGTATCAAAACAGTGTTCACATCTCTCTCAGATATCAACGGAGAAGTTTCATACTATCTTTGTGAATTCTTTGCCACATTTTGAAATTTAATGATTTAAATATCATCAAGATTTTTTTCGTCAGTGATAGAGCTTAAACTCAGGTCTTGGGTCCTAACCCTGAGCTCCTTCTGCTCAAGATTAGCGCTCTGCCACAGTGAACCATAGCTCAACTTCCTGTTCAGGCTGCCTTTGAGACTCCATCCTCAGATCTCAACCTCTAGCCTGAGTAGCTAGGATTAAAGGTGTGAGCCACCAGCACCCTGCTGATCCAGATTCCCAGGACAGTGGATCCAATTCCACATTAGGAGAAGTAGCTGTTCTACACCTGTCAGTGCTTTGCTACCTCAGACACTAAAGGCTCATGTAGAAGGTGAATGCATCATAAAGTCAACCAATCATTTATTAATGATCCAATCTTATAAAAATGATACTTGACACATATACCATTAGTCAGGAAAAGATTGAGAAAAAAAACAAACCTCTTTAGTATTCTTGAGTTCAATTTAAAAGAAACTAGCCAATTGAAGTTTGTATAAGAATCAGTCAGGGTGCTAAAATAGAAAGATCCATTAACCCAGAGAATCTTGTTTCTATTTGAATGAAACGCCTACAAAAACAAATGTATTTCAACAAGCAAAAAAATTCAATTGAAAAAGAAAAAAATAAACCTCATTCAATTCTTTTACATGAAGCACAAAGCATATGTTTTCAGCTATTAATACATTAAGCTTATTGGTAATAGTAGAATCTCTTTGTCATCTAACAGTCATATATATCCCTTCTCCACACCTGTTTCCCAACCTACTCTGATTAAGTGCGCGTGCGCGCGCGCGTGCGCGCGCGCGCACACACACACACACACACACACACACACAGAAATAACTGATGCTGTTCCTTGCTTCTTTCTTCAGATACAGATTCAGATACGTTGTTCAAAAACACAAAACTGTTATGGTTATTTTTCACAATGAAATAAACATAATGAAAGCTAATAATGGTAGAGGCAAAACTGAGTTGCTAAACAAACTATGATATTATCTACCTCCTGGTTTGTTTCTAGACAAAGTGCAAAATAATGTTGCTAGGAGTTGCCTTTCCTGTACTTTGGGGTTGAAAACACACATAACAAGTACTGACAAGATGGGCTCATATGTGTTGACTCGGGTTTGATTGGTGACAATGTCTGAAATTTGTGTCACTTACCATAATACAAGAGTCTGGAGGTTCAAGGTCAATGTCAGTGAAGTTCAAGAGAACACGATGATGCTGTTCAACTTGAATAACCCAAGAACAGTCGGTGTTACTTCTGTAGTAATTGGGGTAATTTGGAGAATGGATCTCTCCATTGGGTGCCTGGAAAATGCCACCACAACCTGCAAGTGGAAAAGTCAGTTCAGCTATGGCAAGACTCACTGATAGGTAAACTATGCTGTTACACAGAGACAAATGTCAAAACTAGTCTATTATAGTAGTCTATGCTAAAACTATGAAGAAATTAATATCCATGTTAATTCACTTACCTCTACAGAAAAAAAGGCGGCAGACAGGATAGTAGGAAAAAGGTTGCAACACTTTAAATACTGATGACTAAAATCACTGAAATGACCAAAATGAGTGAAAGTGAAGTTATGGTTTCACAAAGCCATACAATGTCTCTTTGTTGTTCTATAAAATATCTCATACTGAAGAATAATCATCTCCATCATAATATTTGATAAACTAGAATATATGATTTTATAAATAACAATTTCTGATGTTTATCAATTTAACATTCTAGATACAATTACTTAGATTGATTTTAATTTATGAAATATAGACAAACACATTACTGCAATGACTTTTTTTCTGAGCCACTGCTCCTTGTTTTAGCATAATATAAACCAATAATAGGAAAACTTAAAACTATCTTCTAATTATAGAGAATGTAGAGGGGTAATCTAAACATTATGTATATACAAATTCATATATAACTAATGTTAAGAGATCTCAAGTAGCTATCATGTTACCTTGGAGTTGAAGAAGTGGGGACCTAGGGTGGCCTGGTGTCACATCTCTGAGTTGGTATTTCTAAGCTGTGGAACTTTGGACAAGCCACTGACTTCTCTTAGCTTCTATTCGTTTGCTTGTAAGATGACCATACAAAACAAATTTCCCTCATAGACTAATCATACGTATTAAATGAGATAAGTCTCACATGCAAAAAATGTTTAATGGGAATCATGGGGCAGAAATGGGGAGAGAGCGTAGGGGTGACATTGTTCAAAAAGGAATGTACTCTTTACCTGATTTGTGTAACTGTAACTCCTTGGCACAAGACCTTTATAATAACGGTATTGGTGGCTCACACCTGCAATCCTACCTACTCAGGAGGCTGAGATCTGAGCATTGAGGTTGGAGATAAGAGTTTCATTGGGGCTTTTCTGCCCAGGCTAGCTTTGAACCATGATGCTCAGATTTAAGCCTTTTAAGTAGCTAGGATTAAAGGCATGAGGCACGGGTGCCTGGCTAATGTTTACAATTTTGGCATTGGTCAACAATCCAAAGATCCTATGGTAGTACATGAAGTAATTTACCATGTATTGAGGCCTAAATCTGAGGTTGGAGAATAGGTGTCTGCCTTTAACAAGTAATGGCATATACAAAATCACCCTGAATTCTACTCTCACCATGGGCTAGCATACTTTCATCTGTTTTGAAAGTTACTATACCACTTTTCAAAAATGGAAAAACAAGAGTATATATCAAAGCAGAATTAGCCACTTGAGAAGTCACAAAGTCATCAGAATTTATACCTCTGCCCAATAACTTCATGAAATTTAACCAAGGCCTGGCCTAAGTACTTTGAGGATACCCCTGTTTTCACTTACCTCCTGGGACTGCTTGCCATGAGGCATTGAAGCCTCTCCCATTTTCCCTGTAGTCTGTCCTAAATAGGACTGATAGTTTATTGCCAGAGCTGGTGACCTGCAGTGGAGTCCTAGATCCCCGATCACACAACTGGGCTATTCTGGGAGAGTGGAAATCAGGACCTCCATAGATCTAAGATTAGATACAGAAAAAAAAACACAAACAAACATCAATCAAAAGATATATTTAAGCAATTTGAACCCCTCCTTTTTACAACCAACTCTTGGAATTTATGACAGTTAGAGATTGCTTTCCTATGTGGTTATAAATGATGAACGTGAGCTGAGTTCAATCACCCATGAAATACCTGCTTGTTCAGCAGATAATTGTAGAGGTAGACTGAATTTAAGTGTTGACCTGTAATTTCAGCACTCAGAAGCCTAAGGTAGGAAGATTGTAAGTTTGTGTGTTCAAAAATAGCCTGGGCTACATGGGAAGAACCTGCCTGAAAAGAAAATCCATTCTGTTTCTAAAAGCAGAGTTCTATTAATTCTCTAGTTATAGTCATACATTTGCATCTACTCTGTAAATGATTATTTCTTAAGATTAGGCCCCAAATCTACTGCTTTTTGCTTCTTCAGAAGTGTAAATATATCTTCTAGAAATGCATCTAATGTCTTACTAAGTTCGAGACAACAACTTAATGATATATTCCTTAAGCGGAACTGTCCTTGGCCTTAAAACACTAGTGTCCAAATCTCTCCTGGACGCCCTTACTTCTCCAGTGTGTGCAAAGAATGGTGGTAACAGGACGATCTGAACCCAACAGAATATAGCGATCTCCCCACTGATCTTGGGGTGTTGTTACATTTGACTTTGTAGATGAAGCCTATTAGTATCTGAGCCCTTCACACCTAGCCACCACCACCCTCCATTCAGGTCAACAGATGGAGGCTCAGTGCAGTGGAGTCTGTGCTGAGCAACTCGGCCCTTGCCTCTCCAGCTGGGCCCCTTCATGGCCTTACTATTCCTCAACAACCCCGCCCTCTCCCTGCTGGGGGGGCCCCCCCCACCCTCTCGCCCCCCCTCCCCGATCCTTGGCCCACCCAGAGGCCCTCAATGACAGGGAGGGAATTTACTCAAGTGCTCTCTCTCCAGAGAGATTAAGAACAAGAAGCTTCCTTTAAAAGGGGAGGAGTATATGACTTGAATCTATAATGATGTCTTTGTCTCATTAGTTCCCCTACAGTCCTTCTGGGAAGGCCAAAATGAATGGAAGTGCTGTTTCAGAGTGCCTAGCACAGAGACTATAATTGCAAAGGAATGAAGCAGGCCCAGAGCTCCGGGTTTATTTTCATTAGGAGGAGCTGATGTTTGTGTGCCCCTTAACCCCCAAGGAGCCATCAAAAGCCAGACTTCAGGAAAGGGCTCCTGTGGCCCTTTTACACGTACACATATGCAATGGAAGGACCAAGATCGCTTCTTGTTTGGGAAGCCCTTTTTCACATTTTCAGTCCCCAGAGCTTGCAGCCAAAGGACATGTGCTCCTAATCACCAGAGCCCCGAAAGGAGCACACACTTGGAGAGGGAACACTGTGCCCAGGCACCGAGAGCTAACAAAGAAAACCCACACGTCGGCAAAATGTTCTTTGTTCCCCTGCTCAGGCATCCCGTTGAGGTCACAAACATAATGGGTATGAGCTGCCTGGGCCTGGGAGCCTGCAGAAGAATAAACACTGCCACTTGCGACATTTCTGCTCCCCTTCCCACTGGGCCCAGTGCACAAACAACCAGTCCTGCCCAGCTGCTCACTCCCCGCAATTGTCTGGCTAATGGCACCTGGGTGGGCACTTCCTTTCCTGCCTGATACCAATTTCAGGCTCTCTCAGGGGAGACTGAAGTGAAATCAGCCCAGTATTTCCATGGCCCACACAAAAGAACGGTGATTCTGGCTTCCACCAATAAAGCCAATCACACATATGTTTAAAAAAGAAAAAAAAAAGATGGAAAGAATTTCAGGGTGTGGTTTCATTCCACCACAGTTTATGACTCATCTCTGGTTAAGGAAGAACTGGCCTGATGATCAGAGATAAAAGTGCAGCTTTTAGCGAATGGCTCCACATGGAGAACATTTCAAAGACTATGCTTTTAATCTGTTTTGAACGTTTCTTTCTGCTCTGTTGGCTCCATTGATTGGCAGGATCAAGTCAGCATTCCAGGGTTATGAGTTAACCACATGGCTTTAGGCAACTGGTCACTTTCTGGACACTGATTTTTTTTTTTTTTGTAGGGAAAAAACATGGCTTCTGTTTCAGTTATGTGGTTTCCAGGAAGTCCAATTGCTGATGATAGTAAGAATCTACAAAGCTACATTTCATGTAACAAGAAATACCAGTCAGCCATGTTTCTACAAGGGTTGGGGAACCTTTTATCTGCCGAGGGCCATGTGAATGATACCATACAAAATTATTTTAAAAAGAAAAAAGGCCAACTGGCCATGGCAAGCAAGAAGTACAGTATGTGTCTATGCTGCCCATGTACCAGAAGGTTCTGGGACCATAGATGGCCCAGGGGCGGGCCATTCCCTACCCAGGTGTTACCCCAGCACACCCACCAGGGGGAAGCAGATTTGAAACCTTCTGCCAACACACCATCAGTGGCTAAGGACAGAGGGAGGGGGGAAAAATCACTTTATCATCATTTAGCCCAACCAGATAACAGAGCTCTCTCCTTTTGAGCACGGCATTGTCTGAGAAGTGAATTAAAGTTGATGAGCAAAAAGTCAAACGGTTGATCTTTTCAGGCTTAAGAAGAAGAAGAAAAAAAGAAATTCTTCCCTCAATAGTTAACATTCTCAAAGACTCCTCTCCCCTGCCTCTCCCCACTGGTGATGGAATGAAGGAACCACTCTAATGTCAGCTTGCTCTAATACAAACGGACCTCCAGCACGGCCTGCCGCCTCTTCTTAGAGACATCTCTGAGCAGGCATGGTAGCCCTCTGGCTGCTTGTGGCTGCCTGGGACCCCTGCTTTTGGTCTCTCAGTTTTAAAAACTGTTTGCAAGGAACAAGCTCTGTCTCTCTGCTTTCTACCGTAATAAGTACGATAAAACCCAAAGCACAATGAGCCCATTTACATTTTGCCAACTGGGCATGAATCACAGGCACTTGGGAATATGAAAATGAAGAGCTGGAACATCGCACCCTACTGGAGAAGAGCTGCTGCCAGCCCTGGGTAAGTGTCAAGGGGTTTTATGCAACCAAGTAATATCCATGCTGGCAACAGAAAGCATTTGGGCATTCCCAGAGTGAGAGTTAGTCCCACTTCACACTGCGAAGGTAAGTTTCAGGAGGTGCCTTCTTCTCTCCCATGCCCTCTTCCTCGTCGGAGATGGAAGCATGACTTGGCAGCAGGCCTACCATGAAGATAAGGATGGAACCCAGGGTTTTCCAGCTCAGTCTCTGATTTCATTTCCTGTAGCTTTCTCCCTTTCTACACAGGCATGAGGTACTGAAGGTAATTGCTAGGGGCTCCTCATCCACCCACTGAAGAGATGGTTTTAGAACCCCATTTTGGAATCAAAGTTTGTAAGTGTCACAGTTTCCTACGAAGTCTTCCTTGCTCATTTCAATCTGCACACATACATGGTTTCACACTGGCTTATGGAGCTGTGACTGGGTTCACTTCTCACCCTCCAGTGGTCATGGAAAAGCCCAAGAATGTGAGTGTGGCTCCAAACTATAATACAGGGACAAAATCCTTCTCTTACTTATTCACATTCATATGAGTGTATGGTTGTAAAAATTCCACTGTGAAACCACTAGTCATGTGCATGATGTCCTATTGTCAGCCAGAGGTTTGCATGCTTCCATTCAGTTCCCAAATTGCATTGTATGTTAGCACTTTGCTAAGTACTTAGGATATAGTGGCAAAACAAACCAAAAGGACACCCCCAGCTTCCTGGAATAAATGTTAAATCCTTTTCAAAATATGTGATTTTGTGTGGAATTAGAAGTCATTAATTTTTGCAAAGTTCAGAAGATACAAATGAAGACACATCCACATAGGTTAATAACTAGAGTCTTGCAATAAAAAAGTGGAGATTAATAAATGTTTCTAAAGTTCTCAAGGGTTTTACTAAGATGCATTCTTACCAGTAGAACTGGAAAAGTACTCATCTTTAAAATTCAGCACACCAAGTAACTATGGAAAAGCATTAAGCTGGGCTGGGAAAGTGGCTCAGTGGTAGAGTGCTTGCCTTGAATGCATGAGGCCCTGGATTCGATTCCTCAGCACCACATAAGCAGAAAAATCCAGAAGTGGCGCTGTGGCTCAAGTGATAGAGTGCTTGCCTTGAGCTGAAGAGCTGAGGGACAGTACCCAGGCCCAGAGTTCAAGCCCCACGACTGGCAAAAAAAAAAAAAAAGAAAGAAAGAAAAGAAAAAGAAAAAAAGAAAAAGAAAAAGAAAATCATTAAGCTGTAAGCCCAGCTATTCAGGAAGCTGAGGTAGAAAGATTTCAAGTTTCAGGACAGTGCAGTTCAAAATAATGAGACTGTCTCAAAAGAAACCAATAAAAAAAAAAAAAAAAAAGAGTTGGTGCATAACCCAATGGTAGAGCTCTTGGCCAGCTCTGTATCTACCAGCCTCTATAAGACTGAAGTTCTATCCACAGCAGCTCCAAAACAAACAAACAAACAAGCCACCTGCAGTGTTTGCAGGCAGCATCTCTCTGTACATGGTCCCTCCCAATGTTTTCTCAAGAGTTTTCTCCAACTGGAAGCACTGGATGCTAATGCTCCCCAGCAAAGTACTCACCATTTGGGACCAGAATTAGGGCCTGAAACTTCTTCCATTCCTTCAGAGGAAGATCCTGAGTCTCACAGAAGACTAAGTCTGTCTGCCCACAGGGGCACCCTCTCTCCCTGCCTCATGCTCCCTCCCCCAGCTCCCTATGCCTGCCTGCTCCCCTCACCTCCTAACTGAACTGCCTACAGCCAAGGCCTTCTGGCCCTGCTGGAGAGAAAGCCAATCTCAAGTATCAGTCCCAAACATCTGTTAACATTTCTCATGAAGGGCTGATATTCATTAGGATGTCTAAGCACAGAACAGGGCTGCAGACTGAGTGGTTTCCAGTTTTACCCCCAATGTCGTAGAGTACCGAACAGCAGCCTTGCTTCTTACCTCCAAGGCATCATATAGGCAATCTCTGTAAAATTCCATATCGATGTCATGAATGGTGAGCTGGATGCTACTCCCTGGTTCGGTGGTGAGGTACCAGAGGCATTCCTTGTTGTGTGGATAATTCTGAGGGTACCCGGGGCTGCTGAAGGTACCTGAGGCTCCCGACAACTCCCCACCACAACCTGGGAAAACAGCAAAGCTTAGTCAGTTCCCAGTGTGAGGCAACACCTGGAACAATTTCCAAAACTCAACCCACAAGAGGTAACTGAAAATACACGATGCTGGTTTAGGAGAAAAGTCATAATGAACTTTAATTGTGCAGTTATAAAATATAAAAATAAAACAATGACAAAAGGATAAGAGAGAGAGAGAGAGAGAGAGAGAGAGAGAGAGAGAGAGAGAGAGAGAGAGAAAGCTTGCACAAATTCTAGGTTCAATCCCTAGCATAAAAATAAATAAATAGGGGCTGGGAAGGTGGCTCAGTGGTAGAGTGCTTGCCTTGCATGCCTGAGGCCCTGGGTTCGATTCCTCAGCACCACATAAGTAAAAAGAAAAAAGCCGGAAGTGGCACTGTGGCTCAAGTGGTAGAGCACTAGCCTTGAGCTGAAGAGCTGAGGGACAGTGCCCAGGCCCAGAGTTCAGGCCCCAACGAGACCAGACCCCCCCCAAAAAAATTAAATAAATAAATAAATAAATAAATAAATAAATAAATATAGCCAGGCACCAGTGGCTATAATCCTAGCTATTCAGGAGGTTGAAACCTGAAGATCGTAGTTCAAAGCCAGCCCAGGCAGGAAAGTCCTTGAGAGGCTTATCTCCAATTAATTGCCCACCCCCCTTTTTTAAGCCAGAAGTAGACCACTAGCCTTGAGCACAAAAAATCATGGACAGTGTCCAGGCCTTGAATTCAAACCCCAAGACCAGCACAAAAAAATAAAAACAAGAAAGAAAAAGAAAAGGAAAACCATATATAGAGAAAAATCAATCATAATTTAATGTTCATTTTTAAGAAACATTGATACATTATTTGTCCTAATTCTCACCACATCGAAACTTTTAGTATTTTTATTCATCATATAGGTACTGATCCCATAAATTTGTATCTAAAATGAAAACCAAAAGCAACAGATGTTCTAACTGAGGAAAGAAACAGAAGCAAGTGTTTGTAAAGGTTGAAATATCATGCCACAAAAAGCAATGAGGCCTTGACATGAACCAATTAGAGATTTAAAAAATATTGGAGAAAAAACTAATTTCTTTTTTAATGAAGATATTCAGACTTGTGGCTTATTCTTATACCCTATACAATGGAAAAACATATATAACAATGGAAAAACATCTTAGCATTTGGATTAGATATTGGTAAGCAATTTAAAGATCTGCAAATTCCATCTATAAAGTGAGATAGTGTACTGGAATAAGGGAAGAGGTGAAATTGTCCAAAAAGAAATGTACTCTTTATCTGACTTACGAAACTATAACCCCTCTGTACACCAAATTCATAGAAACAAAAAACTATTTTAGTTAAAAGTTAAAAAAATCTGTTTTCATATAAAATTCTCATTTAGCTAAAAAACAAAAGCCAAAGAAAGCTCTAAAAAGAATCATGATTTCACAAAGAAGCCTAATTCTAGTTCAAAGTGCTGTGTTCTTCTTGAGTTGCTTGTCTTGTGTTTCTGCTTATAAACCTTAGGTTTCCAGACTTTAAATTTGCTGTTCAGGGCAGCCAGTATATTCCATTGGTTCTGCTATATCACTTCTCTCATTACTGGCCTAAATCTCTGCAAAAGCATACTACTTAAAACTGAATGTGTTAACATTGTTTCCAGTCTGTGAGAATGTTCAAAAACAAAGGCCATAAAAGATTAGTAAATAGTTGTCCTGAAACCCAAAACACTGCAGGCTATGAAGCTCTTCAGTACCAACGGCCCACTTGAAGGGGTGCCACTTACAGTATATTCCAGAAAAGAATCTGTCCTTAACTTGGGTAACACAACGGCCAATACATGTGTTAGGATGGGACACCTTTTCCTAAATTACACTTATGAGGAAGTAAAGTATTTCTATTTACATTTTCAGCTCGTGGGTTCCTTGGTTAAATAATCCTTAAAAGAGTTGACAATGACCAAGAGGCCCTGTATTGATAAAGGGCACTGTTGAATGGCAACTCCTATGTAGAACTACTTAAAGAAAATACAAACTGGGCTGGGAAGGTGGCTCAGTGGTACAGTGCTTGCTTTGTATGTACTCATGTCCTGGGTTTGATTCCTCAGCACCACATAAGCAGAAAAAGCTGTTAGTGGTGCTGTGACTCAAGTGGTAGAGCGCTTGCCTTAAGCTGAAGAGCTGAGGGACAGCGGCCAGGCCCAGAGTTCAGGCCCCACGACCAACCAAAAAATAAATAAATAAATACAAACTTAAAAAAAATCCACAAATAATCCAAGGAAGAAAGGTAATAGAGATTAAAAAAAAAAATAGAAGCTTAGGGTTCTCCATCTCTGGATTCTTAACTTTGCTTCAGTTCACCAGCCAACTTCTTTCTTTTCTTAAATCATAGTTGACTCATAAAAAAAACTCTGTAACATTTTCCATGGTCTTTTCAACTGTTTTAGGTTTTCTTGTAAATAATAACTAATGTCATGAAGCTAAGCAATGTAGTCTGAAAGGATACTATCAGAATTTTGGAATTGAATTCTGCTTTGAAAAATTACAGCTATAGCTCCATAGACACAAAAATTCTTTCTCCAAAGATTTAATGTTTGTATTTAGGTATGTTATATTCTGTTCTCAACAGTAGCTTTTGTACATGTATGTGTGTGTGTGTGTGTGTGCGCACGCACGCAGTGAGAGCATGAAGAGAAAAAGAAAAATTCAAAGAGATTTCAAACTTGAACAGCTTCTTTGTCTTCTGCATGACCACACTGTCTTTCCCTATTTGTATGGACAAACTCACATTTATCAGCACAAGTAAAGTTTCATGTGTCTCAAGGTAGCAAGTTTAATTGAATATTTTTATTAGATTCAAAGTATAATAGGAACTTTATTAGCATTTATGGTTAAAACTATAACTGCTAGAAAATCAAGTTAATGGTGATAATGGCAATAGACATGAAACTGCATTTCTGTGGTCCTAAATTTTGAGAAATGTAAATTAATTATCTAATGTCATTTATAGAGCATTTGTCATAAGCAAAGCAGTACTGCAGAAACAGGTAGATTTAATGTCTCCTAATGGAGGGAAAAAACCCTCATGTAACATAGGATATAGCACAGGAGGTAAAAAAGGATAACATAGCAGGTATATAGGATGTGATATGTAGATTACTGATATCCTCTCTGTCACCACTGTACCCGAGCAGATGCATAAATAATCAAATGTAAAGGAAATAGAGAATCTAAAGTAGATGGAAGTTATTTAGAAACATTTCAGGCATCAACAGAAAGAAAATGACTGAGGATGAAAGCACTACCAAAGAGAGAATGATTGCATGATGAATGCAGTCACAAATTTAAAAGAAATAATCATAGTAGCTGTATATATCAAATTAGCACGAAGGTTTTCATAACAGTGTCATGATTTCAAAATTACTTAATGTATGTTATATAGAAAAAAAAACTTTCAGGAAGCTTCTAGCATACCAGATACAACACAGGCTATGGAGTAAAATGATACGGATTCCCATATAAGCTGGGATACTATATACAGAAGTATTGTAACCTGGGTAATCTCCAGTTCATCTTTATCAGTATTAATTATTACCTCTAGGAGTCATTATATCAATTAAATGAAACAATCAAAATAAGGACTTCAATGCAAATGTATTACTTATATTTCCTCTACACGTTCTGTGCATTATATTTGAACAAGACTTGGGACAAGATTAGGGAAAGATCTGGAGATAGCAAAGGAGTTATTGGCTAAAAACATCACAAATAATGACAGAAGAGGTAAGATATGGGTAGATCTACAACAACAATGGTTGTACTACAACATTTCTGTTTGTCTTGTTTTGTCGTGGTGGTACTGCACTTGGGTTCTAAGTTTATCTTTAAAGAAAGTCCAAAATCTTGGAGCCAGTGTCTTACACATGTAATCCTAGCAACATAGGAAGCTGAATTCTGGAGGATGGCAGTTCAAAGCCATCTGGGGAAGGAAAGTCCATTAGACTCTAGCGTCAAAACAATTCAGCCAAAGTTCCAGGCTGGGGACATCGGTCCAGTGCCAGACAACTATCTACCTATAGTAGTTCAGTTGTCATACACACACACACACACACACACACACACACACACACACACCACACACACACACACACACACACACACACACATACACACACACACACCATCTGTAGTTGTGTTCTCTTCACTCTATATGATCATATGGGCCCCAGGGCAGTGGAAATATAATATTAAATATTAGCTTTATTACTGCCCTCTCATCAACTAACAAGAAAATCACCACAGCAACTGGAAAAAGCAAAAAATAAGGCAGAAGTCTTTTTTATTGACTTTGAGGCAAATCTGACAAAAACAAACAAACTAACTAACTAACAGGGCCTCATTAGCTACCAGCTGAATTGGAATAAAAGGTTTTTGAAGTGAATAAGATGATTTTCAGTTTTACTTAATCTTTACAAAACTCTTGCTGGTGACTGATAATCTGTTTGATTTTCTTTCCCTCTAAAATCCTAGTCCTCAGATGGAAGGAAGTGCTACCTTATCAGCAGGAAGCAGAGTCATCCACTAAATTCGTAACAAGGAAGAATTAAATACTGTTGCTATAATAGCTTATATAATTACAGTTTTTTCATAAAACAACTCTGCTAATACTCATTTTGTGTTGTCTAAAACAAGCCATGAGTTTTTAAATTCAAGTTAAAAACACACAATAATGAATCTCTTACATATGTTCAATCCTCTGGCTTTTGTGTGCGTGTGTTTTTAATAAATGAACTTTATAATAAAAACAAACCAGCAATAAAACAGCCAAATAGGACCACAGCCAACAAAGTTTATCTGTCTTAACCTATGATGATTTGAATTTCGTCATTTCTTTACCCTCTGCATTTTCCTGAAACTTTATTCTATAAACCAATACCAAATGTGAGCAAACAGATGTGATCAAAGACCACTAGGACCAGCAGGAAGGAAAGGGAAGGGAACCCACCCAGCTAAGACACTTTCCTGCCCTTATCCTCTCACAAGAAGCAGTCTTCAGAAGAATACTTGAGGAAATAGCAGTTAATGTTAAACAGAGGCCAAAGAGCTATAAGAGAATCAATTTCCAACCTAATAAATGAGGATGCTCACATAACAAAATATATAGATATTGACATATAGATATGGTTATGGATATGGATGGAAAGACAGACAGATACATATATATGCATACATACATACATCAGGCATGCATACATACATACATACATACATACATACATACATACATACATACATACATACATACATACATACATACATACATAGTGCTGATAATAGAGCTAGAACTTCAGGGTTGAGGCATTGTCCCTGAGCTTTTGTGCTCAAGGCTAGCAGTGACCATTAAAGCTACAGATCTACTTCTGGCTTTTTGGTGGTTACTAGGAGATAAGAGTCTCACAGCCTTTCCTGCCTGGGCTAGCTGCAACCAAGAGCCTCAGATCTCAGCCTCAGTTAGAATTACAGGAATGAACCACTGATACCCACCTTGTATTATATTTTAATACATTTTTATTTCTGTTAGCCTAAAATATAAAATCTTTTTGTTCTACAAAACCTTGAGAAGTGTCTCATAAGATCGGGCAGTTTTCCACCATCATGTAAAAGAGCAGTCCATATGTCTGAGGTCTCAGAGAGAAGTTGCCAGGAAAGACCCTCCTGTGGGAGATGTGGAATGTGAAATGGTAACTAAAGATCAGATTATGGTATAGTACAACTCATACCAAGTAAACTATTCCCTGCAGTATAGATCTTATTTCTGGAACATCTGTGAAAAATGTACTAATGATGCTGAGGGTGTTTTGAGCTTTCAGAGCAAAGAGGACAAGGAAGTAGAAAGTGATACAGGTTTCTGAAAGTAGCCAGAGTTGCTTACAAGAGGCTGGCATATAAAAAGAGAGCCTGGCTTGATGTTACCTGGTAATTCCCCAATAGGCTGGAAGTGTACAAAGGCATTCTCCTAAGGAATGATAGGCAAGTGACAGGTATCTGTGCTACACAAACAGAGACTAAAAAATCCAGGTCATTGGTCCTATCTGAAGAGAGGGTCAAGAGCCAAAATACCTATATTCATAAGGGCCTGACTTCAAGGATCTTTAGATTAATTTTTTGGATGATTTGGTGGGCTATCATATATCCACATCTGTGAGAATAAAGACAGAGCTGGGATGTGCATGGGATGAAATTAAAGAAACCCGTGAAGAAAAGCCAGTGGCCCAGGTGCATGAAAACCAAGAGGGGAAGCCGGGCGCTGGTGGCTCATGCCTGTAATCCTAGCTACTCAGGAGGCTGAGATCTGAGGATTGCTGTTCAAAGCCAGCCCGGACAGGAGAGACCATGAGACTCCTACCTCCAATAAACCACCAGAAAACCGGAAGTGGCGCTGTAGCTCAAGTGATAGAGCGATTGCCTTGAGCTGAAGAGCTGAGGGACAGCGCCCAGGCCCAGAGTTCAAGCCCCACGACCGACAAAAAAAAAAAAAAAAAAAAAAAAAAAAAAAACCAAGAGGGGAAAGAAAAGACAGAAATGAGTTAGAATGGTGATTTCATGACTGAAGGAGAGTTGTTCAAAGCAGCTCACTGGACAGACTTGTGTTTCCACAAATCTACTCCTATCAGGAGCCCGAGGAATGGGAACTTATAGGGAAATAGAGTATTTGCTGAGCTTATCAAGTTTAGGTGAGGTCATACTGGATTTAAGTTGATCCAATGTCCTCATTGGGAGAGAAAAATTTGGACTCAAATACACAGAGGGAAGGAGGCAACGTAAAGATAGAGGAAGAGAAAATGGAGCAATGCACCAATAAACCATGGAACACAATGACTTGCAGCAGTCAATGGAAACAAGAAGGAAGGAAGAGTCCTTTGGCAGAATAGCCCTGTCCACACCCTGACTTTACATCTCTGTCTGCCACAGAATTAAAGATAATAAAATTGAACTTTCTTAAGACACTTAATTTGTGGTGCTTCATAAGCAGCCTTAGAAAGATTGCATATCTCCATTCTTTGCCTAATATGAGAGGTGACCAAACTCACAGCCAGGCATAAAATGGAATGTAACATTTAAAGGAGCATGAATAATTATGTATATATGTATACATGTTCCCCCTTGCATCACACTTATTATATTGAAATTTAGAAGAATGGTTAATCAAGGCCAAAGTTAACACATAGAAAAGATTCAATGAGAAGACAGATATATTACAAAACACCATAATAGAGGGAAACAAGTAGACCCAAGAAAGAACAATGGAGATAAGTCATAATGATGATTATATTCTAGGGATCCCAAAAGGATTAGAAATGTTCGTTTTCCATAAGGACTTCAAGCCTGTCCCAAACTTTGTGGTAATCTACTTTAGTTGCCTCATTTCTATACAGCAATACATATAGAGAAGACTTCTTTGCTTTTAATACTAGAGACAAAAAAATAGAACAAGAAGAGCAAGAAAATAAGCTATAAATGAGCTCAAATATAAGGAGCAAAAAATCAACACTGTCCACAGCTATTTGATAATTTTATAATGATAAATTATATATTATATGTCATATAAATCTGGCATTAGAACATTCATTCCTTTCCGAATATCTGAGATACTCTGGAAACATATTGAAGTGCTACAGCTTAGTTTGCCATGAACTATATATATCTATGTGTAGTTATACTTTTGGAGTTTTCACCCAAAAAAAGTTTCAATTCCCTGTATAGAAAATGATAAAAAAATCTTTCACTTTTACCAAGAGAAGTATAGCCATTCTCACTGTTTTTTTCCCTTTTGATTTACTTATATGCATTACCTTCTAGTCTACTTCAAAATATTTTCTCAATAGAAATGCTTGGCTTACAATTCTCTGGGAGGAATCAATCTATTAATCTCCCTCTCTCTCTTTCCTTCTCTTCCTCCTCCTCTCGGCCTCCTCCACTCTCCTCTTTCTCAGATATTTTTGAAATCATAAAAGATTTCTAAACAAAACTGAATATAAAATTATGTCAAGGAAAGAAATGAAATTAAGTAGGACTGCCCCCTTCCCCCAGTAAGGTCTGCCTACCTAAGGCTATTAGGACCTAAGTTACAGAATCCTACAAATAGAAGATAGCATTGTCTTCAGTAAGTTACAAATTCAACACTTTTACTCCCAGTTAATGTTCTGTTTAGATGTATGTATTCTAAACTTGGGTTTTTCCAGTGTCATTGTTTTAGTAGACTGCCTCTTGGAGGGAAAAATTGAGCTGATCTCCAGGGTACTGCCTCACCCGGCTCTCCCTAATTCTTTAGTTCTTTGATTGAAATTCTCAACCTCTCCTCCACAGGGAGTTTACTAACCACACCAGCAAAAGGGCAAACACAGGGTTAGCACCACCCTGATGCTGGTGATGGACGGGCACCCCACTGTTCTGTCCAAACCTATGCTTCTGGATTGTTCTCTGAGACAATTAAACCCAGGGCTACAAGTCCCTCACACTCAAAACCTGCCAGCAGCTAGCTAGCCTAGCTCCTTGATCCTGAGCTTAGAGGAGGTCAGAACAAGTGAAAGAACAAAATCCCCAGATCCTGATTCCATTTCCTATTACTTTATCCTAGTCAAGTAAATTTCTTCCAAAACCAACCATCCTTTCTCTCCTCATTTGAAGACAGCTCCTCCCCCTCCTGGAAGCCAGTTTGTGCCATTGACCTTGGTAATAGATAAAGATTATCCCTGCGGTTTGTCCTAGATCCTGGATCTAGGACAATTGTCCCAGTGGAATGATTCAACAGATGAGCATTCGATAGATGAGCAATAAAACAGATGGGGCCGAGCAGGGTGCTAAGCATGTGTGAGGCTCTGGGTTCAATCCCCTGCACCAGAGTGATAAGCAGAAACAAAATAGGCCAGACAAACAACAGTGAGTTTGAAATAGTCCTTTGCCAGGTAGTCAGAAATCCCTCAGCCACAGGCCCACTGCTACCTGAACTAACAGTGCTGGAGCCAGATCATTGTTTATGCAGTTTGTGTACATCTCTTAAAATGTCCATTATTAGGCATTTTGGTATAAAATTACCAACATAAGCTCTGAACATTTTTACTTTTCAGCATCACTTCATCTTCTCTGCAATGAAAATTTGGTGAAAACATTTGCTTTTAGGATGAGTATTGCTATTAATGCACCAAGCTTGAGCATTTGGATTTGTGTCATTTATTGGATTATAAACTCTAGGCTAGGTGTAACTTCATGAAACTTTCTACCTCTGCTTTTTGAATTTGAATCTTTAATACATATTGATTAAGTTAATTCAGAGATTTGTGTGTGTGTGTGTGCCAGCACTGAAGCTTGAACTCAGGGGCTCACCACCTCGCTTAGCTTTTGTACTCAAGACTGGTACTCACAACTCCACTTGCTCATTAATTGGAAATAAGAAATCCATGTACTTTCCTTTCCGGGCTGGCTTTGAACTATGATCCTCAGATCTCAGCCTCCTGAGTAAGTAGGCAAGAGCCTAGACTGGCTTTACTTATCCTTTTTAAAAACCATCACCACTAGTACTTATGAAAAGTTCATGTTCAATTAAATTAATACACAAAGCATTTATTTATATTTTCATTCATGTTTTAGGGAATTCTTTTCTTATACTCAATCTCAAGATAAATTTCCAATTATGTTTAGGTGGTAAAAGTATACTGTTTTGTCTGTAAGGAGACTACATAATAAGGAGGAAAAAAGCTGGGCGCCGGTGGCTCATGCCTGTAATCCTAGCTACTCAGGAGGCCTGTAATCCTAGCTACTCAGGAGGTTGAGATCTGAGGATCCAGTTTCAAAACCAGCCCAGGCAGGAAAGTCCATGAGACTCTTATCTCCAATAAAACCACTAGAAAACCAGAAGTGGCGCTGTGACTCAAGCGGTAGAGCACTAGCCTTGAGCTAAAATGCTGAGGGACAGCGCCCAGGTCCAGAGTTCAAGCCCCACGACCAACAACATAAAAAGGAGGAAAAAAAAAAACAAGACAAAATATATTGATGTCATTATTTACATTTGGAATATCAAACTCTTATTTTCCTCTAACGAGTTCATTGTTTTGTTGAGACCATAAGATGAAACAAGTCCTGAATACACAATGTGTGAGACAAATGTGTTGATATTCAAGTAAATGGTCAAAAAAATCTTTAAATCATGTTTGTTACAAGGGCGGTTAGTCATTTTTGGCTGCACCCATATTTGAAAATGAAAAAAAAAAAAAACTAACGGTTTCTTTTTTCATTTTGTACCAAAAATGAGAGTGTGGAATCCCCTAAAAAGTATGTGCAAGTGCTATCAGGGATGTCTGTTGCTAGGAAACCAGACCACAAACAGAAGATTCCAGAAAGCCCTTTTTCTGGCCTAATCTCAAGGACTATTCCAAATTGTGCAACATAGGATTTAGAAAGGTCATGGTTGTTTGAGGGTTTTTTTTTTTCTTTTTATAACTGTTTCAAAGAGTAGCAATGGAAATAGAGCTCACATTTTTTGAAACAGGAACAACATGGGAATCGGGATGTAAGACGGCTAAAGGGAGCTTCCTTGCTAGAGACCCAGAGCCAACACCACATGAAGGTCAACTGTGTGTATGCCTGTTTATTGTTGTTGTCAAGGAGGCAAAAAAAAAAAAAAAACATTTTAAACAGTCAGGATTTGGCGTTTCTCCTCATTTTGAAAGTCCAAACATATTTAGTGTTGCTTCTATCACTGTGACGTTGCTGGAAAAGCTCTGAAACCACAGCAAATGGAGCTGCAGGGTTATCTTAACATTATTACATTTTTATTCCAAAAGAGGAGTTGGTGGGAAACAAGTTTGGTTCTGAGTTTTGAGATAAGGCATCATAGAACCTCAGACATATGTCCTATGCCCAGTATTGCTTTGTTTTGTGAAATTAGTATCATCTATGAAGAACTTCTTAACCAAAAAAATACAAGTGAGAATTTGTTTTTTGGTTTTTTGGGTTTTTTTGGGGGGTCTGGTCATGGGGCCTGAACTCTGGGCCTGGGTGCTATCCCTCAGCTCTTCAACTCAAGGCTAGCACTCTACCACCTGAGCCACAGTGCCACTTCCGGCTTTTTTCTTTTTGCTTATGTGGTGCTGAGGAATCGAACCCAGGGCCTCATGCATGCAAGGCAAGCGCTCTACCACCGAGCCACCTTCCCAGCCCCACAAGTGAGAATTTGTGATAAATAACTTCAGATACAGTATCATCATGCAGAACTCTGTGCTTTTGGTTTCATACTGCGTCAAAAATTATTTCCAATTTTCCACTATAAAAGATATTTTTAAAACATCACAACTGGGCACTGGTGGTTTACACCTGTAAGCCTAACTACCCAGGAGGCTGAGATGTAAGGATCGCTAATCAAAGCCAGCCCAGGAAGGAAAGTCAGTAAGACTTATCTTCAATTAACCTCCAGAAAACCGGAAGTGGTGCTGGGGCTCAATTGTTAGAGTGCTAGCCTTGAGCTAAAAAGCTCAGGGACAGTGCCCAGGCCCAGAGTTGCAGCCCTACAACCAACAAAAAACAAAAACAAAAAATACAACAGCAACAACATCACAAAGACAAAAGTCCAACTTATCAACTAGGCTGAAATATAAACACTATTTCTTTGTAGATATAACATGTATATAAATATGAGACAAAGCCTAGCCAGCATTTAGGGAAATTGCTTCTAGTTTAAACAGAACTAGTGGTTCTTGCTTCTCCTTTTTCAAAATTTCTACCTGATCCCAAATTACATCACTCCGTAATAATAATCCAGAATCACATGCTGGTTTCATGTGGTCATTTTTTTTTCCCCATTCATCTCTGTCAAGCATTTGCTTACTGACAGTGAATAAAAGATGTGTCCTTGATTACATGGAGTTTAGAGCAGACAGGTGTCTTACTGCTTCTGTCCCTGAGACATAATTACCACAGCCTAGCAGGAAAGGCCACTGTAAAAGCAAGTCCATCCCCTGCAGAAAGTAAAGTCCCCATCCGCCATCAGGACCAGACAGTGACTCACAGCTCGGCTTTCTGAATGCGCCCTGGGATCTCTGCTGATTCATAAATATACTTTTCTTACAAATATCATACCTCCAGACTGCTATGAATTGTTTCACCATGAGGTAGTAAGGTTCAGGATGTACAGCAAAGGGATGATGGTTTGGTCATTAAAAGGGTCTCGATGTTTTTAAATGCGGAAACCTACACATATGTTTTTGTGTTTCAAAGTGATAGCTGTAGAGAGCTTGTGAGGAGTGGGGAGTTTGGCAGTTGTTGTGTCAGCCATGATCACAGGGCCAACCACATGGTCCTTCCGACCGTTTCTCTGTTGGGGATCCACTGGAACATGACTCACCCTTGATCTTTGAGTCATGTGTCTCGGCCAACCTGCATCCCTAGCTCTCAGTATCACAGGGAGCTTCTTTTACATCCTTTTATCACCATCATCTGAGAGTTCTCCAACTTTGTTGTCCTCTCCTGACATTCCTCGTTCTCTGCAGACCTTGTCTGTATGGTTTTCAGAGTACTACAAGATGTTGCCATGGCTGGTAGTAGAACCTATTTGAACTTCCCTCTTGCTCATTTCCTGCTCACATCTACATCTTTCTTCGCTTATACTCATACAGGCATTGACAATTCTTGTTCAGACCATTCTTCAAGAGCTCCAAGACCCCAGTCTCATGTTTTTGCATATCTCTCTATCTTCTTACTGAGGTTATTATTTTAAAATGTACATCTGTGCAAGTCATTAAATCTCTTGTTTATGGGGTGGTTAATTACGCATGTCTGTATTAACAGCTACTCCAAGGGCCAACATGGATTACCTGATCCTGGGGGTTGAAGACAGGCTTGGGTAGCACAGAAAAACAAGGCTCTGGCTCACAGCCTCTCCCCAAAATACCTTTCTGCAGGAGGCTAGGGATGTAGCTTAGTGGTAGAGTGCTTTCCTAGCATAGGCAAGGCCCTGGATTCCTTCCACACTAGCACAAGGGGAAACATGACCAAAAAAAAAAAAGTAAAAGAAAAAGAAATCCATCTGTGATGTTTTGCAATGGCAAAAAGTAATAAATGAAATATTTAAAAAAACACAAAAATATCAAGTTCTCTTCTCTTTTACCTTCTATTTCAACAACCTTTTTTTTTTTTTTTTGGGTCCGGTCGTGGGGCCTGAACTCTGGGCCTGGGCGCTGTCCCTCAGCTCTTTTAGCTCAAGGCTAGCGCTCCACCACTTGAGCCACAGTGTCACTTCCGGCTTTTTTCTTTTTGCTTATGTGGTGCTGAGGAATCGAACCCAGGGCCTCATGCATGCAAGGCAAGCACTCTACCATTGAGCCACCTCCCCAGCCCTTCAACAACCTTTTTTTCCTTTAACGCATACTACTTGCTTTTACTTAGTACTTTGCCATCTTTTTGTTCCGTATCAGCCCACTAAGCAGCTTTTCAAGCTCTTTTTTTTTCCAAATTCTCACCCATGAAAAGGTAATACCCAGATACACTGTATATCTTTTATGTAGCACATGTTTCTACATCTAGTGTATCAAAGAGTATTTTTCACATGCACACTAAAACAATTTTCTCTCCTTTGAAGAGGCCATTGCTCCAACCAAGAATAACAGGAGCTTTTACTGAGATAATTGCCCTTAGAACCTGTGGGCTCTCTATCCTCCATACTTCTACTGAGAAATGCCTTTCCTTCCCAAATAATTCTTGCCATTCTGTTTTCTACAACTCAGCTCCATGAACATTGAGAATAAACACAGAAGACTGCCTGGCCTGTCTCCAGAACTCCCTCCGTTGGCTGAACCCATTACCTTTACAGGTGATCACAACATCAGACATGACGTATGTATTTCTGCCCGTGATTTGGGGATCACCTCGACTAGGCAACGAGCTCCCAAGCATCACAGATGCTGTCTCTTCCTATGTTTTGAGCCTGCTAAAGTTTCCATGCTGAAGTCCTAATTCCCAAAAGTCAGAAAGTGACCGTACTGGAAGACAGACTTTTCAAAAAGGGAATTAAGTTCAAAGGAAGCTATATAAATGTTAATGTGATCTGACTGCCCACCTTATAAGAATTAATTTGGACAAATAAAGAGATGTCAGCATGAAGAAGAAAGGCTAGGTGCAGGTTACTTTCAAGCTAAGGAAAGAGGTCTCACAGGAGTTACCAATCTTGCTGACACCTAGATTTTGGATTTTCAACCTCCAAACCTTGCTAAGAATACATTTCTACTATTTAACCCATCTAGTATATGGTACTTTGTTATGATAGTTGGAAAGCAACTATGGATTCCAAGCACCAAGCCTGGTAAGGGAGTAGATGCATACTGATTGTTGGTTGAATGGATAACAAAACACCTGCTCCTGGAGGCCTTTTGGCATTCCTAAGTGACTCACAGTATCACTGTATGTCATTCACAGTAGCAGCTGTCTGTTCTTTAGTGGGAAGGCCCAGAGACCTCACAGAGAGCCTGGCTGACTGATCTGATTCTGGAGCTGATCTGTTAGCAGTGTGGATGGAGGACAAATGGATAATGGAATTACAACAGCTAAAACCCATGTGCTCCGAGGAGGAATCTCTCTCTGGGAAACCCCATCTCATATCACTGAGTCACAGAAAGAAATGAACATGAAAAATTACAAGGAATTCTTCCCGGAAGACCAACAATACACAAAAGCTACTGGCATCCCTGGGATAAAGAGAGACAGAGACAGAGAGAGAGACCAAGAGAGAGAGAGAAGGAAAGAAGGCAGATTAGAGAGAGGTATGGGTGATCTCACTGAGACGGTTCTTGGCAGCATGTTGAAGTACATTTATAGAAAGCTTTTGTAGTGGACATATAGCCAGAGGTTCTGGGCTATATGTCATTTTATGGAGATGCTGGCTATGGCTTTTAAAATATTCTCCTTAACCTAATTTCTAAACACTCTCAAAGCTTGAGAAATCTCCTTAATGGCTGAAAAGAAGATTAAACAAAACAGCCCCCCACTAGAGAGGCTGATGTCATCCATAATCCCAAAGAAGAGGCCACCCTTGCCTTTGTGGAAATGGAGAGTGACATCATCTCCTGGTCACATGCCACTGCTAGCTTCCTCTGCTTGCTCCCAGCTGAAGTGTGTGCTTCTTTTGCAAATGTCAGTCTTCCCGGCCTTCACAAAGCTCCTTGGCCTTGTTTGCCGGCTGGATTCCATTGCCAAGTGAAAGGACGCACCCCTTGGGGAGCCGGGCAGAAAAGGGGAGGGGTGTGCTGTGCACAGCTGGCTGCGAGGCAGCTATTCACACAACTTGTGGCCCGTCCTCTATACCCATCAGCACCTCCAATGGGGGCCCCCAAGGCTGAATTCAGCCTCTGGACAATGCTGTCAGTGGTGAATACGGTGAAATGATTAGGGAGGCAGGGCAACTGTGGCTATTTCTTTCTGTCCAGGGTGGGACCTTTCTTTGAGGGCCCGCGTGAAGGCCTCTGCAATGTGGCTTCATCTCCCATGGATAGAGCCACTCTCAAAATGGGCCCACAGAGGAAGCCCATTTGTAGATCCGTTTTCTCAAAGTAAATAGAAGGCTTGTGCAGCTGACAAAGACATGCATTGGGTCCACGGATTTATTTATTCCTTAGCAAAATGAATGGCAGAGTCTTCCTCACAGGGCAGCCCTCGGGAAATGATGTCACTTGCAGGCTGTGAGCAAGCTGCAAGGAGCTTCTCCACACTCATTGCATAGTTTGGGAAAGAGCAGGAGGAGAGAGGGCTGCAAATGGAATCCGATTTTTAGAAGGAAGGAAGGAAGGAAGGGAGGGAGGGAGGGAGGGAGGAAGGAAGTGAGGGAGGGAGGGAAAGATGGAGACAAAGAGAAAAAGAAAGAGAAAGAAAGAAAGAAAGAAAGAAAGAAAGAAAGAAAGAAAGAAAGAAAGAAAGAAAGAAAGAAAGAAAGAAAGAGAGGGAGGGAGGGAGAGAGGGAGGGAGAGAGGGAGGGAGAGCGGGAGACAGACAGAAAGAAAGAAAGAAAGAAAGAAAGAAAGAAAGAAAGAAAGAAAGAAAGAAAGAAAGAAAGAAAGAAAGAAAGGAAGGAAGGAAGGAAGGAAGGAAGGAAGGAAGGGAAAGAAAGAAAGAAAGAAAGAAAGAAAGAAAGAAAGAAAGAAAGAAAGAAAGAAAGAAAGAGGTTTTGATCTAGCCAGCAGCTCTGAGGAAGCTCTGCAAGCTGGAAGACTAGAGCCCTCCCTTGATTCTGAGCAGACACCAAGTAGGGCACTGAAAGATGAACATTTTAACATTTTACCTTCCGATAGTGCATTATATGCATTTATACACACATACACACACACACACACACACACACACACACACACACACACACACACACCTAAACACATTCAGCAATATCACAACTATAGTTGTCAATTGACAGTATAGACATGTGCTGCACAATGACATTTCAGTCAAGAACAAAAGATCCTGCCACATTGATCCCATTGATTGTGTGGCCTAGTGATACAGCCCATCAGTCTTGATTAGTTTGAAAGATACACTATGACGGTCACTCAATGATGAAATGGGCTAACAATGCATTTTTTTCAGAACATAGTCCTGTCACGAAGTGACATGTTGCTCTGATTTTAATATTTACCTTTTATTCTGTGCTTTGAGTTCCTCAATTTACTATGCTGCTCTCATCCAACTCAAAACCTCCTTTGAGGCAGCCTGCAGGATTTGCATGGGGGGAAAAGGATGTGGCTCCGGTTACTGCCTGAGTCCCTGCTTTCGCTGACCCATGTATGTGGTGGCCATTGCTCAGCTCTCTCATCTGCTCAATGGCTGCCCCCTTTGAATGGATTTCTCTAGACTTGTTGGGTCTTTCATGATCTTCCAGCTTCCACACATCATAGGGGTCTAGTGTTTTGGGCTTTAGTTCAATGGTTTCATTCTCTTGGAAGACAACCTGACTGCCTGCCCAGCCCTTATCACATTCTTTTGGGTCCCTTCCCTGGCACTTACCATACTTCTAATTATTTCTGTCCTTACTTCCTTGCTACCTACCTACTTCTCTCAGTAATCTGTGAGCTCTGGGTGAGGAGAAACATGCCATCGGAAGACACAAGTCACCATGTCTCCAGCACAGTTTCTGGCTAAAAAGAGAGTTCTTCAATGTCTATATGATTAATAAATGGCTAATTGAAAGCTCACAATCTCTTTACCTTATGACCAGCGGGAAAACAAGGGGGCCACTATTCCTGCTGAAAATCTTCTCTCAGATGCTACCCTCTCTAGTGACCTCTTAGGCGATCTCGATCAAACACACTAGTTTAGATACAGAGGGTAAACCATGCTTGTGGCCCAGCAAGACTACAGTATATCACAGTTACTGTTTGTGCTCATGTACACTACTGACAATTGCCTTCTAGAGGACTATTCTCAAGTAAAATTTATACGCAGTGGGAAGAACAGAGTTAAAAAAAAAATCCCCCCAGTTTTGATCCCAACTTGCAAAATGTTATTGCATAACTCAGGCTCTAAATTTAGCAAGTTGTCAGCAACTGGGGGAAAGTTTTGAAATAATAAACAGGAAAAGAAAAAAGACAGAGAATGTCTTTCACTCTCCCCTAGAAGACAAATTCCAAATAGAAGTAGTCTTAAAGAAAAAAAAAAAAAATCAACTCTCTCTTCCAAACAACAACTCAGACCTTTCAGCACAGGATTCAGCATGGTAGCTGGAAGAACGCAGTGATACAATAATCTGGGCACAGCCAATGAAGACTACTCAACTCAGCTTCTTAGCGGAGCCTTGGGCCAGGGTGCCAAGAATAGCCTTCAGTGAAGGAACAGTAGTCCTTTGAATAGAAACATACAACCAGTAAAAGCACTGGTCCTGAAACCTATTCTTACAGGACTGCAACAGTAGTCTTCCTACTGCACCAGTAGGTCACTGACCAATTGAATCCCATCTCTAAGGGTTGGAACCTAAACAAAAATAACCCCCCAGGAAATTCCAATGAGCACCTAGAGTCAGGATCACCTCCTGAGACTTTGATTCCAAGTCTCTGGTTAGCACTTCTTAACATCCCTTCTGTCCTGGGGGGAAGGGAGGGGGAGTTAGAAGGGATGGCCCCTTTGGGTATTTGTAGAGTTATCTCCTGCAGAGACCACAACAACCATCTTACTGCCATGAGGATGCTGGCCCCTTGAGAAGCCCCAAAGGATTCTTTAGTACCTAACAATGCTATCTTTCTATGGGCTTATTTCTCAGGCTCAACACCCATTCTTGCCTGGAATGAACTTGCATGGAATGAACTTCATAAAAAAGCACCATCAACATCATCTGGGAATTTCTTAGAAATGAAAGATGATAGATCTTACCCCATCCCACCATATAAATACTCCTTTTTACAACATCCTTAGTAATGGCTGGAGAAATAGCTCAAAACACACACACCAGATTGCAAGTGATTCTGTGCATATAACCAACTGTAAAACACCACGCTGAAGAACATGCCACAGCACTGAAAATCTGAGTCCTACTGCAGGATTTTCTTGTCCCTTTTATGTCATTTCAGATTGTCTCTGGTTTACTTACTACAATCATGATGCTTTTGAATCACAGAGTAGTAGAAATGGGCTATATATGGTAGAGATGAATCAATACAATCTTTACATTTATTAGATCAATAAATTGACCATGCTATGGCTGAACCTACTCACTCTAAAAAGATCTAGAAGTTCCCCGACCATAATTATCACAGCTCATTTGCACTGAGTTCTGTAGCTCTGTGCAGTATCATTGACCAGCATGTAGCTATTCATCCTAGAAACTGCCCCTACCCTTCTTTCTTCCCTACATAGATTTATCACTGACTAATAGTTACCTGTTTCATTGTTTCACTTTTCACTGCTCTGAACACTACAGTCTTAACGCTCCAAATTCTGCAAAAATTTCACCCTAAGATTACTACCTTGGTTGCCTGATATATGGATGGTTTTGTTCCCCAGGAGAAAATTGAGAATGGAGCAATTCTTGATCAAAAAGCAATGCCGATACAACTGGCATCAGCACAAGACTTACCATGAACAAACCACTGCATCTGAAAGCCCTTCTCTTGGTGATTGTACCTATCAGTATGGAACAGCACGTGAAGGCGGGAGGTTGTGGTGCTCCCTGCTGGGGGGTTCTGTGTTCCACAGTAGCGCCCGATCCGATTTGGTCCATCATACAGCTGAAATCAGAGACATTTTTTTTTAATATAAAAATATCTAACAAGGTTTGTGGAAGGAAAAAGTCAAGCTTGCTCATCCAGTATAAGCTAGCTGATCCTTGGTTCAAATTCAGTGATAAATCTGCTGAGGTGGGTGGAATATAGGGCATTACACTTAATAATCTAGTAAATAGCTGGGTGCTGATGGCTCATGCCTATAATCCTAGTTACTCAGGAGGTTGAGATCTGAAGATCATGGTTCAAAACCAGCTCGGGCAGGAAAGACCTTGAGACTCTTATCTCTAATAAACCACTCTGAAAACCAGAAGTGGTGCTGTGGCTCAAGTGGTAGAGTGCTCACCTTGAGCTGAAGAGCTCAGGACAGCACCCAGGCCCAGAGTTCAAGCCGCATGACCGATTAAGAAAAAAAAAAAAGAATCTAGTAAACATAATTGTATGCAGCAGAGTTGCGAGGTGGATCAGATTCCCAACTCTTTTTTTGGGGGGGGTCCAGTCGTGGGGCCTAAACTCTGGGCCTGGGCGCTGTCCCTCAGCTCTTCAGCTCAAGGCTAGCGCTCTTCCACTTGAGCCACAGCGTCACTTCCGGCTTTTTTCTTTTTGCTTATGTGGTGCTGAGGAATCAAACCCAGGGCCTCAGGTATGCAAGGCAAGCGCTCTACCACTGAGCCACCTTCCCAGCCCAGATTCCCAACTCTTAAACTTTCAATTTGTCAACTTAACAAATCCAAATTACAATCCAGACACAGAATAGGGCACTTCCCAGTGGAACGAGCTGTCTTCGTATAGTAATGACACAAAAGAGTTGCTCAAAAAATACCAGGTGTTATCATCATAAGCTATAACTTGCCTAATGAACGCTCAGCTATAAAAAAAAAAAAGCCATCCAAGAAAGAAATGAAGATTAATCAGTCTGAAGATTGTACCAGAAAGTCCTTTCATCAATAATTTTTGTGTGTGTATATTTTCATGTATATATAATGTATACATACACATAAATACATATATATTCTATACACACATTAGTACAGGTGTGTATTTCTCTGTATGCATATACATATAAATTGGGGTTATATATTTCATTTTGTTCCCTATTGTCTCCAGTATGTCACTGAATCATCTATGTAAACATTTTTGACAGGAACACAAGGTCACTGGTGGCTGCTGATACGTTGCATTTACATTAGTTTTATTTCTCACTAAAGATGGTTTCAATTCTTTTGCCAGTATAAATACCTGTTTGGTACCTTCAATCTTTGTTTAAAAATTAAAATCAAGGGAATTAATCGCTGTGATGTTTAAGCTTGACTGTCCACTTGATTGGATTGAGAAAAGCCTAGAGGAGTCCAGTGGCCATGTCCTGTTTGTTGAGGGTATTTCCAGAAAGGATTACCACAGGGGAAAGACCTGCCCTGAAGGTGAACAGCACCATCCAATTGGCTGAAGGACACACGATAGTATAAAAGGTGGGATAAGAGAAAACCTGGAGCACAGTTATTCCCAGGATCTCCTCTCTTTCCTGGCCACTCTGGTGTGAGCAGAGTCATATCTGTCATGTCTTCCCCCATGAAGAACAGGAACCATGAACCCAAATAAATTTTTCTTAAGTTGTTTTTCCCAAGGATTTTATTTTACTTATTTATTTATTTTTTGGGTCCGGTCGTGGGGCCTGAACTCTGGGCCTGGGCGCTGTCCCTCAGCTCTTCAGCTCAAGGCTAGCGATCTACCACTTGAGCCACAGCTCCACTTCCGGTTTTTTTGGTTTTGCTTATGTGGTGCTGAGGAATCGAACCCAGGGCCTCAGGCATGCAAGGCAAGCGCTCTACCACTGAGCCACCTTCCCAGCCCTTCCCAAGGATTTTATAAGAGATTGGGGGGGGGGGGGAGGAGGAAAAAAAAGGAGGGAGAGGTGGCAAAAAGGAAGGAAGGAAGGAAGGAAGGAAGGAATTCTGTCTAATGATGATTGTGTGTGGTCCTTGATGTAGTATTATTAAATTTCTTACAGAATGGTGGTCCTTGATGTAGTATTATTAAATTTCTTACAGAATGCTTACATAAAATTATCATCTTACTAGGAAGTTTTACAGATATGTCTTTCAATAAAACATCACTTTTGACAGATATAATTTTTCCATATAATGATAGTAGTAAAATAGTGTAAAGGGTTTTTTGTGATTGCATATTTGTATAATTTTGATTACTTTGAGACTTAGAAGATGAAAATGGGGGGAGGGACAGTGAATGTACATCATTATTTCTTCCCTTGGAATTTTTCTGTTACAATCATTGGCTCATTTTTGCATTGAGATAATTCGACAATCTGTTGTGCACCTTCATCTGCTTTATTAAATAACCTCATCAGATACCTATCCGTAACAAAACATGTGAAAATAAGATAACTTAGATGGTCATGGTGATTCACACTTGCAATCTAATCACTTAGGAGACAGAGATCAGGAAGATGATACTACAAGGGATCACCCCTACGCACCCCACCCCAAAAGTTCATGAGACCTTCATCTCAATCGATATCTGTGGGAGATGGTATGAAGCTGTACAGCTTGGACAAAAATGAATGAACCTATCCAAAAAGTAACTAAAGCAAAAAAGAGCTGAGGGCATCATTCAAGTAATAAAGCATTTACCTGCCAAGTATGTGAGGCCCAGAATTCAAACCTCTGGACCAACAAGAATATACTGTGTTCACGTGGGAGACAATGACAATAGAAAAAGATTGGCTTCCTTGGCATGGAGGCCATTATTTTGCTTCTTCATCTCCTTGCTGTCCACATTAAACGTTGTGTTTTTGTTGCCATAGGGATACATTGCCCAGGGAAGTACACAGTTGCATGGACTTCCTTGACTCTTCTCTGGGAAATTGTCCCCATGAAGTTATGTGAGTTGGCATGCTTCTCTGGGTGAGCGTATAACATGAACCCAATCAAATGCAAACTGCATTTACTGAAATGTTAGGCCAGAAACATGTTCTTTGAAAGATATTGATATTATAAAAAAATTCTATCATCAGACTTTACAAATCTCTTGATTAAATTAATTTTCCTTTCACGCTCCTTAGCTTTTCATCTGCACTTCTTCTGTACAAATGCTCGCATCCCCCTGCTTTCTAATTAGAGCCATGGTGTCTTATTGCCCCTACTAATTATGAATTTCCTTAAAGTCTGGATCAGCCCAAGCCTTTTTCTCACTGCTTGCAGAAGAACTTTAATGAGGACAGGTTCCCACTACATCCCAAATGAATGAACACAATGATTCCCACCGAAGTGCGGGTATTTTTTAAGGGTTTAATCTGCACTACTACTTGAACTGTGTATAGCTATCACAACCAGACTTCTACATTTCAGCCTAACCATCTTAGACAGCATAGAGTCTGGGTCCTTAGTACCTCTCCATGGAAGGGTGAACCAGGTTGAGGCCTTGTTCAGGCTCATAATAAATCTCACTTGGGGCTGGGAAGGTGGCTCAGTGGTAGAGCGCTTGCCTTGCATGCCTGAGGCCCTGAGTTCTATTCCTCAGCACCACATAAGCAGAAAAGGCTGGAAGTGGTGCTGTGGCTCCAGTGGTAGAGCACTAGCCTTGAGCTGAAGAGCTGAGGGATAGCACCCAGGCCCAGAGTTCAGGCCCCATGACTGGCAAAAAAATAAATAAATAAAAGAAAAGAAAAGAAATAAATCTCAGTTTTCTAAATCTTGGCCTGTTCTCATTGAGTTTTCAAACTGACTGAATATCAGGTTTGCATCCTGATCAGATTTGAGAAGTTGGCGGCTATGTAAAAGGAGCAGCTCAGCCCTCAACCCTGTAATCCTAACTGCGCAGGAGGCTGAGATCTGAGGATTGTGATTCAAAGCCTGTTCAGCAGGAAAGCCCTTGAGACTCTTACTCCAATTAACCAGCAGAAAACTGGAGTGGTGCTGTGGCTCAAGTGGTAGAGTCCTAGCCTTGAGCAAAAGAGCTCAGGGACAGTGCCAAGACCCTCATCTTCAAGCGCCACAACTGCAGAGAGAGGGAAGGGAGAGGGAGAGGGAGAGAGAGGGAGAGAGAGAGAGAGAGAGAGAGAGAGAGAGAAGCTCAAGCTAGCTGGGTACTTACTAGTGGCTCATGTCTATAAACCTAGCTACTTAGAGGCTGAGGTGTGAGGATTGCTGTTCAAAGCTGGAAGTGGAGCTATGGCTCATGTGGTAGATCACAGGCTTGAGCAAAAAAGGCAAAGGATGGTACCAGTCCTGAGAGCAAGTCCTCAGACTGGTACAAAACAAACAAACAAACAAACAAACACAAGAGAAGCTTAGAGGTCCATTGTGTCATTTTACCTTCCATCACAAACGATAACAATTGGAGCAAAAGGATGCAGATGAGGCTTATTCTTTAAGCTTACCACTTCAGCTCCACATGAAATAAATCCTGCTGCTTAAAAATGTGATTTTTAAAAATCAAGTTGCTAAGAGTTTATATACCTGACAGAAGGGAAACAAAAAGAAAAGCGTAAAAAGTATGCGGAAAGAAGAAATCTAATCTTAGGTACTCCATGCCTCCCCCCCCCCCCCCCCCCCCCCGGGCTTCTGTCATGCTGGGGTGAAGCGAAGGTGGGCAGGCCCAGGTTGCTCCTAAATCACTGCTTCAAGGCTAAGTATTTATCTTAGCTTCCAGGTTTTCACTAACTCTGTTGTGTCCAATCTACATCAAAACTACAAGACATATGCAATATTCTTTAATATTCTTTGGAGATAAAGTAAACAAAAAAAAAATATGATGCCAACATCCACCTTGGATTCCTAGCTTTAGATCTAGATTCAGTGTAGTGAGCAAAGCAGAAATAATTTCATCTTCATCCAGAAAAACTTAAGGGACAATTCCTCTGTAACTCTAATTGCCTAAACTGCATGGATCTTTCTAAAGTAACACAAAGGTTGAGGGATCATTTTTCCCTTCTAGACGAGATCAAGAGCAGTAATTTTACATTTGAATTCAGCAAGGTTAAGAGCAATGACATTTCACATGACTTAGAGGGGACTTATTTTCCTCCCTACAGATAGATTACTTTGTTAAAGGAGACCCCTAGAACTCAATGTTTAGTGGTCTTGTCATGGGAATAGGAGAGAGAAGGCTTGGCAGGGAAACCTATGAATGACTGTTGTTTCTTTTTGGTTTTGCAGAGAATCTCGTATTGAAATAAAAACCAAATGGATTATCTGAAATGTGGAATAAGTTAATGAATTAATTAGTGCAAAACAATGCCTGGACGAAAGGGAGGGGAGAAAAAAAAGCTTATAACTCCCAGTTTTATGTCCTTTTGACATGTACACTTTATTAAATCAAGGGGTTTGTTTATAGCCACACAGATGGCAAACGTCACCCCTGTAATTCATTCCCGCGTAAATTTACCGCACAAAAAGTAACAGTCATTTTTCAAAGTACACAAATACCGATTGCCATGGAAACCAGTTGGTGTCTTGCTGCTCTTTATTCTGTTTTCAGAGCAGAATGTTAACCACATGACATTCCAGCTGTGAGTCACCGAGACTACTGGCAAGCTCACAGTTTCTTCTGCTTTTAGAACAAGAACCAGAGATTTACTCTGAGTGAACAATATGTGAAGTTCTGAGTTATTTAAAGGAAGCTAATGAAAACTAAGCAGGACAAGAGTATGCAGGTCTAATTGGTATAACTATGTTTAGAGGTATTCTCATTTGTACAATGATAGAAATGATACATTTTCAAGTTGATTATTGAGTGGATTTCAGTATGGATATCTGGACATGGCAAGATCTCCTGTGTTGAATGTTCTCAATTATTCTCTAAAAGCGACTACTCATTTAAGATTTTTCTTTTTTTTTTTTTTTTTTTGGTCCAGTTGCGGGGCCTGAACTCTGGGCCTGAGCACTGTCCCTCAGCTCTTCAGCTCAAGGCTAGTGCCCTACCACTTGAGCCACAGCACCACTTCCGGCTTTTTTCTTTTTGCTTATGTGGTGCTGAGGAATCAAACCCAGGGCCTCAGGCATGCAAGGCAAGCGCTCTACCACTGAGCCAACTTCCCAGCCCTCACTTAAGATTTTTCTAAAGTGAGGTTTCCCCACAAACTACCATCCTGACTTGAAAAACCTCAAGCATTTGTTCAACATTCAAAGAGGAAGGAAATTTTCCTTAACCATACTGACCCATGTTCATCTACATCTTTTGCATGAGCCTGAAAATCTGACACAACGAGTACATCTAGGCTCCAGTAACAATGGGAAATGATCTGCGGCCTCCTGCAGATGCTAAGGATCCAAACCAGGTGGAAGACATAAAACTGAAGACACACAGGATGGCTGAGCACTGACAGAGACAGCCTGATTCTTGCAAGATTAAGAGTGTTGTAGGTGGGTTAGGAATAACCAGATCCAGCAATGTGTGCGTGGTTCCTCCACAGGACTCAACATACCCCAGAACTCTAAGAACAGATACATACTGTTCATGTGCTAAGTTCTTCTATGATTTTCAAGTTAATAACTACAATGAATGAGAAATACTAAGTAGCACATACATATGAGCATCGATATGAATAGGCTGATTTTTCTTTTCAAAACCCATGTTGGAATTACCAATTAAAACACAAACTAGAAATGAGGGGAGGAGTTAGGCTGGGAGGGGTATGGGAGAATGATTAAAGCGGTGACATCAATCAAATTGTGTTGTGCTTATAAATGGATGTTTTGAATGATACACCTTCGTATAACTAAAGATAATGCATAGTTTATTTTTTGGGGGCGGGGGGGGGGAATCCAGTTGTGGGGCCTGAATTCTGGGCCACTTGAGCCACAGTGCCACTTCTGGCTTTTTTTTTCTGCTTATGTTGTCCTGAGGAATCGAACCCAGCGCCTCATGAATGCAAGGCAAGCACTCTACCACTGAGCCACCTTCCCAGCCCCATAGTTTATTTTTAAAAATACACTTCTTCCTAGTTTACACTGCCCAGCAACTCATATTTTTCATTAAATTTTTTTTTTGATCATGGGGCTTGAACTCCGCTTGGGCACTGTCCCTCAGCTCTTCAGCTCAAGGTGAGTGCTCTACCACTTGAGCCACAGCACCACTCTGGTTTTCTAGTGGTTTATTGGAGATGAGTCTCACAGATTTTCTTGCCCAGGATGGCTTCGAACCATGCATGATCCTCAGATCTCAGCCTTCTGAGTAGCTAGAATTACAGGCATGAGCCATTGGCGCCCGGCTTCATTAAATAAATTTCTTAAACTAACTTAACTCCAAATACAACTGTTGAATTCTCATCAAGTCCTAACTACAATTCATGTTTTAATGGAAATGCCAAGATTTAAAAACTGACATTGTTCAATAAATGTTGTTCATTTTGAAATGGTCAGATGTATTGGAGCTCAACAATTAACTGTGAACTGTATCTCTGGGAAACCTCAAATCAATAGTGATGTCTGTTTTCAAAACCTACTGTAGTCATTCTTGTAACCCTAATCAAGATTTAATAGATGTACAATGACAAGTTAAAAAAAAAAAGAGGTTGGGTGCCGGTGGCTCACACTTATAATCCTACTACTAAGGAGGCTGAGATCTGAGGATCACGGCTCAAAGCCAGCCTGGGCAGGAAATTCTGTGACTCTTATCTCCAATAAACCACCAGAAAACTGGAAGTGGTGTTGTGGCTCAAGTGGTAGAGCTATAGTCCTGAGCTGAAGAGCTGAGGGACAGTGCCCAGGCCCAGAGTTCAAGCCCCATGATGGACGAATGAAAGAGAGAAAGAGAGGGGGGGAGAGAGAAGGAGAGAGGGAAAGAAAGAAATTAAAAGAGAGAGAAAGAGAAAGAAAGAAAGAAAGAAAGAAAGAAAGAAAGAAAGAAAGAAAGAAAGAAAGAAAGAAAGAAAGAAGATCCTATAGCCCTATAGTCTTTAATGTTTGACTGATTGGTTAAGGAGACAAAGCTTAAACAATGCTAACACAGAACTAAAGAGAACAGAATACAAAACAATCAAACATCAATAAACTATGCATAGCATTTTCATATGCACACAGACACTGACAACATCCTCAGGAAAAATTTCCTTACACAAAAAGCAAATCAGCAGTTTCACCATGGAAAGTGATGTCAACCCAGCAAGGGAATGAAAAGTTCAGTCTTAATTCTACAAACTGAAGGAGAAGAATCATTGGAGCACGCAATTCATGTTTTTTAAACTACTATTTTACTTTGTTCAAGTGTTTCTAGAAAGTAATTCCTTTTTTAATAGTGAGAGAGATTAATTTTTAAGAGCTAATTCAACATAGCCAATATAAAAGAAAGAAACCAAGAATTCCTTTTTGATGAGATGACTACAATAGGAAAGATTTCTGGAAAATCTCTGGCCCATTTCTGTTTATAAATCTTTGAAAATCTTAAAGAAAACATTATCCTTTGAACTTTATCCTGTAAGTGGTAACTGAAACAATTCATTTGCTATGAGGGGGGAACTTGGGTGTGGTGGAGAATCCGTTATCTTGGTAGACAACAAAACTTCCAGTCAATGAAAAGAGGGTAGTTATATTTACCAGAATTGTACTTGATGAATTCTGAGGAAGGCACTTAGAAGTTCATGTTATTAATTTCAAATGGCATCAGAACAGCATTTTCTTTTTTCTTTTTTTCTTTGGTCTGGTTGTGGGGCCTGAACTCTGGGCTTGGGCGCTGTCCCTCAGCTCTTCAGCTCAAGGCTAGGGCTCTACCACTTGAGCCACAGCGCCACTTCTGGCTTTTTTCTTTTGCTTATGTGGTGCTAAGGAATCGAACCCAGGGCCTCAGGCATGCAAGGCAAGTGCTCTACTACTGAGCCACCTTCCCAGCCCCAGCATTTTCTTATAAAGATGGGATACCAGAATGAGGGTCAGGCTCCAGGGTGATGACCAAGTTTGAAAATTCACTTAGGACATAGTCCTGTGGAAACTTCTCCAAGTGAAACAGTATTAAATTTGGCATTAGAATGGTACTTACAAGGTTGTGACAAATGATATAAACTATGTAAGAAGATTAGTATGAGGTGAGGTGTGAAGAATGTACTCAAAATATTTTTGTACCTTTTGGTCAGAGAAAAAGGAACTAAGTTTCCTCCCTTGTCCCCACCCCCCAATAAACTGCTCTAAAGTAGCTTTGAGGAAAGAAATGTGATGGGTATAGAAACACCAAAGCTGACTCATGTAGAACACTTCATAGAAGTCATCACTGGCAGGGCAGATGGGGAAGCAATGAATCAAGCCAGAGATCAACCGTGTGTTGCTATGGCAACCTGGTTTTGTGTGGAGACAAAGGCCATTCCTGATGTGTCTGGTACAGCATCCAACACAAATCAGCCCAGGTAGGTAAAAGTAGGCATGGTGTGTGTGTGTGTCTGTGTGTGTCTGTGTGCCTGTGTGCCTGTGTGTGTGTGGGGGGGGGGGGGGGGAGGTGGAGAGGATTCATTGTCCAGGAAGGAAGTCAAGAGAGGCAGAGAAGCTTTGACACTGCCAGAGCTGCCATGGTGAAGGGGATTAAGGAAGAGCTGAACAGCAAGAAAAAAATGTCCCGAGGAAAAGGCAGCCCCTGCTTTGCCTGCCTCCAACCAATTCCAGCTGCATAACCACTGGAGTTAGAGAGGCTTTTGGGAACACCTGCTCCGATCTGGCCCCTTCCACAAATGGATCCCAACAGGATCGATGGCATTTTTTGCCGTCTATTTTTAAAATATCTATTTCTTTTATTAATTAATTTACTGGTGCTGGTGATGAACACAGGGCTTCAAGCATTCTGGGAGAGTAAGTTTTTCTTTCTTTGTTGCTGTTTTTGTTTTTGTCTTGTTTATCTGTGTTTGGGAGGGAAAGGGTGACACAGTAATGGTAGGACAAAGGGTGAACAAATGTAGCAGTCGTACTCACTAGATACTGTGTTCAAAATGAACTATACAGTTTGCGGGTGGGAACAAGAGGGAAAAACTGGAAGAGAAGGGGTGACATTGTCCAAAAACAAATGTACTCATTACCCGACATGTAACTGTAACTCCTCTGTACACCACCTTTATAATAACCATTAAAAAGGAAGAGTTTAGTAAGTGTTCTTATATCAAAAGCAGAATGAGCAGAAGAGAGCTAGGGAGCAGGATTCAAGGCTTTCATTGTGGATGAGAAAAATTGGGGTGCGGGGAGGAACTATGTAATCAAGTTGTGGAGGGTAAACTAGGAGAAGGCTGAATTGTCCTGTTCCAGGGCACCAGGATGGCCTCTGCAGGGGACTGGCTCTTTCCTAGGCTACACACATGGCCGCTCACCACGAACTCCCATACTCTACTTCCCCAGATACAGGAGAAGCCATACTGCCATGTGGCCATAGGCTAGGCAGGCAATGTGAAGACTCATCAAAAGTTAACAATTACTCAATGCTAGGCTCTGCCTGAGAGCAAGAAACCATTAAGAGACCACATTCTGAATTAGTTGGTGTCACTCTGAATCAGAGATCTGTCTCAAACATACCACATAGCCCCCTTTCTGTGTTCTGGCTGATTGCTATCCACTCTGACTAATGCTTTTTTTTTTTTTTTTTTTTTTTGGTTTGTCATGGGGATTGAACTCAGTGTACTGTGGCTCAAGTGGCAGAGCACTAGCCTTAAGCTGAAGAGCTGAGTGACGGTACCCAGGCCCAGAGTTCAAGCCCCATAACCGGAAAAAACAAAAGCCCAGGGGCTGGGAAGGTGGCTCAGTGGTAGAGCACTTGCCTTGCATGCCTGAGGCCCTGGGTTCGATTCCCCAGTACCACATAAGCAAAAAGAAAAAAGCCGGAAGTGGCACTATGGCTCAAGTGGTAGAGCGCTAGCCTTGAGCTGAAGAGCTGAGGGACAGTGCCCAGGCCGAGTTCAGGCCCCACAACCGAACCCCCCCCCCAAAAAAAACCCCAAATCCCTAATGTTGCAATTGGAAATCTTTCTCAATTAAAAAAGACAAGTAGGGCCTGGTGCTGGTGGCTCTTGCCTGTAATCCTAGCTACTCAGGAGACTGAGATCTAAGGTTCATGGTTCAAAGCCAGCAGGAAAAACCAGGAAACACTTATCTCCAATAAACTATCAGAAAACCGGAGTTGAAGAGCTGAAGAGCACTCAGGCCCAGGGTTCAAGCTCTATTACCAATCAAAAAACAAACAAAGAAAAACAAGTGGGAATGGCTAACCAAACTCTACAGGCAGCAGTACTAAAATTTAAAATTCAAGTTGGGAGAGATATAGGAGAATGAGGAAGGAATTGACAAAGATCACCCTGCATTGGACTCATACACTGACATGTTGAGTTGAAACTCCTGTATACACTACATAAGATTTTAAAAACCCAAAAATAATTTAACTAAAATGCAGCATTCCAATCAATTATTCTTATCCATGCAAGGGCTTGCTTCTATAGTGGAAAAGACCTCATATACATTGTCTGTTGGTCTGTCTGAGAATCAAAGCAAGGTGGAATCACAGGCAAGGGGGTAGGGAGCAACTAAAAGACTTAAAGGCTTCATTGTTATTCATCCTGATCCTAGGCTTCGGTGAGAACATTGAAAATTGAAACAGTGTATTATTAACCCCAGGGTGAAAGCTCTCTGTTGCTTTTACCTCATTAGGGCAGTAAACTAATGCCATCACATGTGAAAATCCTTCATTCTGAGGATGGCCAGAAAAACTATAGTCTTTTTTTTTTAATTTATGATCATGCTCACATTTTAAAAAAGATCTCTCCGTTTAATTTTTGTAATTAAAAATAACATTTTATTCAGGCAAGGATGGAGCCAAATTGTCTTGTAAAATGCCTCTTGACACACTAGCTGACACTGTAGAGTTTGGCTTAATGGATATGCTTCCTTTTAAACTTAAAAAAACTATTTCTAGCTTATATTAGTTATGACTGTAATGCCCATAATATAAGCTAAAATGTTGACTTGCTTGTATTAGTTAACTTATATTCACTAATAGTTTGCCTATTATGCTCCTATAATTTGAAAATTATATGTTAATAGTTCAATAATGTAGGTAGCTTTTATTATGGGAAGTTTCACTGTTCACCTTCACAAGTTTATATGATATTCCAATTGACCTCATCCCTTCTATCACATTTCTTGTACCCTACAAAAATGTAGTAGCTCCAACAGGTTTCCCTGTTTTGTTTTCATACTTGCCAAAAATCTATTTCAATGGTATTCAACTTTAAACGTCTTTTGAAAGTAGATCATTCTGGTAGAGAGCGAGACTAGTTTCTCGTGTCAAGGTGAAAACTGTATTATTTGGTATACTGTGTCCCAGCTTCATGCTTGGCCTTGAATTGCAGCTGTTCTCAGAATTGTACTAGTTTATCTCTCAACTCTAAGCAGAAGGCAATAGTTCTAGAAACCAACTTCCTCTGACAGACAGTTCCAGGAAGTGTTGAGTCATCTATGCAGGAAGTGTGTAGGGAGGAAAGCACTCAGACCTAGTGCTGCTAGGACACAAAATCTCTTCCACATAGCAGTATTATTCCAACCAGAGAATGACATGTTCACTATGGGCCTGCTTAGAGTCAGTCTAAGAATCCCACTGGCTTTTGTAGTAAAAGTGAGATGAGGGAAGGAAACCCTGGTTTTTACCCACTGGCTACTCTGGGGGAAGGAAACCCTGATTTTTTACACACTGGCCACTCTGGCAATCCACGTTCAGCACTACCTTGCAAACTATCTTGCAATGGATAGCTTCTTATTTAGTGCAAAACGCTTTTAGAAAGCAAAATAAATAAATAAAACTAACACACAAAAGTATGTGTTTGTAAAAATAAAATTGGATTAATTTTGGTTAACACACTGTGCTGGGCATTAATTCTTAGTTGCTATTCTTAGCATCTGGGCAAATGTGATCTGTGCCGAGTTCTAGACATGGAGATTTGTAGAGCTTTAATGAATCAATATTTTGAAAAGTGTCAACTACTTAAGACAATTTTTTCTTGTTTCCTCATTAGTAATTGCTTTCCGCCCCCCCAAAACAGAAAAGAATTGTTAAATATATTGAAATGTTGGGGGACAGGTAGTGAAGATGTCAACGTGATAAAACAGATCAAGATGCACACTGCATACATAAACTGTTTTGTTAAATGGCAAAAAAATTCAATACTTCAAAATAAAAATTAAGAAAAGTGAGAGAAGGGGTGGGCTGGGAGGAGTGACATGGATCAAGATGCACGGTGTCCATACATTGCATGGAGAATGACAACTCCTTTGCACAATTACTTAAAGATAATGAAAATATTTTAGGTTTTTTTTTTTTGGTTCCAGTTGTGGGGCCTGAACTCTGGGCCTGGGCACTGTCCCTCAGCTCTTCAGCTCAAGGCTAGCGCTCTACCACTTGAGCCACAGCGCCACTTCCAGCTTTTTTCTTTTTGCTTATGTGGTGCTGAGGAATCGAACCCAGGGCCTCATTCATTGCAAGGCAAGTGCTCTATCACTGAGCCACCTTTCCAGCCCAATGAAAATATTTTAAAAAGTATATGGAAGTCATTATTCTCTGTGAGAAATAATAGAGACTAACAAAACCAAAATTTTAATTTACAGTGATAGTAGACAGTAATATTACCAACTTTCTTCACCATATATCCTTTAACAGAGGATTTAGCAAAACATATGGAATAAAAAGTTGGATTTAGTATTTATCGTTTATCCTTCGTCAGAAGTGTCAAAATGCATTAGGAAAGCAGGCTGAAGATGAAAAACAAAAACAAGAGCAACACTAATCATTTTGATAAAAGAGTCATTAATTGTGTCTGTGTCTAGCTGAGGGGCTATTCTGACATCAGCAGGGTGAGCAGGTCAACACGTGTGCTAAGTGCCAGGCTTTGTTCCAGTTCTTTACATATGCTTATTTCCCCATAGCATCCCATTCCACGGATGGAAGCCCACATCATTTCCTTCCTGAGGGAGGTCATTCTGACTGCTGGTATATGTGTCTAGCTCTATCAGCTGGGTCTGGATGTCTTCCATTCATTCCCTAGGTATCCCAGACACTAATCACTCATCCATCTCTGTCAATTGTATCTATTAAGTGCTCTTAGATTCTTCAGTTAACGTTCTCCCTCTGGGACTTGGATCTGTGATCCACATACCTGGTCTACAGCATACATTTGCTGAGCCTCCACAATTATTTTACCTCCCCCCAATGATTCTTGCAGTTAGTCATTGCTTCTACAAGTGTGGATCTGACTGTACCTGCCTGCAAGAGGCCTCTTAATGCTGGGGGAGGTCACTGAAACTCAACCCATAGAGACCCCTCAAGCTTCCAGACACCTCAGTGCATCTTTCTGTCACAGAAATGCCGTCACTGACCTACCCACAAGCCTTTAGCTTTCCCTCTCAGCACTTGACACATCCTGTGGTACATTTCTATTGTTCCATCAATTAGTATCTGTTTCCTTCCCAACAAGAAAAACGTGATAGACAATTCTACCTCTGTACTTAAGGTATCTAAAATATATTCTACTTACTGACCGAATCTCACCATGAGTATTAATTAGGATAGTGACAGATTGGGGAAGTACCAAAACCCCGGCAAACCCAAACAACAAACCTATTTAACTGTGTTTAATTCAACTCTTCCCAGATCCATTAGGACATAGGTATTTTATTTCTGAATTGTCTGTCGACATTTGTGGTTTCCCCTAACTCGACTTCCCTTTTATGTGGGTGCATGAATCTCCATGTAGCAGGCCAAGACTACCTGCGCTAGATTCTGATGTGATTGGGAAACGAACTTGTGTTTATTAGCTTGAGTTGATGCTCAGAGCCTCAGCAGGTTTCTGCGCTTTCCATCACAACAGCTGGGACTGCATTAACGACCCACATCTCATGGATTCGGTATTTTGCAGTTATGGAATAGAAAATACTGTTTTGACTACTGATACAGAAAACATGGGTAGCAATCGGAAGGACTCAGGGACACTGGTGGTATATTTTGGACATCTTTCATTTGAAATACATTATTTTGTGATTGAAAAGAGGACCTGGAGGTGGGAAGGTGGCTCAGTGGTAGAGCGCTTGCCTTGCATGCATGAGGCCCTAGATTTGATTCCTCAGCACCACATAAGCAAAAAGAAAAAAGCCAGAAGTGGCGCTGTGGCTCAATTGGTAGAGTGCTAGCCTTGAGCTGAAGAGCTGAGGGACAGTGCCCAGGCCCAGAGTTTAGGTTCCATGACTGACAAAAAAAAAAAAAAAAGAGGACCTGGAATATAAGAAGCAATGATACTAATGTCTGCTGGATAAGATGAATTCAGCAAGGATCTGGCAAGAGATAAAACACATCTTATGAAGACTAGAGGGAAATGCACTTGAGAGAAGTCAAGGGCACAATCAAGAGGACTTGAGTAGGGTGCCGGTGGCTCATGCCTGTAATCCTAGCTACTCAGGAGGCTGAGCTCTAAGGATCATGGTTCAAAGCCAGCCCGGGCAGAAAAGTCAGTGAGACTCTTATCTCCAATAAAGCACCAGAAAACTGGAAGTGATGCTGTGGCTCAAGTGGTAGAGGCTCGCCTTCAGCTGAAGAGCTGAGGGACAGAGCCCAAGTTGAGAGTTCAAGCCCTTCAACCAAAGAAAAAACAAAAAAAAGGACTTGAAATTGCCTTTAGTGGAAAAGAGGAAGAGGGCAGAAAGTAGGAAAGGAGAAAATGCAAGATGGTGACAAGTAAGGAAAGGTAAAGAAGAAATTGAAAATCTGAATAATAAATCCTGGCTACTCAGGAGGCTCAGATCTAATGATCTAGGTTGGAAGCCAGATCAGGCAGGAAAGTCTATGAGACTCTTATCTCTAATAAACTACACAGAAAAAGCCAGAAATGGCGCTGTGGCATAAGTGGGAGAGCATTAAAAGGAAACTCAAGGACAGCACCCAGGCCTTGTGTTTAAACCATCAAAGAGATACAGAGAGAGAAAGATCATTGTTTATAACATCAGGCCTTGTGAGACTGTGGAAGTATCACCATAGCTATGGAAAGTAAGATTAAATATATTTCCAAGCACTCTCAGGAGATCTTTACCATGTGAGGACACAGTAGAAAAAGCAACTTTCAAAGACTACAGAAAAGAGGCCATGGCTTTTCCCTCTGAGTTGCTCCAGAAAACTCAACGCATACCACTTTCTCTCTTCATGCCTTTCCACACTGCAGCCGAGTCTAATCTCCCAGGGATACTTCTCAACCCTGACCTCCATTTACCCCTTGGGGAATGTCATCAGGTTGATTGCTGACCTCTGCCATTATTCTAGCGTCTCTTCACTTCCATACAACATGCAATAGCTTATGACTATTTCTCCTTCCTCTTGTCTCAGATCACCAGGGTATCCTACACAAGGCTGCTGATTTCTCCCCCAGTTGCCACTTCCTGTTTGTATCTTTACTCACCTATTAGAAATCATCACTTCAACATGAAACCAAGCATCAAAATAGAAGTGAAGTCAAGTTGCAAAATTCAGACCAAGTCTTTACAATTTCCTTTCCATATCTGCCTCGACTAGACAGTCTTACTATCTTTAGGAAAATAAGCCTTTGGCAAACTGAATTTTTTGCTTTCAAATCTGGTACATTTCTTTTTTTTTTTTTTAACTTGCTTGAACAAAGAATGGATTTGCTTCCCAATGAAATCTTTACCCTTCCATGCTTCTCAGAAAGGTTTGGCATCGTGTCTGACCAGCACCTAATCGGGTCTTTTTATAGTTTTAGTTTTATTAATTCAAAACAACTAAATTCTGGCTCTCGTAATGGTCACTCAATTGGGAATTGGCTAAATCACTTAGGGAAAAAAAAAAAACCTTTAACCAGAAGTTATTAAAAAATGATAAGCCTGATTTTTGCGCGAGTGACTTTTTCTCTCCTTAAATGGTTACTTATGCTTTTAACATTTCTATCGTGCACCAACCACTGTAGTTATTACTGTGGTCGTGCCCCTTGGCTTACAGAAATGGAAAAAAATCTCCTCCCTCTGGGCAATGCTGTCATTGTTTGGAAGGCTTTTCTGAACTTCTGGTTCTCATTCTGTCTTTTTGCTGCTTTCACCATCAAAGTTGCACCAGAAAACGGGCATGACTGCTCCATGATAGACCCAGCACCGACAGGGGCCTCTAATTTGCTGCTCTGAGGTAGTTGGAACAAGTATTTCTTCCTTTTGAGTCTTCAAACACCTCCAAAAACTACCCATGAGACTTTCTGTTACCATTCTTGTAAAAGTTCTATTTTCTTCCTACTCTTTCCACTAAGAGTAGAGTCCATGTTAAAGTTCAGTCCCAAAGCTTCTTTCTCTAGCATTTCCCATTGAAACTTGTCAGATCAGGACTTTGCAGCATAAAATAGAGTACTACTTTGCAAATTTATGTTTTTGATTATGTCTTGTGCTCAAAATTCTAAGATGCCTTGAGCATCTACATATTTGTTTTGTGTTATTATATTTTCTTTGAAAATTTATAAAGAAGACTTTATTATTTCCATTATAGTGTTCTTTTCTACATATAAAGGAAGAGGTGTGTGTGTGTGTGTGTGTGTGTGTGTGTGTGTGTGTGTGTGTGTGTTGATTTCTTTTGATTTTTTGTTTGCTAATTTATAGTGTTCTTTTCTACATATAAAGGAAGAGGGGTGTGTGTGTGTGTGTGTGTGTGTGTGTGTGTGTGTGTGTGTGTGTGTGTGAAGAGGGGTGTGTGTGTGTGTGTGTGTGTGTGTGTGTGTGTTGATTTCTTTTGATTTTTTGTTTGCTAATTTTTTTGGCAATGGGAGGGTAACAGGACCTCGTAAAGTAGCCCAGGCAAGTCTTGAACTCATGATGGAGCTAATTCTGGCATTGAACTCTCTCAATCCTACTGTCTTAGCCTCCTGAGCAGCTGAGAGCTAAGATTACAGGTGGGATCTACCACACTGTTTTTTGTTGTTAGTAAGTTTTTTCACTTAAATTTCCCCCAGAGAAACAAGAGAATCTCCTTAAAATTGTCTTAATGTAAGGACATAATTCTTTCTTTCTTTTGATAAGCAAAAATGCTATTGGAAAAGGAACTAGTATCCTCAAAAAACCTCAACTATGTTAGTTTTGTTTTAAATAAAACTGGTGAAAAATGATAATATTTTATAAAGATCCCCCCACCCTGAAATATGATTACAGAGTTCTAGGAGCTAAACATCGGAAATCTTTACAAGCAAGATGTCTGAAAAATCAGTGCTTACCTTCAAAAGAATTACACTAAGTTGCTGTGATATGGGTAAGTGGGAAAGGTGGGAAAATGTTTTAATGTCGTAACAGTGGGAAGTTGTCATCTTAGAGAACAGTCATAGAGAAAGCATAATATGTGGATTAAAATCTAGTATCTCAATTAATGTTTGTATATAAATATGCCATTTTATATATCAATAGGCAATTACAATATTGAAATAAGTTAACTATGTAGCTGCCTAATTTTTCAATCTACCATTACATAGGCAAGTTAGGAAGAAACCTTTTCAAAATAATTCTCTTATCATAAAAATAGCAGAACGCAGACTGCTTCCTACACTAGGTTGCCTGGTGCTCAAGCAACTTCTATTGCATAGCATTGAATACAGAATGGAATAAATGTTAATTGTGGTTATTTCTATAATAAACAAAGCTACCATACTGCAAAAAGAGAAACAAGCTGAAATTAACTTGAATTTTTGAAATAAAACAAAGAATTGAAATCTTGATACGTACTTCCAGGCAAATGCAGCATTAAATAAATCCTGCTACTCATTTTTTAACCTATTACTTAGTGAAAAAACAAAAACAATCATAAAAACACAGATAGCATTCTACCTCTGTAATTTAAATAAGATTGATCAGTCTTGAAGTTAAAAATAGAGCATCCTTTTTATTAGCTAGTAGATTAAATATCATTGATATTAAGGTGATGCAATGGAAGAAACATGAAATAGGCCTACTCGAATCATTATATTGAATGTGCATATGTGAAAACAGATCCATGTCACTTGAGGGTATAAGTGGGGTTGCGAAAGATGGAAAGGGTGGCATTGTACCTATAAACTGATTTCTTGAATTGAAAACCCTTTATGCAACTACTGTAAGATAATAAAAATAAATAAATGTCTTTTTATTTAAAAAATCTAAGAAATGTACCTTTCCAACATCTCAAGTGTTGTGGGTGATTGATGCATTATACACTCATCTGAGAGGGCTAGCAAGGTGTCTCTAAAGAGTATGAAGGACTGCTAGCTTGCTTTGTCTCACCTGATCTGAATAAAAGCAATATGCTGAGTTTTCACCTACCTCCAAGTATTCCAGCGAGCAGTTGGGATAGTGTTCCATCTCAAATCCTAAAAATGTGTAATTCACAGTGTTGCCCTTCGTCGCTTGGATTGTCCAATTGCAGCGCTGATTCGGAGAATAGGGATTTGGGTAATTTATACTCTCCAAGATACCATAGGTTTGGTTGGCTATTACCACATTGTCACATACTAGAAAAATAAAACAAAATCATGGTGGTTAAGAACCACTATTGTACCTGCAGTAATTATTCTAAACTATATGTGAGATTGATATTTAAGCAAAAATTTAGATTAAGAAAAACCCACACACATTCTAATTCTTTTCCTTGTGTGTGTATGGGGGTGGGTGGTGCTGGGAGCTGATCTCTGACCTTATGCATGTTAAGCAGGTGTTCTATCATTGAGCTACAGCCCTCAGTTGCAAATATGAAGTAATACTTAAATAAATTCAAACACTCATGAATGTTGAGCAGTCATTTCAAATAGTTATTGCATGTCTTCTGAGTTGGTGGACAACAGAATAGCTAGGTTCTACTACAGGAATTTGTTTGTTTAGAGATAGGTGTTAAACAAACTATGTTTCTGGTTCTTTAGCTTTGACATTTGGTTTCTTTCTGCAGTATGAAGATACACGCTCCCATGTGAATGTGAAACATGGTTTTGTTGAACTGCCTGAAATTCGTGACCAAGTCTAAATTTTTCCTTTAGTTAGTCAGCAGAAAGGGCCAAATAAAAGAAAGGGGGCATAAAGAATTTAAAGCATAAATTAAAATCTAAAATTATGAAAAACAGAGCTCTTCAGTCTATTTTCTTGAGCTAGATTTTTTTTTTAACAAAACCATACTTCTATGTCTATTTGGAAGTAAAAGCTAAATCCAGCCAATTCTTACCTGAAAGAGGCATATACAACTTTCCCTGAGCCTTTTTCTTTAAAAAATCATATTGTCTTTATGACATGAAATAAAAGGAAGTGAAGAAATGAAAAGTATATCTACTGAGTTGTCTCACCAATGTGGGTTATAGGTACACTTCTATTTATGTTTTCTGAAAGGTGCCTTTCAGAAGACTTTATATGGTTTGCACTGGCTGTTCTCCAAAATTTTCCTTTGGTAGAGCAGAGATAATACCTAAAGTGTTTCTCTTTGAAAATATTTAGCTCAGTTTTGTCTGCATAAAATTTCCAGGAGTGATTTTGTTGTTTTAGATGCGAGATGTGAGAGACGATACATGCTTATTAGGCAGACAGGTATACATCATAAACTTCAGTGACTATAGCAAATCAGAAACAGAGCTGTTCTCAGCCCTGACAAGTTACATTATTTACAATCTCCCATTTTAAGTGACAAATATTATAGAAAATATAACTAGTTCGTTCTGAGTTTACCTTCAAGAAACTATGTTCAGTATTAATTCATTAGTGTTCTCAATATATGAGAGAAATTATTACAGGAATAACTAAGTAGGGGCATTGGCCAGGAGAGGATGGCTCTCACCTGAAATCTTAGCTACTTAGGTGGCTGAGATCTGAGGATTGTGGTTCCATACCAGCACAGGCAGGAAACATTTACCTCCAATCAGCCACCAAAATGGTCGAACTGGAGCTGTGACTCAAATGGTTGAGTTCTAAGCCTTCAGCAAAAACAAACAAAAAAACCCCAACCACTTTGTAAAGTAGTATGGAGGTTCCTCAAAAGACTCCACATAAAGCTCCCCTATGACCCAGCAATCCCACTTTTGGGCATTCACCCAATCACAAACAAGGTATACTAAAGCTACCAGGACAACTATGTTTATCACAGCATTATTTATCATAGCTAAGATATGGAACTAACCCAGATGCCCCTCAGTAGATGAATGGATCAAGAAAATGTGGTATATATACACAATGGAATTCTATGTCTCCATCAGAAAGAATGACATTGCCTTATTTGTTAGGAAATGGAAAGACTTGGAAAAAATTATATTAAGTGAAGTAAGTCAGGCCCAAAGAAACATAGGTCCCATGGTTTCCCTTATTTGCAATAACTAGTACATATCTAGGACAAGCAGAAAAGATCAAAAGCTATGTACATATGACCATATAAGATGATGTTAAGCAAAATGAACCCCAAGATAGGGACACAAGTGGTTTTTTTTTTCTTTCTTGCTATTGTTTTTAATGTATTAATAATGTACTATGTGATTTTTTTCTTTCCTTTGTATGTTCTTCCCCCATGGTATAATCCCTGCTTTTACTGTATTGATTCTGGTGCCCTGCATTTTGTATATACATTTTTCTAATTTGGGGAGGGGAAGGGAAATAACAAAATGCTTAAATATGGGCACAGGTTGACCCATTATAACAATGAGATGTATGAGACACTGTTGAAAATGAACTTTATAACTTTGCGAGGCGGGGGGCCGTGGACTTGGGGAGGTGGGGAGGGAAGGAGGAAAACAAAGGAGGAGGTAACAATACTCAACAGGAAATGTACTCATTACATTACTCATGTAACTGTAACCCAACTGTATATATATATATATATATACACATATATACGTATACATATATACATATATATCTGTATATATACACGTATATATGTTTCTTATTGTAAAAATCTGTAGTAGAGTGCTAGCCTTGAGCTGAAGAGCTGAGAGACAGCGCCCAGGCCCAGAGTTCAGGCCCCACAACGGGACCCAAAAAAAAAGAAATTGTATTGTAACTAAGGAACAAAATAATGAAGCAACAATAAAATTTAAAACATTATTCTTAATTTAATCAAACTGACATGTTGACTAAAGAATTAAAAAAATTATATACATAGTTGTAGTAACTTAAGAACAAAACTTTTACTAAGATTCATTATTCAAAAAAAAATCTTAATTTAGCCTAATTCACCTGTAAGTAAAGGTGAATCTTCAAATTCATACATCACCCAGATTAAACACTAGTCCTCTTGTAATTAAGCTAAGGGACATTGTGCATGCAGAATATGACTTCATGGATTCCTATTTTAATATTAGACAATTGTGCCAAAATTATGGATACATTTAAGTTTACTGGGAGCAAGGTATTCCATTCTTCCAAAACGAAAGCATTTATTGCATAACAGCTGCCTGTCATGAAAGGTCAGTAATATTAACTCAAAAGAATTAGGCAATTCCAGAGTTAGAAAAATAAGTTTTCAAGTTCATTTAATTTTATATCCTCATTATGGAAACTAAAAAAAAAAAGAAAGGAAAGCTACTGAGGGAAAAAAAAGCAACTCCAGGTAATTTCTAATGGCCAGGCCATATACCTCAGGACTGTGGACATGTGGATATGTTATTCAATAAATTTTTAATACTGTTGTGCTGTTTCTGGAGTAAGAAGATTTTCATGGTTTCTTTCCACAGTTAAAAACATGCCCACTCCACACATGACTCCCAGGTACCGTAGCTTCCTGTCATGTTTTATGAGGTACAATTTATTAGGTACGTTTTAAGGTAAATAACAAAGCTTGATCAATGATTTATTGGGAGATCAGAATGTGTGATGCAAATTGGAAAACTCTTAGCCATTACTAAGCAACTGCACTGTTCTTGGATGAATTACAACTGTCTCACCTTAGGAAATACGCTTCTAAGTTTCTACCATTTGCCAGGTTTTACTAACAGGAGGTTAAATTGAATACATACACATTTCTCCCTCAAACAAAATTAAATACGTTTGGTATCAGCAACTAAGATTTTGTTTTAACGGCTCAAACCAACGGCTCAAACCAGTTCATTTCATCACAAGTCTAGGCGGTCCACTGAAGACACTAGACCACTGAATGAAGTACATACTTACTTTGTTTGAAATTGACCATGAAGCCACTTCCTTGCTGATCTTCATTAGTTCTCAGTTTCAGAAACAGGCTGTCCCCACTGGAGAGGATGGGGGCAGGCTTCTTATCCCCACAGAGCTGAGCTAGCAGTTGAAAGCTCGAACTTGGGCCATCATAAACCTTGAGTAAAACATACTCAGGTCAGATGGTTGTGGCTGTAAAGGTGATCTAGAGGACTGTTAGTGCAGAAGTGGGGATAGACAGGCATATGCCATGAGAGAATTAAATACTTCTGAAAATTGCACTGAGATTAAACAGCAATGACAAGTATAAAATGGTGTGTGCCACAGAGTTGAAGTCTAATACCTATTCTGAGATGAGAACTTGTCTCTTGACTTTTTGATTCCATTTTTAATAGCTATGAAACTTTAGCCTATTTTGATTTCTATGACTTTAGTGGACCACAGGAGAGTTGCTGGTCCTATAAGCAGTCCTATATGGTTGATACGGTTATCTCTAATGATGGTAGGGGTGACATTGGTCAAGATGCATAGTTCATAAAAATTGCTTTATTGACTTGAAATCCCTTTGTATTACTACTTAAAGACGATTGAAAAAAATGTTTTAAAAATACGTTTAAGAATTAGTATCTCATCAGCTAAAAGGAGGATATATAGAGATATAACTTCTCTGAACACTTGAAATACTGCTTATCAAAAGGAACTCCAGGACAGAGAAGTGGAAACGTGATTTTTTCTTTTTGTTATTGGTGGTGGTGGTGGTGATGGTGGTCTTTGGTTTTGCTTTTTGTTGTTGTTGTGTTTTAGGGAAGGAAAGAAGGAGCAAAGACATGGAGGGAGGAAGATAAAAAAAATGCAAGCATGCTATTCAGTATACACTATGTGGAAAATGAACTGCAAACCTCGTGGGCAGGGAAAGAGGGAAAAACTGGGGCAAAGTTAAGGAGGGGTGACATTGCCCCCCAAAAGAAATGTACTTGCACAGTGCCCATTCTTCATGCCTGTTACCTTAGCTTCTCAAGAGGCTAAGATCTGAGGATCAAAGCTTGAAGCCAGCAGGAAAGTTAGTGTGAATTGTATCTCCAATTCACCAGCAGAAAGCCAGAAGTGAAGCTGTGGTTCAAAGTGGAAAAGCACTAACTTTGAGGGAATGACCTCAGGGACAACATCCAGACTCTGGGTTGAAGCTCCACAACCGACAAAAAAAAAAAGTACTCACAATCTGACTTATGAAATAGTAATGCTTCTGTACAACATCTAACAACAATTTAAGAAAAAATATGTAGATTATGGTCATAAATTTTATAATCACTCAAGCTATTTTAATTGTTTCTTAGAGTTTATATTCTATATATATATATATCTTTGCCAGTCCTGGGGCTTGAACTCAGGGCCTGGGCACTATCCCTGAGCTTCTTTTGCTCAAGGCTAGCATTCTACCCCTTGAGCCACAGCTCCACCTCTGGCTTTTTCTGGTTATGTGGTACTGAGGAACTGAACCGAGGGCTTTATGCATGCTAAGCAAGCACTCTACCACTGAGCCACATTCCCAGCCCTATATTCAAAATATTTTAACATTAGCAGTTCCATTACCTAGGATGATTAGAATCCGGTCACTACCATTAAATTTATTTGGCATAACTTTTTTTTAATTTCGTGTGCAGTTTTTATATGATGTCATGTTTGTGATGACATGGATTGAGATGATAATCTGACATGTTGAACTGAAACCCCTCTGTACAACTACTTAAAGATTTAAATAAATAAATAGAACCTCATCTCTCCTGAATCTCAAAACAAAAGTAAACACCTTTTCTGTGTTGGGTAAGAAGGAAGTTGTGGATGACAGAATTGATACATACAGCCAGATAATCCAAAGAGCAGTTCGGATGATACTCCAAGTGGAACTCTGTAAAGTTTAGTTGAAAGGGGCTACCATGGCTGGCTTTTAACAACCAGTAGCACTCAGAGCTGTGGTAATACGGCATTGGATAGTTGGGAGATGTGAATACGCCGGTGGAAGTGGTGAAGTTGCCTCCACAACCTATGGAAAGAAGAGGTGAATGACACATGTGATCTAAATAACTTATCTCTGCCCTTAAATCAAGCTGAAGGGCAAAATGTCTTCAGAGAGTAGCCTATTGCATAACTATGTACTGTGACTTTTTTTCTAATTAAGATCATTGATCAGCTTCATGAAATATGCCAGTGAACTAAGAATTTTGCCACTTCATTCTTCAAAATAGATGTCTGCTGTTAATTCAAAAATAGCTGTGAGCCAAGCATTGGTGGCTCATGCCTGTAATCCTAGCTACTCAGGAGTCTGAGACCTGAGGATTGCTGTTCAAAGCCAGCCTGGGCAGTAAAGTCCATGAGACTTTCCAAATAACCACAAGAAAACTGGAAGTGGCACTGTGGTTCAAGTGGTAGAGCACTATCCTTGAGCTGAAGAGCTCAGGGACAGGGCCCAGGCCAAGAGTTCAAGCCCCATGACCAGCAACAAGAAAAAGAATACTTGTGATGTTGAAGGTATAAGACCAAGATTAATGACTAAACACAGGTGGGAAAAGAAGGCAACTCAACAAACTTATCTTGGCTCTTTACCGGTTGCCGATGCATCCCAGTAAGCTGAGAATCCAGAACTTGAGATTGCTTGGTCACTCTTAAATTTTAACCATAGTTGGTTACTGTGAGACAAGATTGTTGGAGGGAGCACTGAACCACAGAATGTTCCCAGGATTGGTGAATTTTCATATCCTCCATCTCTGTGGCAGAACACAGAAAAGAACACACATTACTGACACAGAAAAGAACACAGATTACTGACATACATTCAGACTACAGGGTTGCAAATGACCAGATCACACAGACTTTTGTCAAAATTACTTTTTAAAAAATGACAATTTCAAGTGCTTTACTTGTATGCTTCATTACAGAATATTTGATGAAAATAAAGAATGCCATCCTGGCATGGCATCTTCTGTCATCGCTGTCAAGTTGAGAGAATGTGTTGAATCCCCACCTTCCCACAGCAGATACTTCAAAGAGTATAGAATACACAAACTGGGGCTGTGAAGGTGGCTCAGTGGTAGAGTGCTTGCCTTGCATGCATGAGGCCCTGGGTTTGATTCCTCAGCACCACATAAGAAGAAAGCTGGAAGTGGTGCTGTGACTCAAGTGGTAGAGCGCTAGCCTTGAGCTGAAGAGCTGAGGGACAGTGCCCAGGCCCAGAGTTCAGGCCCCACAACCAGACCAAAAAAAAAAAAAATAGAATACACAAACTATAATTTTCAACAGCATAAACAAATATCCCCTGATATTATTGAGAAATTATTAAATGCATCTAACTTTGGAAATTTTCACAACTTAATGCACTATACTTGGCATATTTAATAAAGCCCTGGAAAGAATTCTTTCCCTAAGAACTTTTGGAGTCTTAAGCATAGCATAAAAGGAATTCTACATTCAACATTAAATCCCAGTGATTAGTTGCTATAAATTAAACACTTACAGGATTGTAACATAAACCAACCATCACCTGTGTCAAACCTCACAAAATTCTCTTTGTAAGAAATCTTTGGTAGAGAACATATAATAGAGATTTGGGAAATTATGTCATTTTAGCATAATATGGTTTTACTATAATTTGTTATTTTAATATCTTCATATCAGACAATAAAATCTATTTTAAAATATCATAAGGTCCCATGTGTAAAATTCTCAAAATGAATTAATAGTGAAAGCCAGGAACTGGTGGCTCACTCCTGTAATCCTAACTATATATGAGGCTGAGATCTGATGATCGTGGTTCAAAAAGAGCCCAGGCAGGAACATCTATGATTCTCTATTAACCACCAGAAACCACCTTCAATTAACCACCAGAAAACTGGAAGCAGTGCTGTGGATCAAGAGGTAGAGAACTAGCCTTGACCTGAAGAGCTCAGGGACAGTGTCTAAGCCCCAGAGTTCAAGCTCCAGGACAGACTGACAAAAAAATTAATAGCAAGACTTACAAAAATGATAAGTGGTATTTGTTTTTCATTGTTATTCTGTATAATAAATGAAGATGTCAAAATGTGCTAATACACCTTCACTGCTTAGGTACTGTTTAGAATGCTTAAAAGAATTATAAATGAAATAAATGAAGGTTCTTACCTGATTTCCAGAAAATCCATACAGCTTCTGAAAATGCCTTCTTCCAAAGAGAAGTCGGTAAAGTGCAATGCAATCTGCTGGTTGATTCCCACTGTGATTCTGTAAGTGCACTCCCAATCATTGGGATAATTATTGGGGTAATTAGGAGAAGTGAGTATCCCATTGTTACTTGTAAAGACATTGGAGCATACTGTGAAAAGAAACAGAGTATGAGACAAAATTGAAGAAGACATTATGCTCTGCTTATACAATACATGCAGTCAAATATACTTCTTTAACTTGTGCCAATGCACTTGATTTCCAATAGGTATTTCTGCAATGCCCCCAAAATGACTCATTTTGAAGGAGAGTTTTTGAAATCTCAAAGGCAAGATAATCAGAAAGCCTCAGTTGTGTGGTAATAAGATTTACATACCATGATTTTGGTGTTGGAAATGAGAAAATACTTCTTGCCCATATAAACTATTGTAAATATTAAAAATTAGATTCAATTGCAAAAGTTTTAGAATCAACTTGAAAATACAGTTCTGCCCTTTTATAGTCTTTTTTTTTTTTTTTTTTTGGTAGGTTGTGGAGCTTGAACTCTGGGCCGGGGCACTTTCCCTGTGCTCTTCAGCTCAAGGAGTGCTCTACCTCTTGAGCCATAGCACCACTTCCAGTTTTCTAGTGGTTTATTGGAGATAAGAGTCTCACGGAGTTTCCTGCTTGGGCTGGCTTTGAGCTGAGATCCTCAGATCTCAGCCTCCTGAAAATCTTCTTTCAAAATGTTTTCTTTTTCTCCAAGGTATGTATTTATGATTAATAACAAGGTGCGTACCAAAGCAAGATGTTGAAGGATAATAAGACAGAGTTGGTGATCAGAGCTCATGTAATACTGACAAGCTATGCAAACATGGGTGACTCCAACTCCCTTATTTGTAAAATAAAGATGGCTAATCTGCCTTGAGATGACTTTTGTAGTCATTACCATATAATTTACACCATAGTTTTGACTTTTCTGATGCGTAATATGTAAAAACATGAAATAAAACATTATGTAACCTCCAGCCATTTAAAACAGTGCAACACCAAGGGCCCTCCTGTGGGAAGACCTCCAGCCCTAGTCCTAACTCACTTAACTCATACCAGACATCATTTGCTGAGGTCTTGAACTCTCTTGCTTGGCCTGCTTCAATGCTATGGTACAGTATTTTCACTTTAATACACTTATGCTTCTCTCATTAAAAAGTAATAAATAAGCCGGGGGCTGGTGGCTCACACCTGTAATCCTAGCTACTCAGGATGCTGAGATCTGAGGATCACAGTTCAAAGCCAGCCCAAGCAGGAAAAGTCCATGAAGCTCTTATTTCCAATTAAACACCAGAAAACCAGAAGTGGTGCTGTGGCTCAAATGGTACATTACACATCTGGAGCTGTAGAGATCAAGGACAGAGCCCAGATCCAGAGTTCAAGCCCCATGACTGACCAAAAAAAGTAAGTAAATAAAAGAAAAATGACTACTGCCTTTAATTATAGATGTGAGAGTTGCAGACAATTTAATGGAAGTGTTTGCCTCATAATTTATGCTCAATAAATGGTAGCAATCATCATTATACTTCAAAATAGACTAGAATGAACTGTGAGAGATAAGTTAAAGTATAAAATTTTGTTAGGGTACTTTCACAGCGTTTTTGTCCTAAATAAATACAACCGTTCTAGTATAATAATTTTTAACTTTACTTCATTCAGTTCTTCAGATTCTGTGTCTAGTAGCCAATAATCAACTCATTCAATTGCCTATGCCTTCCAAATCAGAGCTATTTTTACAAAGAAAGTCTACTTTTAATGAATCTTAATACATCTTAAACTGCATTCAGTGATAACCTAAATTATAGGGTCCAGGAATATACAGAAGTTCCTAACAGAAAGATTTGTGGAGAATAAGCTATTATATATTTTTTGCAACTGGAATAAAATGAGGATGTGTAGGCCTGCAGTTTTCCTTAGTGGCTACTACATGATTATCTCCAAGAGCAAAGAAGGAGTCTCCACTGGTCTTTGTAACACAAAGACACGCAAAACATTGTAGGTTCTATTACCTTTGTAAGTCCTCAGCACAATGAAGACTCACCAAATATTTGGTTTAACTCTCATTTGAAGAGTTAAAACTTTACTGCAGGGATCTAGAGTAATATTTAATCCCAACGTTACATTTTATTCCAAAAGTATGCTTTTCTATAGAATAACCAGATTTTCCCACAATGAAATAGAAGGCAGAATGAGAGAGAAGGAAAAAGTTGGTGAGACTGAGAGTAAAGGAGAAAGGGAGAAGACTATTTCAGAACCAATAATGAGTATCAGGAGGATAGAATTTCATGGATCAAACAGACATTAAATGAATCCTAAGGATCAGTGTCCACATACAGATGGTTTGCAGCTTTAGCCAGTTAAACAAATCTCCAAGCCATCTTCCCAGTGAGGAAGACAAAGTTCTATTACATTTAACTGATATACCCGCCCACTGGTCTGCAGGACAATGTGACTGTTATCATCTGGTTCCTACCAAAGGGAGTCTGACTAAAGCAGTCATAATGAGTCATTTCCTTGTGCCTTGCCCATAACAAGTGGGTATTCTGCCACAGTTGGTAAGCTTGCTCATCTCTACTGAAAGGAACGGATCTGCACCGCAAGCTTCTTTTCTGTTGCTGGCATGAAAAAGTCAGCTACGGTCCCCAGTGTGTCCACATGATCTTCACACTTGCCCACTTTGTCTGAAATGGTTGGCCTAAAATACTCCCTTCTTCATCCCACACATTCTGTGTCTAATAAATTCTTCCCTGTCAATTCAGGCCCAGTCCAAATAACACATCTATGAAAACTTGCCCATTCCAGTCAAGCAGAATTAATTCCTTTTCCCTTTTTATGAACTTTTTATGAAAAAAAAGAAACTGAGCACCAAATGTATTTCCATAATTGTTTTTATAGGAGTATATTTCTCCCATTAAGTGATATGAAATGAATAATGCCTTATTAGCCAAGATTGGCCACGTTATTGACCACAATACCTGGCCAAGACAGAGTCCCAAAGATATTTGCTAAAATTAGATAAAATTAGATAATGAGGGTGGATGGGGCTGGGAAGGTGGCTCAGTGGTAGAGCGCTTGCCTTGCATTCATGAGGCCCTGGGTTCGATTCCCCAGCACCACATAAGCAAAAAGAGAAAAAGCCGGAAGTGGCGCTGTGGCTCAAGTGGTAGAGCGCTAGCCTTGAGCTGAAGAGCTGAGGGACAGCGCCCAGGCCCAGAGTTCAGGCCCCACGACTGGACCCAAAAACAAAAACAAAAAACAAAAAACTGAGGGTGATGATAAATGTATCTATGTGTTCCTTCCTCTCTTTGTACCCTACTTAATGCTTCTCTTTGAAGCTACCTTTATCCTCATCCTGTAACCTACTCTTCTATTTCCCATTTATTTCCTCTCTTTTTCTCCTTTCAGTCCTGTTCACTAGACTGGTTGGAGTTCTTCAAGATGCTATAATAGTCATCAAGTCTTAATTACAGATTTTATTTCTAGCTGTGATAAGAAACTGATGCTGAATTAGCCCCTCTTGTTAGTAACTATGAAACTGGACAAAATAAAACTGTCCCCTTGACAGGTGGGACTCCTGATTTTCTTGGCGTTTCCAGCTAAAGTTCCTGATCTGAGAGAGATGGCAGCTAAAGTCTAAGCTGTAAATGACAGTGATAGGGTGCTGAGGAAGCAGAGATCAGAGCTGAGTGCTGCTAAAATATCTGGGACATATAAAGAGGAGAGCCAGCTGTCTGGTGAGGGCTCCCCATGGGTTCTTGACTGAGCATGAGTTGGGTATACAGAAAATGAGACTTGGGTGAACATTCAAGAGATGCTACTCAATTAGAGGCATAAACAATACGTAGTGGTCAAAACAATTGCAGGAGACTGTATAGAGTTCTCTAGCAACCACAACAGAGATCTCTTATTTCCATCCCAGGTATCCAATTGAAACAAGACTAGACTTCATAAACTCAAAACCACAGCCACACCTTCTCTAAATGCTTCTCTACCAAAAAATAAAGCAACTGTATGTCTGAGCAAGACCTAGAGAGATGATTAGGACTGGGCAGTTGAGAGATAGCAAGTTAGAAAGTCATAGGAATTCTTTAGGTATTTCCACAAATGCACTTCAATAAAAAAGGACCCCATACAAATACAAGGCAATTAGTCAGATACTAACCAGATAAGAAGATCCAAGTCAGGAACCAATGGCTTGTGCATGTAATCCTAGGTACTAAGGAGGCTGAGATCTGAGGATAGTATTTCAAAGCCAGCCTGGGCATGAAAGTCTGTGAGACTCTTATCTACAATTAAACACTCAAAACTCAGAAGTGGCTCTGTAGCTCAAAGTGATAGAGCACTAGTCTTGAGCTGAAGAGTTCAGGGACAGCAATCAGGCCCAGAGTTCAAGTCCCATTGACCAATAAGAAGGAAAAGAGAATAAGAGAAGGGAAGAGAAGGGAAGGAAAGGGGTGGGGAGGGGAGGGGAGGGGAGGAAGGGGAGGGGAGGAGAGGAGTGGAGAGGAGAGGAAAGGAGAGGAGAGGAGAGGGTAAGAGAAGGAAAGGAAGGAAGGAAGGAAGGAAGGAAGGAAGGAAGGAAGGAAGGAAGGAAGGAAGGAAGGAAGGAAGGAAGGAAGGAAAATCCAGTGCCTACAACATGTCATTTACAAGGTCTAGTGTAAAACTCAAAAACTACTGTTAATACTTAAAAATGGAGTACTGTGAACCCAACATTCAATGAAATCATAAAAGAAAATGTGGTCACATAAGTCAGGTAGCATAGATACTGAATTTAAAAGACAAAAGAGCTTGAAAGCAAACATCAGAGAAATTATATTAAGTGAAGTAACCCAGACCCACAGAGACATAGGTCTCATGGTTTCTCTTATTTGCAATAACTAGTATATGCTAAGACAAGCAGAAAAGGTCAAAAGCTATGTACATATGATCATATAAGTTGATATTAAGTAAAGTGAACCCCAAGATAGGGACACAAGTGGTTTTTTTTCTTGCTATTGTTTTAAACGTATTTATAATGTACTATGTGATTTGTTTGTTTCTTTGGTATGTTCCTCCCCCATGGTATAACCCCTGTTTTCACTGTATTTGATTCTGGTGCCCTGCATCTTGTATATACATTTTTATAATTTGGGGAAGGGAAGGGAAAGAACAAAATGCTCAAATAAGGATACAGGTTGACCCACTGTAACAATGAGATATACAGGACACTACTGTTGAAAATGAATGTTACAACTTTGGGTGGGGGAGGGGGGAAGAGGAGGATGCAAGGGTGGGAGGTGGGGAGGTGAGGAGCTGCGGAGGTGGGAGGGAAGGGATGGTAGGGGAAAAACAAAGGAGGGGGTAACAATGCTCCATAGGAAATGGACTCATTACCTTACTCATGTACCTGTAACCCCTCTATACAGTATCTTTACAATAAAAAACATTAAATTTTTTTTTAAATAAAGCAAACATCAGGCAGATGTTCCAAGAATTAAACAAGTCTTAATGAGTAAACAGAATATTAGTAGAACAAAAATGAAAATTACTAAAAATAAGAGCAATATGGAAATTCTATAACTTAAATATATACTAACTGAAATAAAACCCATAGGTTGATTGTGAGGTTGGACTCTGAAGTAAAAGAGATCTGAAAAAGTAAAGATGTTTGTATAGAAATTGTTTATGCTGATTTACCCAAGAGGAAAGAATTACATAAAATGCACAGTGAGAATCCTGGAATGGAGCAACAATAGGTTAACCCACCTATGGTTAATGACCAAGAAAAAGAGACTGTAGAAACAGGTCAAAGGAAGTGAGGGCAAGAGGATGATATATGAGCTATGTTTCTTCAAAATTTGACTAAGTATATTTTCTTAGGTACAATGAGTTGAGTCAATTCTAATTCAGACAAGTCACATGGGTCCAACTGTCAAACTAGCTGAACTAATAAAATATTAGACAAACTAATAAAATACTAGTTACAAAACTATTTTCTAATAAAAACAAGGAATAAGAAATTAATGACAACAGAAAAACACTCATTACATACAAAGAAACCAAGATATGAATGACAGCTGCCTTCTAATCAGAAACCATAGTGGCAAGGAAAAAAACTGAATGCACGTTTTATTTAAACATGTAAATATCTAGCCAAAAGGTTGTGAGAATAAAGTTTTAGACAGACAGAATCTCAGATAACTCATCCATTGAAGGTCTGTATTATGTGAACTTCTAACAACATCCATCCAGGCAAAAGGGAAATGATTTTAAGTAGAAATGTATATCTGCAAGAAGGAATAAAGGACACTAAAAACAGTAAGTAACTGAGTAAACACAGAGAATAGGTTTTCTTTAAAAAGAAATTTAGTAATTTAAAGCAAAATTAGTATCATATACAGTTTATAATATACAAAGGGAATGATGTTACTGAAGTAGCACCGACAAGGGTCAGGTAGATAGATAGTTTGCAATCACTGCATTCATATAGTGTGAGCGGCAGGTATGAATTCAAGGGGTAAGGTATAAGCAGTTGCATGCTAACACAACGCAGAACTATTGGTAAGTTATAGATGAATCTTTTTTGAAGGAAACAAGCAAGATATTAAAAAGCCAATGAAGGAATAGGAAACTAATAATAGAAAGTGAGACAAACACACCCTACAAACAGTAATCTAACAAACTGAAATGGCTGAAATAAAATCAGCTGGGCAATGTGGCTCATGTCTGTAATCCTAGCTACTCAGGAGGCTGGGATCTGATTGCAGTTCAAAGGCAGCTCAAGCAGGAAAGTGTGTTAGACTCTTATCTCCAATTAACTACCAAAAAGCCAGAAATGGTACAATGACTCAAAGTGGTAGAGCACTAGCCATAAGCACAAAAGTTCAGAGACAGCACCCAGGCCCTCAGTTCAAGGCCAGAACAAGCATAAACAGAAAAAAAAAAAAAAATCAAAGTGGAGCCAATTTGTCAGACCAAACTAATTCTTGAAAGGTTAGGAATTTCTCTTTTGGCCAGGTATGATGGTCCATATCATTAAATCTAGCAACTACTTGATGATAATAAAAATAAATAACACTAAATTAAAAAGAAAGTTTTAGAACAAAGTAGTAACAGACACATGAGAATATTGCATAAAATTATTAACTGTATTTTCAAAAACAAATAATAAAGATAGCACTCAGTAAGTTGAGTTGGGAAGATCTCGTCTAAGGCCAGACTGGGTGAATTAATTAGTGAGATTCAAAAATCAAAACAACAACATCAAAAGAAATTATTTTATCTAATACTGATGCATGTAAAATGTTCACTTTTTTTCCTGTGACAGAATAAATGACTTTTTCTGAAACTGAAATTAATACTGGAAAATAGTATTGCTAAGTTTCCACTAGTGCTCTCTAACAAAGCACAAATAAATAAATTTGGATGTGTTTCTACAAGAGAATATGCCTTGTTAGGATGCATATCACATCAACATAAGATGCACACATAAAGATATTTATTTTTGTTTTATCTTCTCTTGACAAAGAAAAAAATTTGTAACAGTAGCAGTTGGATTGCTATTCTGGTCTGGAAGCACTTACAAAGAGATGAAGATGAAAAATACATTCCTTTATCATATGTGTCCCACTGAAATGGTAATGGAAAAGCCTATCTCTGAAGATCAAAGCCAACTGCTGGCAAAACTCGCCTATATTTTTTCCTGGCCAACCTTAAGTGAAAAGGAAGAAAAAAAAACCAGAGAGAGCATATGCAAATGCCTTTTGTGGACCATTACAAAAATCAGTAAAGTGGACTTTTCTAAAAATGATAATGTTTGTCTGCCTCAGTGTACATTTTCAAAGAAGTATTTGGACCAGAGCAATAAGCTCATGATCAAAGAAGCAAATCAGAAGCATAATAATAATCATAACTCTGTAATGATGTATCAATCCCACCAGCTCTGAGCCACAGGAACAAGATACATTTATTCAGGGGCTGGAGGAAGGCATTGTGTTAAGATAAGAAGGTCCTAGATGTACGGTAATGGTTCATCTCCCTGCTTTGCATCCTCAATACATTATGTCATTGTTTAATCATATTAAAGTAAGGATCAGTCAGTCTGGACATCATAGCTTCTAAAGTACTTATGAGATTTGGTCTCTGATGAATCCATATGTTCTTAGATTATATAGATAAAATTAAAAAATAAACAGCCAAACCAATGAGCCATTGTGACTGGCATATTTGGTTCAACATTCTCTAAACCAGACCAGAAGAAAAATCAAACGACAGGTTCAATTTCAGCCTTAGAAAAGAAGCAGCATACCAAACTACAACCTTACCATTATTCTAGATGACAATAGTTGTTGGCTTTTTTCTAATCTCATTGATTTGAATATCTGCTATAAAACAGTGCTTGGAGATCAGTAATGATATTTTAAATGTGGATACATCATGATTCTTCGCAGCTATAATGAAATTTTAATACCAAATGACTTCATTTATTTGCCTCCATTCTTGAGACACATCCAGGAATGTGTCTATGAGGAATCTGAGACTCTGGAAATTGAATTCTGAAAAATCACTTAGTTGCAACATGACCAGGATAAAATATGCACCTATTCCCATCTTTGTAAATCCTGTGCTACTTAATATTCCTAGTGTCTCTATCAAACAAAAAGGCCCATTTAGTCATGAAGGCAAGTAAGAGACCAGCAATACTATGGCTAAGTATTCTAGTTGGTATTTTTATTCTAAGTGTAAGAGGCAACTTATAGTTGCTTTTGCTAGGCCTGTGAGTTAACTTCAACTCCTCAAACTTTGAATCTGTGTCCTTTGATTGGAACTATTTTCTGCTGGAGTAACTCTCCAACTATTTTGGGCTCCGTGAAAGAGGATATTCACCAACTTAAAAAAAAAAAAAGTTGCTAGGCACCAGTGGTTCATGCCTCTGACCCTGCAGTTTGAAGTCAAGTCCCCACGTGAATCTTATCTCCAATTAACAACTCAAAATGGCGCTATGGCTCAAGTGATAGAGCAGAACTCTTGAGCACAAAGAGGCTCAGGGACAGCACCCAGAACTTGAGTTCAAGCCCCACAACCGACCACACACACACACACACAAAAATAGAAGCAGAACTTTCCCTGCCCATTTCCTCCAAGTAAGTGCTCTACCATCCTTCTGATGATTATTTCCTCACTTCCTACTCCTGTATGTCCTTTCTAGGCTCATTCCAGGTTAACTGACAAAAGGTAGCTCTAATCCCCCTTCTACAGAGTTGATAAGCACTTTATGTGGGAAATAAGGAGCTTGGGAAAAGCCCATTGGGGCTCACTTTTAACTCATAATGATTTTTTGTCATTTCCCAGCACAATTGTAAAGTTTCTTTTGCAGAAAAGGATAAGTTTGCCATTGCACTAATATAATGTTACCAGCCATCCTATATGCTGCTCATCTACAGAATTGAAAAGAGCTAACCAACACCTAGCAAAAGATACAGATTATATGTTGGGATCTGATTATTTAGTTTGGCTCCTAGACTGACTAGCTGGAAAGATAATTTTGGGGAAGAAGATAGGTTCAACATTCTAGACTGTTATCTCCTTGGTTTTAATGTTCTAAATATGCATTTACATCACAGAGATGTTACAAACAGATTGCTTTTGTTCGTCTGGTTTTATAGTATTTCACCCATTTGCCCAGGTTAGGTTTAGAATTTGATCTTCCTATCTCTACCTCCTTCCATAGCTGGGATTATAGGCATTACCACTATGCCCAATCTCTTGCTTATACACTTAGAATTCCCTCTTAGCAGAATTACTTTTTAATTTATGTGTAATACATATTAGTAGAATATAAAATTACAGTTTAAATTGGTCATTATCCAAATATATTTCTTAAAGATTCAAATACTTTGTACTTTAAAGTACATACTGCGAAGCTCATGATCATTGACTTGGAACTACCACATGAATTTCTACCTGGCAATATTTTACTTGCTACTTCTTTCATTTTTATATCCCAGGCACATCTGGATGGAGGGAAACCCAGAGTGATGAGGGAAGAAGTCAAGAACTGATCTCTTCCCTCCCAAATGCATACCTAAGAGCTGGCACCACAGCCACGAGGCATGAACCACAGATGGAAAAGTAACTGAGCTTGACTCTAGAATTCTCAGCTTTATCAGAAGACAGGAAATATATCAGCAGGAAACGCACACTGGCTGTGCTGAGGAGCTAGAAGCTAGCAACCAAAACCAACACTAGGGCTCTGAAAATGATTTCTGCTAGAACAATAAAATAGGTTCAGGGCCAGCAACCAAGCTGCCATGAATGCTTTCCCCTGACACTATTTCATTCTGCAGAAAGACATCAAAAGAAGATGAGGACTGAAAAGAAAATTTCTCCACCTAGCATCTCTGTGTTTTCAAGTCAGAAGCTGCTTCTGACTGAGACCTTCTGGAAGGACCAGCCTGGGTTCCACCAGCCTGTCTTCCTGTGAAATACTCCTAAACCCAGCTCTTCTCTGAAAAATACACAAAGCCATCTCTCAGCTTGCAAGCCAATAGCTCACACCCTGCTTTACGGAAACTGAGATAGGACCCAGACTTATAAGCTTATGGTGCCATATGGCTTCCTGAATCTGACCATCTTTGGAATTATTTAACTGTTAGTCAGACCTATGAGTTTATTCAGCAAAAACCAGGCATACACTGACCAGTCAGCCCAACCCAAGGTGAACATATGTACTTTTTGGTCTGTGATTTCAGATATGTCTGGACCAAATAGAAGGTAAAACAATGAATAATTCATAGGAAAGTTAGTGTGGATTCTCTCTCTCGTACTCACATTCTCTCTCTCTCTCTCTCTCTCTCTCTCTCTCTCTCTCTCTCTCTCTCTCTCTCTCTCTCTCTCTCTCTTTCCCTCCCCCCATGCTAGGATTACTAAAGTGGGGTCTTGTGCATAACAAGCCATTGCTATGGATGAGCTACAATCCCAATCTTACCTCTTTTATCAGTTCCTTACTGTGTAGCTCACTTGTTTGCTTTTGTTTAATTTACCTTCATTTAACTTGCCTCTTACCTTCCTAAAAACTTGTTTTAATTAAATTTTAACATGCTCCTTGCCCCATGATTTCATTTGTTCTTAGTTGCTTTTAATGAAATACTGCCTCAAAAGCCAGCAGAGTATCAAGAGTCATTTCACTTCTTACAGAGCTGTGTCCTCCTTTGCATGTTATTACAAAGATGTCTGTGGTATGTTTAGGATGCCCTGCCTAAAGTATATGTTATTTAAGAGACAGCCAATTTATTCATGCAACAAATTAAAATTATGTACATAGATGATCAGAACTAGGAGACATTTCAAAGATCATCAAATCCAACCCTTTAATTACATAGATGAGAAAACTGGAGCCCAAAGAGCTCAAGTGATTTACTCCAAATTTAATATTCAGTGTGATCTGAGGCCAAACATATGGGACAGATAAAACTACAGAAATATGGAAAATTATGTGCACACTGTAATTTCTTGAGAAACCAAGTTAGGCTCTTGGATGTTAACCAACTGAACAGAATCCAGGAAACACATCAATCACAGAATCAATTATGAATCCTCAGGATTTCATTTCACATGTGCTATGGCTGAATCATGAATGATTTTCTCCACAGGGTTTCATCAGAGATAAAAATGCATATTCGGTTGCAAGCAGGATATCTAAACGTATGCATTGAAAACAGAATTTGAACTATTACAGAGAATAGTGATTTTTGCCTAGAAGGGAGGAGAAGTGGACAGACCCCCTGAAGAGAAACAAATGAGAGATGGGGTAACTGTTCCAAGTGGGAAATTTATTACACAGAATAGAGACTTTAAAAGAATGCCTTGCGCCGGATGCATGGTGGTGGTGGCTCACACCTGTAATCCTAACTCAGCAGGTTGAGATCTGAGAATCACAGTTCACAGCCAGCCAGGGTAGGAAGGCCTGTGACACTCTTATCCACCTGAAAACTGAAAGTGAAACTGTGGCTCAAGTGGTACTGCGCTAGCCATGAGCAAACAGAAGCGAGTGCCCAGGCCCTGAGTTCAAGCCACAGGACTCGCTGGCAACCACACACAAAAGAATGTCTGGAGATCTCCAGACACAAGATTGTGCTGAAGGAACATGCCAAGATACAGGAAAAGCTCCCAGTTTTTCCTCAAAAGGGGCTCAATAAATGGTATTATTAACAATCCAGAGGCTGTGGGATGCTTAGTAAGCAGGGTCACCTTAGGTCAACTACAGATCTGCATTGATGGTAACTGTCCATTAAATATCTTCCCTGACATGATGCATCCAGACTTACGAAAATGGCCCACATCTCAAGGGCAACCCTGAGCCTAGCAAAACCTGATGCCCTTCTAAGTGCCATAGGCTCTGGGTCAGAACATCTCTAAACCACCTATCTCAAAGAAATTGCCTGCAAAGGTCTTCTTACTATGCTGCATTTTCAAGGAATAAAAGACTGATGGAAAGCAAATAGTAAGAAAAGGAAAACATAAAGGTAGACATATGGAAAAGGCTCGATTCCATTACGTCAAATTTAGAAAAATGTACATTTTGCCAAGAAAGCGCCGGTTGGCAGCTGTAGAATTCACTGCTGTCCTCTTTTATTTTCTTCTGCTCTAGTTCTGTTGCTATTTTCATAAAACAAGGTTTGTCTAATTGGTAATTTTTTGTTTGGATAGAATTTTCAACTTGATCAAAAATTACAAGAGTGATTATACTTTGTATCATAGTTTCTGTATTATTCTCCTACTCTTTCTTTTTTTTTTTTTTTTTTTTTGTCGGTTGTAGGGCTTGAACTCTGGGCCTGGGCACTGTCCCTCAGCTCTTCAGCTCAAGGCAAGAGTTCTACTACTTGAGCCACAGCGCCACTTCTGGTTTTCTGGTGGCTTACTGGAGATAGGAGTCTCATGGACTTTCCTGCCTTGGCTGGCTTTGAACCGTGATCCTCAGATCTCAGCCTCCTGAGTAGCTAGGATTACAGGTGTGAGCCACCAACGCCCAGGCCTATTCTTATTCTTTACTTCACTCTGCCTCTATTACTCACTTGTTAACTGAACCATTCACAGTTACTTATAAGAATTGTGTGTTTTTATCCCCCAACTTCAGAATTCTATTCTTTTTTTTTTTTTTGGTCCGGTCGTGGGGCCTGAACTCTGGACCTGGGCACTGTCCCTCAGCTCTTCAGCTCAAGGCTAGCACTCTACCACGAGCCACAGCGCCACTTCCGGCTTTTTTTTCTTATGTGGTGCTGAGGAATCGAACCCAGGGCCTCGAGCATGCAAGGCAAGTGCTCTACCACTGAGCCACCTTCCCAGCCCCAGAATTCTATTCTTGTACATTGGGAAAGGGGGTGGAGAAAGGGTATCACCATGTAGCTCTGGCTAGTTTGAACTCTATCTTCCTGCCTCAGTCTCCAGAGTAGCTGGAATTACAGGCATGTACTACCATGACTGACCAGTGTACTATTCCAAAGAAGAATCACATTCCCGTACAGAAAAAAAAATAAAACCAGAGTACAATTATTAAATTTAGAAAACAATACTGAGGAAAAATGCTAAGTAACTAATATTGAATTAATATAAATGATTCAGTGAAATGAACTCAACACAATAATATTTGTATTAATTTTAGTATAGCATAAAATTTATATTTAATTGCATCAATATTGATACAATATCCCTGTCTAATCACTGCACTATTTGTAAGCTGCTATACTTCTCCAAAATACAGCTTTCATTATGGGGCACAGACTTTGGATGATGTATTCTCCTTGTGCGTTAGAAAATGTCAGTAATGTTTCCAATGGAACCAATGAGAGCAAGCATGTTATGTTGATCTGTTACCTTTTGATGCATTAATTGAGGTATATGTTATCTCAAAGCCTTCACGACCAAGATCAGAGTCACTCACAAATATCAGCATTACTGAGTTGCTTCTGCTGGTAAGAGATGGCAGGATGGACTTTCCACAGTATCTATTCCAAACCAAGAAAGAAGAGAAACATGGGTCTTAGAACGTTCAGTTGAAATGTTTGAAATGGCATACTAAAACATAGGACATGTAATTATGATAATGGCTTTGTTATCCACCTTTAATCGCTTTAACAAAAACAATTCTAGTTCACTAAAACTAATTTACACACTTGCTTACAGATCATGATTACTTTGGCAAAATGGTCTTGTGTGTGTGGCTGTATCACTTTACACATTTGAGAATTTTAATAAATTTAGAGAGCACAAGTTATAGTAAACCACCACTTAGTACATTAATAAATTTGTCATCAAAATGTAATGAAGGGAAACAAGATAGTGTAAGTTCAAAAAGCACCAATTCTAGAGCCAGCTCTATCACTTAGAGTTATGGTGATTTAGGAAAGATAGCTCAACATCTATGATTTGTTTTGTGCATCTGTAAAACAGACATGTCCATACAATTAATTTCAAGCAATTGATCTTAGGAATCTGGCCAATGAGGCAGGGACCTGTGGCTCACACTTGTAATCTTAGCTACTGAGGAGGCTGAGATCTGAGCATAGCAGTTCAAAGCCAGCCCAGGCAGGAAATTCTGTGAGACTCTTATCTCCAATAAACCACCAAAAAAAACAGAAATGGTGCTGTGGTTCAAGTGGTAGAGAGCTTGCCTTGAGATGAAGAGCTGAGGGACAGTGCCCAGGCCCAGAGTTCAAGCCCCAAGACCAACCAAAAAAAAAAAAAAAAAAGAAACTGGGCAATGAATAAACTGTCTATAAAGCAGGTGAGAACAGTACATTCAGTAGTAATCCCCACAGAAGTACAATCAACTGCCTTTAATCAACCAATGGAGAGAGAGGAGTTTAATTAATAAGCTATGTCATAGTTATGCTAAAAAGAAATGATAACTTTTACTTAGAAAAAAAGATTCTAAAAATGCCTATAATTCTAACTACTCAGGAAATCAGAGGATCTCAGTTCCCAACCAGCCAGGGAAGGAAAGTCCATGAGATGAGACTCTTATCTCCAAAACCTACAACTGGAAGTAGAGCTGTGACTCAAAATGGGAAAGTGCTAGCCTTGAGCGCAAAAGCTCAGGGACATCACACAAGCCCCGAGTTCAAGACTCATGACTGACAAAAAGTAGTTTCTATGATAGTAGTGTAAGTAATAGCCCTTCCACCAGTGCTTAGATTAGGGAAAAGTAAGGATGGAGAGATGTTTGTCAAAAGCTAGGATATGGAAACAACCTAGATGCCCCACCACAGATGAATGGATCCAAAAATTGTGGTATCTATACACAATGGAATATTATGCAGCCATTAGAAATGACAAAATAATGGCATTTGCAGGGAAATGGATGGAGCTAGAAGGAATCATGTTGAGCGAGGTAAGCCAAGAACAAAGAGACAAACAGTACATGGTCTCCCTGATAAGTGGATGATAAATCCAAAATGTTAGGTGATATGACAAAACTAACAGGACTTAAGAAACAAAGAACTCCCACTCATCTGGTTGAACCACTACCAAATATCCCCATGCTGCTGATCACATATATGGTATATAACATGTGAGCACCGTTATATATTACAGACTGTGATAGACAATTTGCTCCAGGAAAGTTAGAATGAACTTGTGACTTTAAATGAGCATCATTATTCCACAATACTGTGAATTTCCGGAAATTAAGTAATCACAATCAAAAAAAAAAAAAAAAAAAAAAAGAACCTTGGGGAAGGGAGGGAGGGAGGGGATGTTAGGGGGAAAACAATGGAGGGGGTAACAATGTTCAAGAGGAAGTGTACTCATTACCTCACTCATGTAACTGTAACCCTCTGTATAGTATCTTTACAATAAAAAAATTTTTTAAAAAAGATACATAATTAGCATTGGAAAGCAGAAATAAGTTTCAAGAAATTTATTGCAAAGCAAGGTGTCTCTAGTTGAGGATATATTGCATATTTGTAATGCTGTTTTTTGCTATTGCCAGTAAAATAATAATACAGTAAGGTAATATGTTTCTTTATTGTACAGATTTAACCATTCCATGGTGTATGTGTAATTCAAAATATATCAAGGACTATGAGATAAAAATATGTCATCAACTTAAAAAGAAGAAATAAGAGAAAATGGTGCTAAGTGGTTTTACCCATCTCTGAAAAAATAAAAATATGAAGCAATGAGTAAGCCCAAGTAACAAACACACACATGAAAAAAAAAACTCACCTGCCAAGAGAAGTCTCTGTGCCATCATCATAAACTTCTAGGTAGTCCTTGGTACAATTGGAGTGGAACTCCAGATGGAATTTTTTGAACTCAAAACGAATCAAGTGGCCAGGCTGGACTAATATATTCCAGGTGCAGTTGACACCATTGGGATAGACAGGAGAGCCGGGACTTACAATGGTTCCTGTTGACCCTGTAAGAACTTCTCCGCATGCTGTTAAAAATAAGTAAATAAATAAATAACTAATAATGATGATCACAGCAGGGAACCAACAGGACACCTGGATCTCACAGTCATTAAATAGGCTGCTTCTCATGTGTCACTTAAGATAACTCGCGTTTTTTTGTTTTTTGTGTTTTTGGTCTTATTAATAGAGCAAGTAACTGTTGTTATGTGTTGATGGAAAGTCTATTGTCTTTACGTGTACTTTTTACTTTTTCACTATAAGGATAATGTTTACATGATTTATTTCTATTGTACACTTACTTTGGGGAACTTTCATTTTGCAGCCAAGGACTTATATTGAACCCAGGGCCTTTCCCATGCTAGGCTAGCACTCTACCACTAAGTTATACTTCTAGCTCCAGTGTTAATTTATCCTAATATCAGCTGAAAAAGAGAAAGACACGATGTCTTACCCAGATGCTCAGTACTGAACTTAGCCATGAAACCATGATTTTCAGGAGAAGAACTTTTCACGAAGGTGACATAGAGAATGTTGTGCATGGAGGTTATATCGGAAGGTCTCTTGGAGGCACAGTACTTTGTATTCTCTGGAGAACCTAAAATAGGGCTGGTGCCAATCTGAAGTAAAACAGAAATGTCCACATGTATTTTGCAAGATAATATACTTTCGAAAATTGTCTCAAGAATGATCATTTTTGAAATGCTGTTGTTGATGCAGTTAAAGTCAATTTGAGAACACAATCAATTTCTAAATACCTAATGAAAAACCTCATACTCATTAACAGCCAATCTCTAGTCATTGAAACCAGTCGTCTAGGAGGTACTAAGCTATTCCTTGTCCCTAAAAGCTATTCCAGGCCTTCCTTAAAACAAAAAAAAATTATGCCAGGTGCTGGTGGCTGACACCTGTAATCCTAGCTACTCAGGTGGCTGAGATCTGAGGATCAAGGTTCAAAGCCAGCCTGAGAAGGAAAGTCTCTGAGACTCTTATCTCCCATTAACCACCAGAAAACCGGAAGTGTTGCTGTGGTTCAAACAGTAAAGCTCTTGCCTTGAGCTGAAGAACTCAAGTATAGTGCCCAGGGCGAGTTCAAACCACACAACTGACAAAAAATAAATGAATAAATACATAAATAAAATAAAATTATATATTTGATCCTTTGGGCCTAAGGAGTATCATGCTTTCAAAATTAACCCATGTCCTAACATTATCATTAGTCAATTTATTTTTTAATACCATATGATATTCTGCTGAATGTGTTATTTTCCTTATTCATTCATTGGTTGATGAATATTTAAATCGATTCTACTTTTAAAATTCTCAATAATTATTGTATATGCTATTTTCATGTGACGTGATAATAATGACTGCAGGAATATTCCCATGCTCACTTTTGTGTAGCTCTCTTTAATTTAAAACCCTTATTTGGTGGTGAATTGCTGAATTGTATGGTAACACTATGTTTAACATTCATGACTTCAGAGTCCTACTAGCAATGGAAAAGGGGGTCAGTTTTTCTACACCCTGGTCATCCTCATTACTATCTGAGTATTTTATTCTAGCCATCTTAAAGGCTAAGCACCACCACCTCATGGTTTTGACTTGCAGTTCCAGAAGAATAATGGTATTGAGCAATGCTTATTATCAAATGCTTACACTCCATTTCTATCTTTAAAGAAATACCTGGATGGTAGGGGGAAAACAAAGGAAGAGGCAACAATGCTTGATAGGAAATGTCTTCAGTACCTTGTTCATGTAACTGTAACCCCTCTGTATAGTATTTTTACAATAAAAACTTATTAAAAAAAGAAATACCTATTAGCATCCTCTATCTATTTTTAAATCCAAGTTATTTTCAATTTTAATGAATCCTGATGCATCTTTCCCCTTCCTTTGACTGTATGTACATTTTGTGTCATAATCTAAAAAGTTTTCATGGCCATAGAACCCACAATTGAGAGCATATGGAAAGAGTCCAACTTTATACTTTCAAATGTAGATGTCCAACACAATTGTTGTAAAAAAGTACATTTTAATTCTTGGCATCATTTCAATAAATCAATTGTCCTTCAAATACAAGTTTATTTTGGGGCGTCACTATCTTTCCACTGGATCAATATTTACATTGCTATTCCTATAGTTCATTGTACCGAGTGCTGCTTTGTTCTAAATTTTGATCTTGGGGAAGGGGAAACAAAGGAGGAGGCAACAATGCTTGATGAGAAATGTACTCATTACCTTGCCCATGTAATTGTAACCCCTCTGTATGGTATCTTCACAAGAAAAAATAATAAAATAAAATAAAATAAAATAAAATAAATTTTGATCTTGGGAACTGTAAATCCTCCAACTTTACTCAAGAATGCTTTGGTGATTCTGGTTCATAGATATTTTACAACTGGCTTGTAGAATTTATTCAAAGAACTACTGAAATTTTGAAAGGAACTGAATAGAATCTTTTGATCAATTTGGGGAGTATTGCCATTTCTGTACAAGCTCCAGTTATCTGTGCATAAAGATCATTTTCCTCCTTCCTTTTCATTCAAGATACATCTTGTTTCTTTTCCTTGTTCCATGGTTTTAATGAGAAATTCCATATCATGAACAGTAGTGACAAGAACAGAATCCTTGTTTTTACTGATATAAGGCAAAGCATTTCACTAGAATGTCCTGAAGTTCCAAAGCATTTTATATGTCATGCTTAAAGATTATATTGTATGTTCATTGTTGTTGTTGTTTAACAAATGCTTTTACTGGGAGCCAGTGACTCATGCCTGTAATCCTAGCTACTCAGGAGGCTGAGATCTAAGGATCACAGGTTTAAGCCAGCCTAGGCAGAAAAGTCCCTGTGAGCCTTTTATCTCCAATAAACTACTAAAAAAAAAAATCCAGAAATGGCATTGTGTCTCAGGTGGTAGAGTGTTAGCCTTGAGCACAAAGCAGCTCAGGGACAGCACCCAGGCCCTGAGTTCAAGCCCCAGGACAAAAATAAATAATTAAATGGATAAATGACTTTTTTCAGATTAAGGAAGTTCCTTTTCTTAAATTTTTGTCATGAAAAGGTGCTGGGGTTTGCCGGCTGCTTTTTTTCTGCATCTAATAAGGTGATTGTTGACATCATATATTTATTAATTGATTTGGGGATGTAAGAACAACTTGGACTTCCAGGTCTAGATTCAGTTACATAGTATATTCTTAGCAATTCTTGTATGCATAGCCACAGGAGATACTACAGTATGTGTAGTCATATACAAGGGATTTCTCTTTTGTTATTCTTACCTCAACATAATCTGTATCACAGTTGGTGGAAGTTCCAACATGGAAGTCAGTGAAATTGAGGTGAATTATTTGGCTTTGGGGTTGGTAGATGGTCCACCTACAGGTCCTTTCTCCAGGATAAACATTCGGATAAAAAGGAGAGCGTATGGTGCCCTCTCCAGTGACTTCTCCCCCACAAGCTGTAAATATAAAAACGAAAAATTAGCATCTGCCCGCAAATAATCCTTTGCCCTCAATTTTTGTGCAAGACCTAATTTTGTGTCTAGTAGAACATGACATTTTCTTTCTTTTTTTATTCAGTCATGGGGCTCTTTTTGCTCAAGGCTAGCGCTCTACCACTTGAGCAACAGTGCCACTTCTGGTTCTCTAATGGTTAATTGGAGATCAGAGCTTTTCCTGTCAGGGCTGGCTTCAAAAAGTGATCCTCAGATCTCATCCTCCTAAGTAGCTAGGATTACAGGCAAGAGCCAGCAGTGCCTGGCTTAAAAATGACATTTTCTAAGCATATTTGGCTTACAACTTGAAGACATAAAATGACTATATTAAGTCAATAATTAAAATACTATTGTCAGTTAAATTAGGCACTTACCAGTTTGATAAGCAGCTCTAAAACTGGCCCTTTGGATGGAAGCATCTGTTTTAAACCTGATCCAGACTTTATTAGTAATAGATCTAAGGGGAGTCAAAAGTTCATTGCTACATAATTTCCCAAGTAAGGTATCATCGTCTCGCACCTAAACAGAAAAATAAAACAGATATCATCCTAATCAATAAAGTTATATTAACAATGGTGCCATTATTTGGTAATGACACAATAGTGTACTCAAAATGCACCAACTTTTAAGTAGTGTATATTTATATTAATTTAGTGTGTATACATATATATGTGTGATAGTATAAAGCAGCTAGCCATTTTTTGGTTTGTGTGTTTACTTTTAAGCTCAAAGCAACCACAGTAAATATTTATAAATATCTTAAGCCAATGGAGTTCCACAGCATAAGAATCTGGAATAAGGGGCTGGGAAGGTGGCTCAGTGGTAGAGCGCTTGCCTTGCATGCCTGAGGCCCTGGGTTCAATTCCTCAGCACCACATAAGCAAAAAGAAAAAAGCCGGAAGTGGCGTGTGGTTCAAGTGGTAGAGCACTAGCCTTGAGCTGAAGAGCTGAGGGACAGCGCCCAGGCCCAGAGTTCAGGCCCCACAACTGGACCCAAAAAAAAAAAAAGTGACAAAGATGTCACAAACACATAGAGCTTAAGGAATTTTTAAAATATAATTAAATATGGAAACAACCCAGATGTCCCAACACAGATGAATGGATCCAAAAATTGTGGTATCTACACACAATGGAATATTATGCAGCCATTAGAAAGGACAAAATAATGGCATTTGCAGGGAAATGGATGGAGCTAGAAGAAATCATGTTGAGCAAGGTAATCTAAGAGCAAAGAGACAAATGGCACATGGTCTCCTTGATAAGTGGATGTTAAATCCAAAATGTAAGGTGATGCAACAAAATTAACAAGACTTAAGAAGCAAAGGACTTCCATTCATCTGGTCAAATCACTACTAAATAACCCCATTGACCAAAATGAACTAAGCAACTCAATGGCAGCGATGGGAGGGAGGGAATAAGTGGGAAAGAGGGAACAGCTGATGCTATGAAAAGAAAAGAAATGTACATATCACCCAATGTGGAAGAAATAACTGTATTGCAAAGCTCATAGAACTCATAAATGTTATAGACCATGATAGACAATTTGCCCCATGAAAGTTAGAATGTGTTTGTGACTTTAACTAAGCATCACTAGCCCACAATACTGTGAAATTTGGGAAATTATGTAACCACTTAATCACAATAAATAATTTGAAAAAAATAAAAATAAATAAAATATAATATAATATAATTAAATATACAGTTCTGGGTCATTATATTTGAATGTTTAAAATGGGTTATTTGAAGAAAAATAAAGATAACTAAAGTTATCTTGAGAAAAAGAATAGAATCTGAGTAGATGTAATCCATGAATAAAATTGAAAACATTACCAAATTACCACACACACACACACACACACACACACACACACACACACACACACACACACACACACACACACACACACACACACACACACACACACACACACACACACACACACAGGGAAAAACTCCCAGAAGATACTCTACTTAAGTTCCTTAAAGTTTTTAAGGAATAGATAATTACCATATATAATTTGTTCTACGTTATTCTTATATATGAAATAACTTCCAACTAATTTTTCTCAGAATGCTCTTACCAAATCCCAACATAGATTAAAAAACAGAAACCATGGAATTATTTCATCTAATACAGAAAATATATCGAAAAACCCTAAGAATGCTTCTAGAAAAACAAGTTCATAATCTACAGTAGCCTCATATGCCAAATCAAGTATCAGAACAAAAGTACTAAGAGGGTTGTTTGAAATAATAAGCTATATATATAGCTTCATTAATAGACCCAGTAAGAGAAGTCACATGATAGATCCACAATTGCTAAAAAGTGTGTTTGCATTCCTGAGAATTACTGCATGCATGTATACACTACTCCTGTCATTCACAGTCATTCTAGAGGTAACACTACGATTATGTTGCTCTCCTTGGTAATGTCACCAAGGTATCAATAAGTACCAGGACCTAAGCTGACAATGGCACTGTGAGGCAGACCTACTAAGCATCAACTTAATAATAGGTGAAAAAAAGCATAGGATGTCCAGGAAGATGCAAGGCATTGAGTTATTACTTAAGAATGATTTTTGTTAGGCTCTATGATTAGACATTTGGGAAATTTGTGGGGATATTTCCTTATTTTTATTTTTAATTATTATCACAGTGGGGTGGAGCACTACTGAGAGTGCAAAGGGTCAGAGCATCAGATAGCTGCAGTGTGAGAAAATCACACAGCACAGATCTTCCTCAAAGTCCTGGGCATGTGGCAAGCACACAGGTACAAATTATGTTAGTAAGCACACAATCTAGCTCTATTTCTATTTAGCAAACACAGAGTATTGGACAGGATTTTAAGAAACTCTGAATGTAGACAGAAGGAGAGCTTCTTCCCTTTCTGGTCCTGAAAATCTGCCAAGGGTGGGTCACCCCAACCCACATAGCTGTCAGACTGCATACACAGGCAGCACTCATAGAAATTTAGGAAGTTCCCAGCTGACTGCTTCACAGCCATGTGTGTGAGCATTATTTTATTGGTTTACTTTCATTCCCCTTAATGTTTGTTTGTGCTCTGGTCCATCCTGGTGCTTGAACTCAAGGCCTGATCTCTGTCCCTAGCCTCTTTGTGCTCAAAGCTAGCACTTTACCACTGGAGCCAAATTTCCACTTCCAGCTTTTTTAATAGGTTAGTGGGGATAAGAGTCTCATGGACTTTCCTGCCCCGGTCGGCTTTGAACCATGATCCTCAGATCTCAGCCTCATGAGTAGCTCAGAGTAAAAGTGTGAGCCACTGATGTCTGGCTCCTCTTATAACCTGATGTTTTTGTCATAGTGTATAGAAAGTAAATTTCATTTTTGAACAGTAAAACAATGATATAAAAAAAATTCTTCAAGTAGAAAACTACCAGCTTAACAAAGACTATAATCTTATCCAGGGGATGGTGGAATATTTCTCAGCAAAAATAGCCTTGACAATGAGGCTTGGATGCCAATCAGGAATTGTCTAGGCCAAAGGAAGGGAAAAGAGTCAAGGAAAGATGTGAAAAGGACAAACATCTGTCATTCATGACCAGGAGAAGTGTAGAGTTGACAAAATGTATCATGAATCCTACACCTCCAATATTCCATTCGTAGGATTCCAAAATGCAGGCAAAGGTGCTCATGGAGTATAATCAAAGTCTTCCCTACAAGGACAATAATGGAAACTTTCCTAAGTCTTAAAAGCAAACAGTGATTAAATAACTTATGGCTTTGGCATATGACCCGGTGTTACGCAGATAAAAAAAATCACATGTCTATCCACTGATTCAGACTCATGCCAGCCTTTCTCTAAGTCTTACAACATCTGCCACCAGAACTTGCTGAGGTAAAGTCATGTTAAATTTCCTTCTAATGGGGCTGGGAAGTTGGCTCAGTGGTAGAGCACATGCCTTGCATAACAGAGGCCCTGGGTTCGATTCCTTAGCACCACATAAGCAAAAAGAAAAAAGCCGGCACTTCTGGCTTTTTTGCTGTGGCTTTTTTGCTTTTGCTGTGGCTCAAGTGGTAGAGTGCTAGCCTTGAGCTGAAGAGCTGAGGGACAGCGCCCAGGCCCAGAGTTCAGGCCCCATGACCGGACCCAAAAAAACAAACAAATTTCCTTCTAACCCTGCAGAAAACCTCAGAGGGAAGAGACAAGTTCTGTAAGCCCCCTCATAAGAATCCAACAAAGAAGAGACAAAACCACTTTGCAAACAGGTATTTCACAAATTCTTGAGTTACTCTAAGGGTCTGATGGTGCTGTGTGTTAAGCAATGTCCTACTACGGGTCTTGAAAACCAGCAAGCATGAAACACAGAGTAAGATATCTTCCTGTGTCCCATTCCCCCCAGGGATCTATTTGCTTCTTCTAACATTATAGTCTTTCTTTTCTATGTTGCCCATTAGAAGATGACAAGAAGGAAGAAAACTAGCAAATAGCATCTGAGCAATCTAAAGCCAGCCATTCCCCTGGGCCCTGATTAATGAAACTCAAGGACTTTAGCAAGGAGAGGCAGCTGTAGTCCAAATGTTTTTAAAAAGAACTTATAGGGCTCCAGGGCTCTAAACCTAGGAGGTGCAATTGATTTTTGGCTATGTTTCTCTTTCTCTGTGGAAAGGAAACCTTATTAATTCTGAAAGCCTGTATTCTCCTAGGATCTCAGCAACGGCAATACTTTAACCACCCAGCTTTTGAAAGTGATGCTGAAATAAAATGTATCAAATGCTCTAAAGTGACCCCTAGTACTTTCTCAGCACAGGAGTTATTTTAGGGTTATTGAATTTGTACTTCTCTCCAAGAAAAGTCTGTTTCCTTTGTGTTTGTGAACTAGGATAAACTGCATTATATTATTATTAATTATTATTATTGGGCTGGGAAGGTGGCTCAGTGGTAGAGCGCTTGCCTTGCATGCATGAGGCCCTGGATTCGATTCCTCAGCACCACATAAGCAAAAAAGAAAAAAGCCAGAAGCGGCGCTGTGGCTCAAGTGGTAGAGTGCTAGCCTTGAGCTGAAGAGCTGAGGGACAGCGCCCAGGCCCAGAGTTCAGGCCCCATGACTGGACCCAAAAACAAACAAACAAAATTATTATTATTATTGAATAATGATTCATTTCCCTCCTAGAAGAGATTTACATATGCCCTTTGCCATGTAACTTTGCTTTATCTCCCTAAGGAGAATCATCTCTAGTCCATTCCATTGGTAGTATGATTAAGCCCAGGTATTGCTGGGCCTCACAGAATGAGAGAAGAAGAGATGGGCTGATTTCCAAGGAGACTATTTTGGGCTTCGACCATTATTGTTATTTTCTCTTGAAAGACCAGAAGCCTGGATCCCACTGTGTATAGGAAACATAGGAAACAGCAGCAGAACCCTAAGCTGAATGATCTAAAGCTAATGTGTTGACATGAACAAAAGAGAAATACTAGTTGTAAGCCACAGAATTCTTCTGTTTGCTATCATTTTCTCATGTCTGATCATTGTTATTCCCCTTCATTTTTTTTTTTTCCCAGTCCTGGGTCTTTGAACTCAGGGCCTGAGCACTGTCCCTGAGCTTCCTTTGCTCAAGGCTAACACTTTACCACTTGAGCCACAGCGCTGCTCCCAACTTCTGTTTATGTGGTACTGAGGAATCAAACCAGGCTTCATGCATGCTAGGTAAGCACTCTACCACTAAACCACATTCCTAACCCTTGTTAGTGCTTCTTACTGCATCACAACTTAGATAAAGATGTCTGGCAAACCAGGTGCTAGAGGATCATGTCTGTAATCCTAGCTACTCAGGAGGCTGAGATGTGAGGATCAACATTCAATGCCAGCCTAAGCAAGAAAGTTCTTGATGCTCTTTATCTCCAATTAATCAGAAAATTAGAAGTGGAGCTATAGCTCAAGCAGTAGAGCACTACCCTTGAGCAAAAAAGTTCAAAGACATTGCTCATGCCCTAAGTTCAAGCCCTTCTACTGACCAAAAAAAGAAAAAAAGAAAAACAAAAATGATGCTTAATACAAAGTGAAATTTGTTAGCTTATTCATTTGTTTTATGAAATCTGGTGAATCTATGCAATGATCCTTTGCAGAGGGATCACAAAAAATCCATTCTGCAGAGAATTATAGTTGCAAAGGAATCACAGGGAACAACACAAACTCCTAGTGCTCTGTGGCACAGGCTTGTTTTTCTTACTGGTTTCTTTATCAATCTAATATATATTGACTATTTCAGTCATAAAACCTAGTAGATAATCCATGACTGATGCATTTTGCCCTATGGAGTATTCCAAGTGGTTTCTGATTTTTATATCCAATTTCTGAAGAGAAAGTACTTGTAAAAATCTGGTTCTTAAAGCTGGAAATGACGCTGTGGCTCAAGTGGTAGAGTGCTAGCCTTGAGCAAAAGAAGCTCAGGGACAGTGCCCAGGCCCTGAGTTCAAGCCCCAGGACTGGCTAAAAACAAAACAAACAAACAAAAACCACCTGGTTCTTGTTAAGGAATGATTTTCCCATTTGAAGAGCTAAAATTAACTGGGCTGAAAGGTATAATTTAAAAGAAAATTGAGGCACAAGATCTAGCGCCTAGCAAGCGGTGAGCTTGAACATCTGGAATGGGTCCGCATTCAAAGCCACGTCTTCACATGTGTGTTCATGCATTTGCATGCGCTGACTCCAGATTTGGTTTGGTTTTGTTTATTACAATTGCTAAAATTCACTTAAGCGTTAACATTTAACTCCCAAGCTAACAAACTGAATAGGCTGACAATAATCCTGGCCCAATCCAAAAGCTGAATGAAGCAGAACCTCATATGGTAGTACTTAACATGTGGCGGCCTGCCAGCTGAGTTTCAGGCTGACACACCCCTAACTGAAACAAAAATTTGGTATTGAAAACTGGCAACTATTCTTTGGCTAGTCAAGAGTTAGGGGGAGAAGAATGAAATCTCATCCCAAATGAGAAAATAAGGGATATGGAATAGAAGATGAGAGAAACTACATAGTATTGGAAAATTGTAGTTTTTTATTATTTCCCTTGGCAATTTTTTTTACTTACTGGTGCTTGAACTTACATCCCAATTCCTTTTGTCTGTTGTATTTTTGAGGTACAATCTCCTGATGTTGCCACCCTAAAAGTGATCCCACGACCTTCACCTGCTGAGTAGTTGGGAACACAAGTGTACACCTTCATGCCCTTTGCTCTTCATTAGTTTGGTTTACAATTACAAAGAATTTTAGGTCTCTTGAAAATGCTGTTCTAATATCTGCACAAATTAAGTTATCCTTCCCCTGGTGTTTGAAAGCTGATTTTTCTGAAATCAAGGAGACTTACTGAGAAGTGTCTTCCTTCGTGATTGCAAACTCCCAATTGGTCACCTTCATGATAATCTAAGATACAATCCAAACGCTTTCTCTTGGCCTATTAGGTCTCATGGGATAAAGCTCCTGCCTCATACATTTGTCTTCTTTGTGAATATAGCCACTGTAAGTGTATTTTGATTCTTTGAGTTTATCAGATTTTCATCTCTGTTCTCTCTCTGGGTGGTGTTGGAATGTCTATCTGGTATCCTTCCCCTTGGATCTTTGTATTGCTAGGTCCTCACCTGCAGACCCAGGGCACAATATCCTAGTGATTTTATCTCAGACCACTCATGACAGGACTAAAGGCAGTAGCTCTATTGTTTTCTGTCTGAGTCCTACTTCTTTCCTGCATGGTACTGAAAATTATGAGGAAATACCATGATCAAGCCCATGAAATTAGGATTATATATCATATTTCAAGTAAATTATACTTAACTATTTTAACCTCTATTTCGTACAACAAGCCCCTTTCAGAAGTGTGGTGTTATACTATCCCTTCCACCAAAGAGGAAATAGGCTTATACATATTAGTATCTTTTTTTTTTAATCAGTCATGAGGCTTGAACTCTGGGCCTGGGCTCTGTGCCTGAGCTCTTCAGCTCAAGGTGAGTTCTCTACCACTTTGAGCCACAGCACTGCTTCTGGTTTTCTGGTAGTTAATTGGAGCTAAGAGTCTCCCTCATGTTCCTGCCTTGGTTGACTTTGAACCTCAATCGTCAGATAACAGATTTTTGAGAAGCTAGGATTACAGGTGTGAGCCACCGGCAACCGGCTTACATGTAAGTATCTTGCCTTTAGTAATACAGAATAGGTATATTCCCCAGAGTGCAGGAACATCTTCAATGTAACTTACTACAACCTATCTTACTATATTTTAAAACTTTTCTGTCATCTACTTTGTTGTTCCCCATGTAGGAGAGAGGAAACAACTTTCCCAGAAGTCCTCTGATTTCTCCACAAAGCATGTCCACATTATCCTGTCCTGTGATGTTCCCACCTCAGGCCCCTAGAGTGGATGGAGCAAGAGGTATATGGCTGGGCTGGGTGCTGGTGCCTCACGCCTGTAATACAACTACTCAGGAGGTTGAGACCTGAGGATCCCAGTTCAAAGCCAGCCCAGGCAGAAAAGTCCATGATAGTCTTATCTCCAATTAGCCATCAAAAAACCAAAAGTGGCATTGTGGCTCAAGTGGTAGGCTGCTTGCTTTAAGCTGAAGAGCTCAGGGACAGCACCCAGGCCCAGAATTCAAGCCCCATGACCAACCAAAAAAAAAAAAAAAAAAAGAGGTATATAGCTGGTAAGATGGACAGTCCATCTTATCCCAAGCATTAACATCATAGAAACTGCAGACTTTATGATTTAGCTTACAACTTGAACATTCTGGAAAGAAAAATAAAGCTTCCGTTACAATCTCATATATGTCCTTCACCTAGGGTACTAATGGCTTAAATAACTTATGAAGTTTTCATGAGGAGGCACTGTTTTATATTCTGGAAAGATGATCCTGTTACATCCAGTGAACTGTTCCACACAATTTATAAACTCTTGGATAAAACAGATGAACCAGGAATTGATCTCTTTTTCTAGTCATTCTTATGGAGCCATACCAAGTGCTCTATTAGCAATACTTGTTTTTAAAAGAAAAACTTGAGGGCTGGGAAGGTGGCTCAGTGGTAGAGAGCTTGCCTTGCATGCCTGAAGCCCTGGTTTTGATTCCTCAGCACCACATAAGCAAAAAGAAAAAAGCTGGAAGTGGCACTGTGGCTCAAGTAGTAGAGCGCTAGCCTTGAGCTGAAGAGCTGAGGGACAGCACCCAAGTCCAGAGTTCAGGCTCCACGACCAGACCAAAAAAAAAAAGAAAAACTTGAGCTGGAAAAGGTAAATACCATACAAATGTTTACTTTCTCTTGTGCAGGATTTTTCTTTTAAAGAAATATGGTTCTTATGGGGCTGGGAAGGTAGCTCAGTGGTAGAGTGCTTGCCTTGCATGCATGAGCCCCTGGGTTTGATTCCTCAGCACCACATAAGCAGAAAAAGCCAGAAGTGGGGCTGAGGCTCAAGTGGTAGAGCGCTAGTCTACAGCTGAAGTGTTGAGGGGCAGCGCCCAGGCCCAGAGTTCAGGGTCTTGAAAACATGAAACCCATAATTTTTCATACTTAAATTTTATTCTCAAATGTACACTTATGAGTTTCTCTTTTACTGAGCAAAAGGAATGTCTTTCAAACCACACTGTATATGAAACCTATACATTAGGCAGTGGGATCTTAATTTTCATCTAAAAAATATGCTTGCCTGGCAAGAAAGCAACGGCAAAATGAGAACCAGGATTCTTTGGAGTGCATCTACTCATGCTCAGAAGAAAAGTTCTTACTGGGTCTTCCCTATTGCTCTGAGTTCCCCATTCTTTCAAGTTTGGGGTGAGAAAGCAGACTTTCTCTGGTTAAATTTAGTTTATGAATGTCAAAGTCACCTCTACTTTGAACCACCAAAGTACCTCAAGAAAAACATCTCTTATTCCTCTGCCTAACCATTTCACTTTTTAAGTAACACTTTTAAAAATGAAATCACTGCTAGCAGAACAATACATCCCATCACAATAATTCTTTTTTTTTTGGGGGGGGGGTCTGATCATGGGGACTGAACTCTGGGCCTGGGGGCTGTCCCTCAGCTCTTCAGCTCAAGGCTAGCGCTCCACCACTTGAGCCACAGCGCCACTTCCGGCTTTTTTCTTTTTGCTTATGTGGTGCTGAGGAATCGAACCCAGGGCCTCAGGAATGCAAGGCAAGTGCTCTACCACTGAGTCACCTTCCCAGCCCCCATCACAATAATTCTTAATTTCTCAAGATCCCTTTATCAGTCCAGAAGACTCTTATCTCCAATTACTCATAAAAAGCAAAAGCAGATATTGGTAGAGCACTAGCTTTGAGTGATAAAGCTCAGGGGTAGTGTCCAGGCCTTGAGTTCAAGTCCCAGGGCCAGCACACACAAAAAAGGAGGGAATAATAATGGTTTTGTGATGATGAAATACAACTTAGGTAAAGAAATTACCAAACTTGGCAGCAATCAGCATATTACTGAAGGTATTAGATGTGCATAGTTAGCACTTCTGTGCTTCTATAAAGCCCAGATTATATATTAAAGTTCTATGTCTCCTCAAGACACAGATCAGGAGTTTATATAGACTTTTCTGGAAAATCAAATAACTGACCCTCATGAGCAAACAGAATTGTAAATGATTCTCTGAGTTTATGTAAAAATGATTGAGACCAACAAAGAATAGTTTATCTTGCTCTCCACTCTAATTTGTGGCTTGACCAATAATTAAGCAGAAAAGAAATGCCAAGACCAATGAACAAAAAGCAGCCTGTTGATTGCTTTAGATATTCTCATATTATGAGCATTACAAACTGAAATCAAAGTGAGCATGTTCTGAAGGTAACCTAGCTAGCAGGGATAATGAATGAATGAGGTTAAATACATTAACACAAGCGACATCGCACACTTTCCTATCACTCTGTCACTGACTTGCTGAGCCATGTGTGAAAATCTCCTAGTTTCTCCAGGTTGAATTCCCTCAATTAGGACAAGTATCCCAGGTAAACTCTGAAATCTTTTGCCTGTTATTAGAGCTTATTATCCTTACTTACCTGCATGCACCTTGATAATTGGGACTTAGTGAACCAAAGAATGTTTTTGATATGATCAATCTCTTGTGTTACCTTCTTTACATCTGTTTTAAAGATTCACTTCAAATTCTCTAGAACCACTGTTCTAGAGTGGTTCTAGAATTATTCCAACCTCCACGGTCAGAAACACCTCCATGGGTAGATTCAGCAGGGCTAGGATGGAGTATAAAATGGCTTTTTTTTTTTTTACAAGATCTTGATGTTGTTGGCCTAAAAGCCATTTGAAGACTATGAAGAATAGAAAAATGTTAATGAAGAAATTCTAAGAATTGATTAGAAAAAGTTACCTCGATGTAACTATGAGAGCATCCATTCTGGCCTTCCAGCTCCACATGGGTGAAGTTGAGGTCGATTTGCTCTCCCGGAGGCAGGGTTATGGTATAGATACATTGACCACCATGGGCCAGAGGCCCAGAGAAGTCAGAAAGGAGGATCTCGCCCTCTGGGCTTGTGTAGCTCCCTCCACATTGCAGATCGGCTAAGGAGAATGGAGAAGAAAAGAAAGGTTACACGGATGGCATTCCTCTGGCTCCCATTTGGATCTAGTATTAGAGAAATTTGCACACACAATAATAGATCACATACCCACTTTATTCACCCTGCTTAGGCTTATGCTCCTCCTTATGAGATAGTTTTAATTTGACATTATATGTAAGGAATCCTTGAACCCTAAAGAAATAGATGTAGAGCCAGGCACTGGTGGCTCACACCTGTAATCCTAGCTACTTAGGAGGCTGAGATCTGAGGATCATGGTTAGATGCCAGCCTGGGCAGGAAAGTCTGTGAGTCTCTTATCTCCAATTAACCACCAAACAAACTGGAAGTGGCACTGTAACTCAAGTGGTAGAGTACTAGCCTTGAACTAAAGAGCTCAGGGAGAGCACCAGGGCCCGAAAGGAAGGAAGGAAGGAACGAAGGAAGGAACGAAGGAACGAAGGAAGGAAGGAAGGAAGGAGAAAGAAAGAGAGAAAAGAAAGGAAGAAAGGAAGGAAGAAAGAAAGAAAGAGAAAGAGACAGAAAGAAAGATGTTCTCTTCTGTTCTATTCTATAAATTACTTTTAAAATACATGAATGCTCTGATTTATTCTGAAAAGATTTACTGTATTTAATACAAAAATAACATAGCAAAATAAAATATGTAACTATATAAATGAGGCAGATTAAAAGAGAAACTAATATAGAATAGGAACATGTGGCCAAAGAAAGGTAGATCAGACAGTATGTGTAAGGGCTATAAGGAATTCAACAAGACCTACTGCATATTAAGCCTGAAGCAAAGGAACTAGAGAAAGGGGAATCATAAAAACATTTGTTGTTAGTTTTCCTTATACTGAGACTTCATAAGTATTGTTGATATAAATTTTCATTAAAAACATGATCATGGACTACATGAACAAAATTCTCTGTATCTCTTACATGGAAATCATAGAGCATTTCATTTGTTTTGTTTTTTGTTGGTTTTAAGGCATCAAGACAACTGAAGAAATCATAGCTAACAGCATTTCACTGGAAATGAGCTCCAGGGACCAAGACCCTGCCATTCTGGAAGCAAGCTTCTATGCAGTTGGATTTGATCCAACAGTCAAGTCAGACACATCTCTAGACATCAACGACCACTCCTACCGCAAAATATCAAACACCACTAGGGAACTGACTTAGTTTTTTGGTGCCTCATAATGTGGATTCCATTCTTTAGGGACCAAGGGACATTTTAGTCTTACTAATGGGGTACTAGAAGATTAAAAAGAATCTGGAGTTATAAGAAAAATATTTATAAACACACATGACATGGGTCTAATAGAAGACAGCTAGAAAGATAGCATTGCCCTTCTAAATGCACAGCAAACTCCCAATTGGCAGGTTACTTACCAGGTGATGTCAGGTAGGTGATGTGGAAGCCTCGGTCGCTAATCTGGGTGTCAGAATGGAAATGAATTCTGGCAAAGGGACCGGTCGTCTTGAGTGGTGGAACAGAGAGAGTGGTACAGTATTTCCCAAGAACTGGGTCCTGAGGCAAAGGACCATCTCGGATCTAAAACACAAGAGTTGAGTCATTCAAGTCAAAGAGGCCAAGTCCTATTAAAACAACAACAACAGGTTGTTTTGTAGATGAACTGCAGAAAACCTATTATAGAAAAGTGATGTCTCTCAGAAGTTTCCTTGTCCTACACACACACCAGGTGAGTTCCCTGAAAGTCATGGCCTTCTTGAGTCAACACAGATGCCTGTCCATACTATCAGGATTACAATTTTGAGGCTGGGCATATATTTTGGGTTTTTCTCATGATTTTTTTTTTTTTTGTCAGTCTTGGGGCTTGAACTCAGGGCCTGGGCACTGTCCCTGAGTTTCTTTTTTTTTTGTCGGTCGTGGGTCTTGAACTCTGGGCCTGGGCGCTGTCCCTCAGCTATTCAGCTCAAGGCGAGTGCTCTACCACTTGAGCTACAGCGCCACTTCCGGTTTTCTGGTGATTTATTGGAGATAGGAGTCTCACGGTCTCTCCTGCCTGGGCTGGCTTTGAACTGCGATCCTCATATCTCAGCCTCCTTAGTAGCTAGGATTACAGGCGTGAGCCACCAGTGCCCGGCCTGAGTTTCTTTTGCTCAAGGCTAGCACTCTACCACTTGAGCCACAGCACCACTTCTGCCTTTTTCTGTTCATGTGGTACTGAGGAATGAAACCCCAGGCTTCAAGCATGCTAAGCCAGTGCTCTACCACTAAACCACATTCTTAATTCTCCCATGATCTGTCTGAGGTTAATTTCTAAGGTGTTACTCCCCCAGATATTCATTTTGACCTAACAGAAGATGGATGTATAGAAAAGGAAGTTGACAAGGAACTTCTAGTGATCTCAATAGATTCACAATTCAGTCTAGATGCTCAGGAGGATCGTGGAAAAAAAGGAAGTATAGTCATATTAGACACAGAACAAAGATGCCCTAAGGAGTGGAATGAAATTTTAAAAGTACAACTTCAATACCAATAAAGAACTACAGAATAACAGCAGAAATCTTAGAAAGTTGTAGATTTTTTTTTTTTTTTGGTCAGTTGTGGGGCTTGAACACTGGTCCTGGGTGCTGTCCCTCAGCTCTTCAGCTCAAGGCTCGTACTCCACCACTTGAGCCACAGTGACACTTTTGGTTTTCTGGTGGTTAATTGGAGATAAGAGTCTCATGGACTTTGAACCACAATCCTCAGATCTCAGCCTCCTGAGTAGCTAAGATTATAGGCATGAGCCACCAGCACCCAAGTTGCACAAGGCCCTGAGTTCAAGCCCCACTACTAGCACAAAAACAACATCAATAAGAATTATTTTTTGGTGTGTGGGGGGATCGGTCATGGGGCTTAAAGTCTGGGCCTGGCACTGTCCCTCAGTTCTTAAGCTCAAGGCTAGCGCTTTACCACTTTAGACAAGCTCCACTTCCAGTTTTCTGGTGGTTAATTGGAGATAAAAGTCTCACAGCCTTTCCTGCCCAGACTGGCTTCCTCAGATCTCAGCCTCCTGAGTAGCTTTATAGGCATGAACCACCAGCGCCGGGCAACAAGAAAGAATTTTTCATTATTGACTTTCATTTATTTAATAATCACGTGAAGGGCTGATAATGTGGCTTAGAGGTAGAGTGCATGCTTAAAGCATTCATGAAGCCCTGGATTCAATTCCTCAGTACCACATAAACAGAAAAAGCGAGAAATGGCCTATGGTTCAAATGGTAGTGCTAGCGTTGAACAAAAGAAGCTCAGGGACAGTGCCTAGGCCCTGAGTTCAAAGCCCAGGACTGGCAAAAAAAACAGAAACAAAAACAAAAAATTAATAATAATCACGAATGTCTCTATAGTTTTGTTCTAATTGCAAAGCCTGAATATACTGCATAATAAAACCAGACTGAGCCGGGCGCTGGTGGCTCACGCCTGTAATCCTAGCTACTCAGGAGGCTGAGATCTGAGGATCACGGTTCAAAGCCAGCCCAGGCAGGAAAGACCGTGAGACTCCTATCTCCAATAAAACCACCAGAAAACCGGAAGTGGCGCTGTAGCTCAAGTGGTAGAGCGCTCGCCTTGAGCTGAAGAGCTGAGGGACAGCGTCCAGGCCCAGAGTTCAAGCCCCACGACCGACAAAAAAAAAAAAAAACCAGACTGAATGAACTAAAGAATGTTTTTAATATGATCAGGTCCTTCTAATAACTTTTCCCAATTAATAGCAAAAGTACAAGATAGCATTTATTCCTGTATTTAACTAGTTCATTGAATAATGTAGCTTGATGAGAAATGAGAGGCATTTGAATGTTGTCAGAATGATTGGCACTTTATATCCAGATATTAATATATAGAAATAAAAAAACAAATTTTAAATTGATAGAATTTACTGAATATGAGTTTCAAGATAACTCACTTTTCACTATCAACATTTAAAAGGTTATTTTGCTAAAAATTTTCCAAGAAGAGACAATCGGAAGATTGAAAAGTCATTCCCAAAGGTTTCAAAATCCATTATTACTGCTACTGAATTATTAATAATTTCAACTTGTGGAGACCCTGCTTGACAGCTGCATCCTTCAATCCTTTATGAATAATTCCACAGCACGCTTTCCTTCTCTAATGGGAATCAGAAGAGCTTATTGTCTTTTTAGCACTCCTATGATGTACCGAGACTTATGCTAACCAAAAATATATCAAGAACAATCAATCTCCTCAATGATATTTTCTGTCAACAAAAGGAGAGCATTATTTTGTTTTTGCCAGTTTTGGGGCTTGAACTCAGGGTCTGAGTACTATCCCTTCTTTGGCTTAAGGCTAGCACTCTACCACCTGAGCCACAGTACCACTTCCAGCTTTTTCTCTGTATGTGGTACTGAGGAATCAAACCAGGGCTTCATGCATGCTAGCCAAGTACTCTACTACTAAGCCATCTTCCCAGCCCTGGGAGAGCATTATTTTTATGTATCATTATGCATATGGCATCAGATATAAAAGGATTTTCCCTGCTCTATGTTCTAACCTTTCATTTTGGGAGTCGAGAGGGACTCAGACTGGAAACTTTCCTCCAAATGACAATTCTCAAAATATTTTCCTGAGATTCCAACAAAATTACTATTTTTTTTCTTGTCAGTTATGGGGCTTGAACTCTGGGCCTGGGCACCGTCCCTGAGCACTTCAGCACAAGGCTAGCACTTTACCACTTGAGACACAGTGCCACTTGCAGTTTTCTGATGGTTAAATGGTTTTCAGAGTCACATAAACTGGGCTGGGAAGGTGACTCAGTGGTAGAGCGCTTGCCTTGTTTTCATGAGGCCCTGGGTTCGATTCCTCAGCACCACATAAGCAGAAAAAAAAAGCCGGAAGTGGCACTGTGGTTCAAGTGGTTGAGCACTAGCCTTGAGCTGAAGAGCTGAGGGACAGCGCCCAGGCCCAGAGTTCAAGCCCACGACTGGACCCCCCCCAAAAAAAAAAATCCAAAGTCGCACAAACTTTCCTGCCCAGGCTGACTTTGAACCACGATCTCAGCCTCCTGCATAGCTAGGATTACAGGCGTGAGCCACTGGCGTCTGGCTACAATTACTATTAATCTATTTTCCTTGATGTAGTACCAGAGTCAAGTTGTGGCAAAATCTGTATGTACAACTGAAGATCTGAATGAAGTATTCTAATATATATTGGAGGCAATGATTATTATTTAGTGAATCATAAATTCTGCTCTTTCCAGACTACCAAGAAGGTGCAGGGGAAAAGGCAAGATAGTCTGTTCCCCAGATTTGAATGGAAATCTGAAATAAAAAACAAACTGAGGATAATTAGCAATAACATAGACATTGGCTAGCTTTTGAGAAACACATCTAATTATTGCTAGTAAATTTGGGTCATCCATTGATATGATCAAATCTCAGTGTGCTGACATGTTCTTTCAAAATAAACATAATTGTTTACCTCTAGGTAGTCTTTGTTACAATCCTCATGACTTTCCAGGCTCAAGGTCCCAAAAGTAAATGTTATCAAGAGGCCTGGGCTGGTTAAGATGCGCCAAACACAATCTCTTCCTGGGGGGTAGTTCCCAGGATATCCGGGAGACTTGATAGAACCATAAGTACCATTCAGAATACCTCCACACTCTAAAAAGAAGAGGAAACAACATAAACAAAACATCTCTACATCTGCATATCATTCATATAGAAATACCATACCCTGCTATAGGTAAAACTCTACTTAATAATTATTAGCATTTTTGATAACTTCATAAATTAAACAAGGTTTTCAGTTTCCTGCTTCATTTTTATTTTGAAATACTAAACACTACATATTTTTCATTTAACAAGGTTGCTTAACAAAAGTCATCATTTTATAAATGAAGATACTCAGATATGTCCAGTGAAGTTAAGTCATGCCCAAAGAGACAAAAATCCTATGTTTTCTTTCATATGTGGAAGCTACATTTAGCTAACAAACTCATAAATACGTTGGGTGGTATGTAAATGTAAATAATGTAGATTCCAGGGAGACCTGAGTTTAAGTTCCCAGAGAAACAAAAATCAAAATTCAATAAAATAAATCACCAGGGAAGTAGGTACTCAAAAGGGTGAGGTAGGGTCAAGGGGAAAGGAGTAGATGAATGAAAAGAATGGGAAAATGCAAATAGGTATCCAGTATATATCCTGGAAAATTAAGAAGAAATGGAGGGACAAAGGATGAACAAGTGTAGCAGTGGTATTCAATAAACACTATGTTGAAAATGAACTATACAACTTGTGGGTGAGGACAGTAGGGAAAAACTTGGAGAGAGAGGGAAGGGTGACCATGTCCAATAGGAAATGTGCTCTATCTGACTTATGAAACTGTAACCCTTCTTGTACAACAATGATTTATTCTGCATGTCTTGGATGATCTTCATGTGAAAGCAAAGAGTAAATGTAGGAAACCTCTAATCCAATGACTAACATCAGAAAACAAGTGAAGAAAGGATAAATTTGACCTATCATCATTAATAACTTCTAAACAAGACTTACAAAACCAGTAAAAGAAGCATAAAAGAAATATTCTCTACTTGTCTATGCCAAGTCATGTGGGACTTTCCCAAATTTCTGGGCCATAAAACCAGAAACAAAACAAGATGATTAATGTTGCACAACACTGAATTTGTAATTTTTCTCCATATCAATATTAACTAGAAGAGGAGAGAATACTTTTGATATAATCAAAGTTGTCTACAAAATCTTATAGTTAACAAGTATTCAGTGATATACTATTGGACATCTCTACCCATCACTTGTACTTAGCTTTGTAGTGGAGGCTTAATCTGGAGCAATAAGTTAAAGAAAAGAATAACAGTGATAGGCTGGGAATATGGCTTAGTGGTAGAGTGCTTGCCTAGCATGCATGAAGCCCTGAGTTCAATTCCTCAGTATCACATAAACAGAAAAGGCCAGAAGTAGCACTGTAGCTCAAATGGTAGAGTGCTAGCCTTGAGCACAGCCTTCAGGTACAGGCCCTGAGTTCAAACCCAGGACTTGCAGAAAAACAAAACAAAAACATTAACAGTGATAAATGGAAAGGGCTGGGCATGGAGACTCACATCAGTAATCCTAGCTGATTGGGAAGCATGTATCAGAAAGAGTAAATAGAAAGATTGTGATCCAGACCAGCTGAGGCAAACACTGAAGAACCTTTTTGAAAAACAATGAAAACAAAAAAGGATGGGTGTGTGGCGCAAGCAATAGAGTACCTGCCTAGAAAGTAAATGGTCCTGAAGTCAGGAACTGGTGGCTCATGCCTATAATCCTACATACTCAGGAAGCTGAGAGCCGAGAATCACTGTTCAAAGCCAGACCGGGCAGGAAAGTCCATGAGACTCTGCTCTCCAATAAACTACCAGAAAAGCAGAAGTGGCACTGTGGCTCAAGTGGTAGAGTGCTAGCCTTGAGCTGAAGAGCTGAGGGATAGCGCCCAGGCCCAGATTTCAAGTTTCATGGATGACAAAAAAAAAAAGAAAGCAAGAAAGAAAGGAAGGAAGGAAGAAAGGAAGGAAGAAAGAAATGAAGAAAGAAAGAAAGAATATGGCCCTGAGTCCAAACTCTAGTAAATAGTACTTGAAAAAAAAATACCTATTTCCTGTGTTGGGAACAGAAAATGTTTTTCTCATTTTTTTTCTATTTCTCCCTACTTTCAATCTTTTTCCATGAAATCCTTAATAAAACTTTAAAAAAATTGAATTGATTAATTTTGCAATCTGGCCATAATCCAAGTAAAATGCATTATATTTCTACATACTAGTATTAAAGAGAAAATTAAATTTTAAATAGTTAGTATTTCACATAGTATAAAACATTAAATATTTATAAATCCATCTGTCAAGATAGATGGAGAAGTTCACACTGAAATCTATAAATCGTTGCCAAGGAATATTGAAACTAAGCTGAGCAAAAATCAACATAATCCATGGAAACAGATATGTAGGATCATTGTTGAAAGATCACTTCTTCCTAAGATGGTGACAGATTTAGTGCAATGTCAAGTCCAAAATGTATACATGCATATGCAAAGAATATAGGGTGTGTAAACATAGGATTTTTCCCTATAAGATTTCAAGCCGATGTGGCATCAGACTAAACAAAGAAACTGATAGGAATGAGAAATGTCACTGATAGGTACACAGACTTAATAGCAAATGCAGTGGGGCTGTCTCTAATTTTCATATATAAAAACATTATAGTTAAAAGGGTTTCCGAGAATGAGTATTATCAGGGCTGGGAAGGTGGCTCAGTGGTAGAGCGCTTGCCTTGCATGCATGAGGCCCTGGGTTCGACTCCTCAGCACCACATAAGCAAAAAGAAAAAAGCAGGAAGTGGTGCTGTGGCTCAAGTGGTAGAGCGCTAGCCTTGAGCTGAATTGCTGAAGGACAGCGCCCAGGCCCAGAGTTCAGGCCCCACGACCGGACCACCCCCGCCCCCCAAAAAGAGTAGTTGCATGCTGGTGGCAAACACCTGTAATCCTAACTACTCCACGGTATAACCCATGTTTTCACTAAATTTGATGTTGGTATAATATGTGGAGGGGAAGGGAAAAAATAAAATTTTTAAATAGGGATACAGATGGACCCACTGCAACAATGAGATGTATAAGACGTTATGTCAAAAATGAACTTTACAACTTTGGTGGGGGGGGGGAGATGGAAAGGGATGTGAAGGGTAAACAAAGGAGGAGGCAACAATGCTTGATAAGAAATGCACTCATTACCTTGCCCATGTAATTGTAACCCTCTGTATGTTATTTTCACAATAAAAAAAAGAAGGCTGAGATCTGAGGATCGCCGTTCAAAGCCAGCCCAGGCATGAAAGTCTATGAGACTCTTATCTCCAAATAACCACCAGGAAACCAGAAGTGCCACTGTGGCTCAAGTGATAGAGTGCTTGCCTTAAGCTGAATACCTCAGGGACAGTGCACAGGCCCAGAGTTCAAACCCCACAACCAACAAATTACATATATATATTATATGCTGATATCAGGGCTTGAATTTAGGGCCTGGTGCTTTTTTTGGCTTATTCTCACATAGCTGACACTCTACCACTTAAGACATTTACAGCAATGCAGACAGGCAAAAATCAAGACTATTTTTAAGAGAGGATAAAGGAGTTGATTGCTAGGCACTCAAACGTGGCCAGTGCCAAAAAGAAGTTTGGTTTGAGGGGAAGGGTAAACCCTGGGTTTTATACAAGCTGACACACACACACACACACACACACACACACACACACACACACACACACACACACACACACACACACACACACACACACACACACACACACACACACACACACACACACACACACACACACACACACACACACACACACACACACACACACCCAAAGAATCAGGTCATTCATCAGAAAGTCAAAGGTCAGTCAGGGGTGACAGGACAGGTGTGCAATTTAACTCCAGGACAGGTATGCAATTTCTACCTTGCGGGCTTTCTGTTATCCATTCAGCTGGTCCCACCAATTCTGCCCCAAAGCCACATTCCAGGAGACCTTCTCACCAAGCCACATTCCAGCAAAACTTTGCCACCGGGAACAGGAGTTACTAGGGAGGGATAACTGTTTACTTCAGCCATGTCTCCAGCCTAGCATTTTGCTGGTTAATTGGAGATAAAGCCATGTGAACTTTTCTGACTGAGCTCACTTCGAACCTGCATCCCTCAGATCTCAGCCTCCTGAGTTGCTAGGATTACAGACATGGGCCACTGGTGCCTAGAAAGAATGCTATATCTTAACCCCTTCCAACATATTCTCATTTGTTAGCTTTAAAACATAAAATGAGATCCAATCCCTTTTCAGGTTTATGTGGTATTGAAATGAGTACTATCTGTGGCTCCCTCCGTATCATTCAGAACATCACTGGGAGAGCATCATGAGCTCCAGGGGTTTAGCTTCTCTGCACATGCATGTACCTGGCTGCTCTGTTTCCCATCTCAGTGTGAAGCCCCTCCCGTTTCTCAGATGGTCAGAAGAGAGGTGGAGGTAGAGCGCATTGTCGCTGCTGAGGACATCCTGTGGGCGCTGGTAACCACAGAACCTTCCAAGGGGAAAAGCTGCCGAGGAGTCTCCGTCGTGAATCTGAAGGAATTCATATGGACAATTGTTCGCTTGCTCCAATTCAAAAAATGTGAAGGTGATACGCAGGACCTAAAACACAAAGCAATGGTGTATTAATTTTCCATTCCCCATGTTAGCTCTCCTAACTAGAATGGACTCCTACAGGACGATACTTACTGATCCCTAGCAATTCTAGGGATCGTGTGCAGCAATTCTACATCTTGTAGGAAAGACTTGTGTTTGAAACACTGCTAAGACCAGGGTGAACAAATGCAGCAGTGGTGCTAACTGGTCACTATGTTGAAAATGAAGTGTACAAGCTGGAGATGGGAATGGAAGGGAAAAACTGGGAGAGAGTGAAGGAAAGGGTGACCATCACCCCCCCCAAAGAAATGTACTTATTTTGAAATTTACTTGTGAAACCATAACCCCTCTGTACATCACCTTAATAATAATATTTTTTTAATTGCTACAACCACCAAGTAATCTCAGCTTTACGGGAACCAGAGATCATAAAGATTATACTTCAAGGCCAGCCTGGACAAAATAAAATTATCAAGACACCATCTTTACAAATAAATAAACTAGGTATAGTGGTGCATGTGTCTAATCCTGTCTACATGGGAGAGAGAGTTCAAGGGATCAAAGTCTGAATCCAGCCCCATTCAGAAATCTTTTTTGAAAAGTAACTAAAGCAAAAAATGGCTGAGAATGTGGTTCAAGAGGTAGATCACCTGCCTGGCAAGAGAGAGAATGTGAATACCACCCCAGTACCATCAAATACAAAACCTAAAAATTGCCATTACAAAATTCCAATTAATTAAGATCAAAATTTACAGTCCTTGAAGACACTGAAATGCTATTTATTATATCTGCATAAAAAAGATGTAGATATATGTGTGGATGGATGGATGGATAGATAGATAGATAGATAGATAGATAGATAAATAGATCGATGGATAGACAGACAGACACAGACAGACAGACAGAAAGATAGATAGATAGAATGGTGGGGAGAAGATACAATCCCAGCAAAAACAAGGTAATTTCCCTAACAAATTGATAATAAACACATTGAAAGTTTTTCACACAAGAACTTTTTCTTGGAAACTGTTTTCAATGTTAGGAAGCAGAATTCGTGAAAGCTAAATGGAAGGAAGGAAATTCATACTACATGCCCACTGGGAAATTTCTCTTGGAATTTATTCCATTGTGTGCTTAACAGACGCCAAGAGCCCTTCCCACCCTCCTCAAGGGAAAGCAACATTTTGCTGGCACTTGTACAATGTCTTTTGTAGTATTACTTGGCTAGAAGAAATTAATAGGATTTCAAGAGAAAATATCTACTCAAATGGGCCACTTTATTTGAATGAATCTAGGAGCTGGTTGAGAAACAAATATGTAGAATACTGAGTAGGTCATGTCTGGAATGAAAGCACTGAAACCCAATGGCTCCCATTTCATTTTTTTTTTTTTTTTTGCTTGTCCTGGGGCTCAAACTCTACGCCTGGGTACTGTCCCTAAACTTCTTTTACCCCCCCCCCCCAAAGCAAGTGCTCCACCGCTTTAGCCACAGCACCACTTCTGTCTTTTTCTGTGATTAACTGGAGATAAGAGTCTCTTGCCACTGGTTTATGCCTGTAATCCTGGCTACTCAGGAAACTGAGATCTGAAAATCATGGTTCAAAGCCAGCCTGGGCAGGAATATCTGTGAGACTTTATCTCCAACTAACCACCAGAAAACCAGAAGTGCTGTGACTGAAGAGCTCAGGGTCAGAGCCCAGCCCCAGAGTTCAAAACCCATGACTGACAAAAAAAAAAAAAGGGAGTCTCATGGCCTGGCTAGTTTCCAACTCTGATCCTCAGATCACAGCCTCCTGAGTATCTAGGATTACTAGTACTCAGCTCCATCTCGACTTTAAAAGTAATTGTATCACAGATAAGAGGCACAGCACAGGCTTCTGGGGTCTTATGGTTGGGTCCTTCATATCATGTACAAGCCACCATACCTGGATAACTTTCCTTACTGCCTGACAGTTTCCTCCATTGTACATGAACTACGGTGTTCACACCTGATCCAGAGACATTTGATAAGCCCTCCCAATACCAGTCACCAATTTTGTATAATGCTGAGAAGATTAAAATCTTTTTTTTGTTTTTGGTCAGTCATGGGGCTTGAACTCTGGGCTTGGGTGCTGTCCCTTCATTCTTCAACTCAAGGTGAGCACTCTACCACTTGAACCACAGAGCCACTTCCAGTTTTCTAGTGGTTTATTGGAAAAGAATGGTTTAAGAGATGAGTCTCAGGGATTTTCCTGCCAGAGCTGGCTTTGAACCTCGATCCTCAAATCTCAGCCTCCTGAGTAGCTAGGATTACAGGCGTGAGCCATGGGCACCTGGCTAAGATTAAAATCTTGATGATCTTCAAACACTACTTTCTCAGTAACAGCAGGACTTTACCAGTTAACTACTAGCTTGCTGTCAGCCAATCAAAGAAGATAATCGTTCATCAGCAGACAGTGTATGGGCTTGGGAAGCAAACTTGACATTGAGATTCAACTACTTCAATTACAAATTAAATGGTGCTTAAAAACAAAAACTCAAGGGCTGAGAAGGTGGCTCAGTGGTAGAGCACTTGCTTTGCAAGCATGAGGCCCTGGGTTTGATTCCTCAGCACCACATAAGCAAAAAGAAAAAAGCCAGAAGTGGTGTGGTGGCTCAAATGGTAGAGCGCTAGCCTTGAGCTGAAGAGCTGAAGGACAGCACACAGGCCCAGAGTTCAGGCCCCACGACTGGACCCCCCCCAAAAAAAAAACTCAATGTAACTTCTCCTAGTTTCTATTATTTAATCTATAAAATGCACATAGGACTACTTATTTTGAAAAATTAATGTAAGATTTTTTTTAAAGGTAGGCAAAATACCTAACCCAAAGGTGGGCATTTAGAAAATACTGAACACACACTAGCTTAATTTTGATATGTACTCATGTGCACACACATATCCTTATTGAAATATACATAGGACATCTCCATTGGGGCCATGGTTGCAACATTACCTTTCCCACTTCAGTTCGGATAACCCAGAAGCAGTTAACATCACGCACATATTGAGTGTCGAGAGCTGTATAGCTGATGCTCCCATTCGGCTCTGAAAGGGACCCTCCACAAACTGCAAGGGAAAACAGGAAGAAATAAGGAAGAGGCTACACAACTCTTGTCTTCCATTCCCACCTGTGTCCTCCTCTGTTGATAACTAACCAAATCCTACCACTCACTCCAATTTCAACTGTTAAGCAATCACCTTCACCACAAGCTTTTCTTGAATTCTCCCATCCTCTACCCTGGTCTGAAACTTGACTTCATCTCACACAACTTAGTTCACAGCTTTAGTTCAGCCATATTGTGTTCATCTTGTTTTTCCACTAGAAGGTGAGTGGGGAATAAAAGGAGACAGTGTTTCCTGCCCCCCATTTTCTCAAAGGGTTTACCATTTTCCTAAATACATGGTAACAGCTCAACAAATGTACTGATTATGAATCAGGAGTCCTAAGTGACTGGTAGAGTAGCCAGAAGAGACTTTATGGAGGCCATTTGGATATAAAGTAAGAATAGCCACACCTGGATGGGGAAACAAGGAGAGAATTTGGGGAGGCTCTTGGGAAAATTATCCCAAACACAAGAACACAGTGAATGTTCATGGCACCAGTCAGGCAGAGAAAGAAAAATGTCTGGCTTGCATCAGAAGATAACTGAAAGGCAATCCCCAACTATAACAGGTAATGATGAGAAGCCAGTGAATATTCCAGAGCAAGAGAGAGGCATGATTAAGAGACATTAAATACCTGCTCTACACAAAGTAGAAAACCATAAGAGACAATGCTAGCAAGGAATTTACCTCTTTTGAAGAAAACTTCTTCTGACTTCAATTGAGGTTCATAAATACCTACCTTATGGATTTCTATGCCATTTCTACAAGGAAAGGTCATTCTGTACATTTAAGCAATGGACCCAGGAGGCAAGTAGGAGTGGAATGTCCGCAGAAGGACTCATTAAAGGATAACACTTCTGAGCAGTAGCTAGCTATCTGGGGGATAAGAAATGCTGACCATACCTTGCTGGGCAGTCTGACAGTGATCTCCGGTCCAGGAACTCGTACACTCACAGCTGAAGGAATTAATGCCATCTACACAAGTTCCTCCATTCAAACAGGGGTTGCTTGCACACTCATTGATGTTTTCTGAGCAGTTGGCACCAGCCCAGCCTGGTTCACACTTACAAAAATAGCCTGTGACTGTTTCCTGTAGAGAACATAAAAACAGAATACCATAAAACAAATGAACAGGAAACAAGAGAACCAACCCAAATAAGGATGAAAAGTAACTTAACAGAAGCTGTATTATATTAAGTATTTTCCAGTTGTCAAATTTACTAATTTAATGATAATCATTAAATACAACTTACTCAGATCAAACTGTAAGCTTTGTTTACTATTTTGTAAATCACTGCAGTAAATTTTTAAAAAGAAAAAAGAAAAAGGCCGGGCGCTGGTGGCTCACGCCTGTAATCCTAGCTACTCAGGAGGCTGAGATCTCAGGATCACAGTTCAAAGCCAGCCTGGGTAGGAAAGACCGTGAGACTCCTATCTCCAATAAACCACCAGAAAACCGGAAGCGGCACTGTAGCTCAAGTGGTAGAGCACTCGCCTTGAGCTGAAGAGCTGAGGGACAGCGCCCAAGCCCAGAGTTCAAGCCCCACAACCGACCAAACAAAAAAGAACTGAGCCAGGGTAAGGCTGTAATCCTAGTTACTCATGAAGTTGAGATCTGAGAATCAAGGCTGAAAGCCAGCCCGGAGGTGAGACTTCCAATTAACCACCAGAAAACTGGATATGGAGCTGTGGCACAAAGCTCCAAGTCGTAGAGAGCGAGCCTTGAATGAAAGATCTCAGAGACAGTAGCCAGATGCTGAGTTCAAGCCCCATGACCAACCAAAAAAAAAGAAAGATAGATAGAATTGATTTTTCCTGAGAACTAATCTACTACCTACCTTTATCTGTGAGTTATTCATCAATCTTTTACCATAAATTTGAATTATATAAAATGTATTTTGTAGATGCAAGACTAAAATTACTCAAATATTCATTTCCCCTATAAAGAACAGAAGTCTCACTGTGCATTGTCCATGTAGGCAGGGGTGGCCAGAGCAATGACCACTGAGAAGCACGCAACCATTCGGCCCATAACCATTTCCTGTATATCCAGGCAAACAGGTGCAGAGAGGTAAGGACCCTGTTCAGAAAGAAAAATGCAAGCATAAATATAGGAATCCTTCTCAGAATAATCAAAGGGCCATTACTGAACTCAGGTTCTGGTGCCTAAAGAACAGTCCACCAGTGGAAAATTTATACCTATCTATGGGCAGAGAAGACAAGGTATGAGCAGAAAATGCTGACATTTTATTTTCTCATTTTTATCTTAAAAGAAGGCCATTCAATATTTCTAATATTCTGTAAATGAATGGGCACTAGTGGTGCCATGCGATATGCCAGAAGGGAAATGGGAATTCTACATCATGCAAAGGTTATCAGATGAAGAGGATTCTTATAATGTATCTGATTCTCATAATGTCTGTTACAAGCACTGTGGTCTACCCATACATAGACTGTCGTAGCTCCTTACAGCATCTGCTGTTGTCACCATTTATACCTTTTGAATTCAGAGCACAGCAGAGATGTTGTCTTGAGCAAGCACACACAGCTAGAACATGGACAAAACAAGGAACCCTTGGTGGGCAAGCACAGGAGTTGGACCTAAGTAGGCAATTCACATGGCCTCGTTTATGTGGCAGTATGGGCTGTGTCTTGACAGCTTTAACTAGGTCAGCCACCATGAAATGAATTTGAAACGTGACAGAATTTTGCAAATGCAACTGTAGATTGGATAAATAGGAGCAGTAACATAAACAAGCATAAAGAAAATGACAGCACCAAAATTTCTCCCACACTTCTCATGAGCTGCTCATGGTCATGCTATAAAGTTAAAACAATGACAGTCTAAATGGGTTGATCCTTTTGTTTGTTTGTTTGTTTTTCTTTAGAGCTTTTGTTCCAGCTTACTTCATTAGCAACCTGACTATTTAGCCCATGGTCCACCAATCACTGACTGATGAGTAGCTAGGATTGCAGATCGGAAGCCACTGTGCCTAGCATTTTAAAAAATATCCAAGAAAATAGTTTTCATGAGGCTGGGAAGGTGGCTCAGTGGTAGAGTGTTGCCTTGCATGCATAAGCACTGGGTTTGATTCCTTAGCACCACATAAGCAGAAAAAGCCCAAAGTGGTGCTGTGACTCAAATGGTAGAGCACTAGCCTTGACTGTCCTTGAGGGACAGCACCCAGCCCAGGGTTCAGGCTTCACAACAGACAAAAAAAAAATTAGTTTTCATGATATGAATTAATTTTTCATTTGAGGGTAAAAATAAGAATGTGTATGGCAGATATTTTGGGGTTACAAGGTGGAATTGTTTTAGAGAACCAAGGTTGGGAATGAGGCTTAGTGGTAGAGTGCTTGCATACTAGCATGCATGAAGCCTTGGGTTCCACTCCTCAGGACCAAAAAAAACTCCAGAAAAAGCCAGAAGTGGTGCTGTGTCTCAAGTGGTAGAGCATCAACCTTGAGAACAGAGAGGCTCAAGGACAGAACCCAGGCCCTGTGACCTGCAAAATAAACAAATAAAATAAAATACTCAAGACCAAAGAATGAGGCAAGTCATTACCTAGAGACGAGGAGCACGATGCTTGTGGATGGCAGCCTCCATTATTGACCAGGCAGATGTCGATGGGAGTACATACTTTTCCATTGCCCTTGTAGCCTGGTCAAAGCAGAATGGGGATGGGGAGTGAATGTCAAGGGTGTAGGAGAAAGGGAATGTCAATCTGAGCTTCAGATTCCATGAAGTGGGCCACGAAGTAGTCATCCAAACAGAAGACATAATCATAGGTTTATAAACAAATAAAATGTTATCACTGAGGACAGAGCAACAAGTATTAGCAACCTGACTCCAAAAATAATATATTCTGACTTGTTTCTAATTTAATATGTTAAACATATGCTAAACACATGCCTTAGAAATATATATATATATATATAATAGAAACTAAGGATACTAAAAAAGTTGATGTTTGTTAATTTCAGCAACTTTGATATTCTTATTAGTAAATAATGCAAAAGTCTGAACCACTATTGCTTCATGTTCTTAAAACATGTAAGATTCAATTTGTGTATACATCTCTGTACTTCTTGGATACTAATTCAATAAGCATTAATGACTTCTTTCCAGAAAAAAAAGGAAACAACAATACATTATATGCATGTGATTTGGTAAACTTTATCTGTAAAATATCTAATGAGTGCACTATATTAATAAATTATGTGTGAGAACAATAGAGCCATTGATCTGTAATTCACACAGAAGAACTTTCAAATTCTATATTATCTCAGTGGCCATTTCACAGTATGAAGGGGCTTGTGTACTGTTGGATTTTGACTGGTTTGGGGTTTTTAGTTGTTGTTGTCGTTGTTGTTGTTTGCTTTTGTGTCAGTCCTGGGGCTAGAACTCTGGACCTGAGTGCTGCCCATGAGTTCTTCGGCTCAAGGCAAGCACTCTACCACTTGAGGCACAGTGCCACTTCTAGTTTTCTGGTGGTTAATTGGAAATAAGAGTCTCATGGACTTTTCCTGCCTGGGCTGGCTTTGAACTACAATCCTCAGATCTCAGACTCCTGAGTAGCTAGGATTATAGGCGTGAGCCACAGGCGCCCAGCTGGTTTTGACTGTTTTTAAATTTTCTTTCTTATAATGTAGTTGTAATCATGAATCCTGAGTTCACATATCAAATTCAATGTTTTCTACTACTCAATTTCTTTTTTTAGATTTCCTACGTTAAGGGCTGGGAAGTTGACTCAGTGGTAGAGCGCTTGCCTTGCATGCCTGAGGCCCTGGGTTCGATTCCTCAGCACCACATAAGCAAAAAGAAAAAAGCCGGAAGTGGCGCTGTGACTCAAGTGGTAGATTACTAGCTTTGAGCTGAAGAGCTGAGGGACAGCGCCCAGGCCCAGAATACAAGCCCCACGACAGGACGCAAAAAAAAAAATTGTGTAGAATTCCTACGTTAAATTAAATTAAATGAAACACAAGATAATGTTTCCAAACATATGGGCTCTGTCATGGAATCAGGGGCTTAGTGCAGTACCTGGAGGACAGTCACCACATCTGAAAGATCCAAGTGTATTCACACACTGAACAAGTGGAGCCACTGAACAGCCACCATTATCAATCTCACATTCATTGATATCTTGGCAATAATACCCATTTCCTTGCCATCCTAGAAAAACAAGATTTGGAAGGTTAGCTATAGACCAGTTGACAATGGAGAAATACTATGGTTAAAACACATTAAACCTCTCTCTACTTAAAAAAGTCCTGTAGATTAAAAAGAGATATAACTGATCTGGGAATGTGGCTTACTGGTAGAGTGCTTGCCTGACATGCATGAAGCCCTGGATTTGATTCCTCAGGACCACATAAACAGAAAAAAGCAGAAGAGGCACTGTGGCTCAAGTGGTAGAATGTTAGGCTTGAGCAAAAGAAGCTCAGGGACAGTGCCCAGCCCTGAGTTCAAGTCACAGGACTGGAAGAGAGAGAGAGAGAGAGAGAGAGAGAGAGAGAGAGAGAGAGAGAGAACTACTGACAGCTATTAGCCCAAGTTGTCTTAAATTCTTAGAACTTCTGGCAAAGCAATGAGGAAAAAGTGGTACACCCATAGGCTGTAAATTAATTTATCAAAAACAATTTGAAAGAGATTTGATGGTATTTCTTTTAAAATGTAAATACAATACATGTCCTTTGACTAAAAGTCCACTTCTTGAAATTAATTCTTGGGTAGAAAAATTATCAACATACTAAGAAGGCAGTTTTTGTTTAATTAGAAGTGAAAGTCAGTGTCTAAAATGGGAATCCTGAATATTTTATGGCTGATTTGTACCACTGAATGCTAATAACAATTCACACACATCTCTGCATGTGCATATGTGTAAACACATAACACTGAAAGAATTTTTATCCTTCATATTTAATTGACTGTGAAATTTTAGCATACCAGAGATGGGATCAGTTTGTTTTAAAAACCTATATCTGAGGGCTGGGAAGGTGGCTCAGTGGTAGAGCGCTTGCCTTGCATGCCTGAGGCCCTGGGTTCGATTCCTCAGTACCACATAAGCAAAAAGAAAAAAGCTGGAAGTGGCGCTGTGGCTCAAGTGGTAGAGCACTATCCTTGAGCTAAAGAGCTGAGGGACAGTGCCCAGGCCCAGAGTTCAGGCCCCCCCATGACCGGAACCCCCCCCCCAAAAAAAAAAACCTACATCTGAATGTGTGCAGATGGCTATAGTACTGTCATCGGGAAAATGAGATTAGTTCTCCTGAAATAATCAATTCTGATAGCAAGCTTGTATACCCATCATGATTCAAGTTAACAAAAGTTACAATGATGTTTAAAGCTTGGAATGTGAGGGGCTGAGAAGGTGGCTCAGTGGTAGAGTGCTTGCCTTGCATGCCTGAGGCCCTGGGTTTGATTCCTCAGCACCACATAAGCAAAAAAAGAAAAAAGTTGGAAGTGGCACTGTGGCTCAAGTGGTAGAATGCTAGCCTTGAGCTGAAGAGCTGAGGGACAGCGCCCAGGCCCAGATTTCAGGCCCCACTACCGGACCCCCCCCCCAAAAAAAAATGTGGCTTTCTACAAATTTTAGTTGCCTCAGGAAAACCCCGCACATTTTATTTCAATTTATTGCTATGTTTAAAAGGTCTAAACTTCTAGCATGCAAAAATGCCCTGCGCCACAAGTTACCAAGGGAAGCAACAGGTGTGTGTGTGGTTCTTCTGCAAAATGCAGGGATAGATTTAACAGCTCAGTTTGGACCCAGGATTTGGTAGGAGATCCTGGGTTCAAATCGATTTACTTGTAAGCTACATTGTCTTGGGAAACGTATTTAGTCTCTCCAGTCCTAAAATGTGAAAAATATAAATTCCTACCACAACTCTTCTTGTAATTTCAAGAATAAACACAATTCCTTACACTTGAATGGGGCCCTAATGATGTTTTCATGAAGGCAAGCTGCCATGATGATAATATTTGTGCTTCACTTTCTAAGCACACCCAAGGAGTAGAGAGGCCTTGTGAGCTCCATGAAGTCTTGATCTTGTTCATCAGTGCACCCAACACAGCATTTCCCTGATGATAGGTGTCTTACAAATATGTTTTCAATGGGTGATGATGATGGTGTCATAATAAGAGGAAGTTTAGATTCAAACCCTGGCAGGCTTTAAATACCGACTCCATGTTCTCAGCAGTTCAGCCTAGGGCCTCTCCCAGAGATCCAGTCACTGAGGCTGTGATGGAAATCCCTATTCACAGTAAGGCCACAGGGTGTTCAAAGGACATGTCCATGTACTGGACAGTAGCATTAATAGAAAGAGGCCAAAAATTTTACCTGAGTTTGCAGTTAATCTGGTTAATATAAAAGGTGGGACTAGAGCACATGACTCTTGACTTCAAGTCTAGTTGGTTGATGGCTTCAGAGACCTAAGGTTAAAAGTTTCCAACTATGGCTAACCTTGCAGTTCTGGACAAAACACCTGCTTGTGTTAGGGAGTTGTTATGACAAGAATGGTCTTGTTTCCCATGTGTAGCAGAAACGAAGAGGTTCTTGTGCCTTGTTCGCCTGGCTATGCAGGGCCTGGCTTCTGAGCCCCGAGGATGTACCTGTTGGGCAAGAGCCACAGTAGAAAGAGCCTTGGGTGTTGACACACGTCACAAGTTCTGAGCAAGGTGAGGGATCGTGCAGACACTCATCTATATCCTCTGTGCATGCAGGGTTGTTTGGAGAAAATGTCCACCCGGCTTCACAGATGCAGCTGAACTTGGGCTGATAGGGTGACAACAGCATAAACAAAGACAATAAGGTCAAGAAGCAAGAAAAGCCTGGGGAAATCTCCCCGAACCATCTATGGTCTAACATTCATTTCCATTAGACCAATCAAAGAGCTTCTCTTTTTTCTTTCCCATATCATTTAGGCATTTAGACTAGACCATGGAAAAAGGAAACATCTTGATTTCAGGGTCAGAGAATCCTATAATTTATCCCCCAAATGCCAAGGAAATAGCAATAAGAATCAAGAGCTGTAAGTCAATATAATTAAAGGCAATCAACTCAGCCTGCTTTGGTTATGGAGGGAAAAACATCCATGGGAACAGACGTTCAAAAATCTTATTTGTTTCCCTTTGAAGGTCACTCTCTCCTCTGTCAGTCTTTCCTCTAGCTGTCTCATGCCACCATGGGAAAGAACCATTTTCTAGGCTGGGAATGTGGCTCAGTGGGAGAGTATTTGCCTAGCATGCGTGAAACCCTGGGTTCGATTCCTCAGTACCACATGAACAGCAAAGGCTGGAAGTGGCATTGTGGCTCAAGTGATAGAGTGCTAACCCTGCACAAGAGAAGCTCATGGATAGTGCCAAGTCCTGAGTTCAAGCCCCAGGACTAGCAAAAAAACAACAACAAACAAAAATCCATTTTCCAACATAAACAGTAGGGAAACAATAAAACTGAAGACCTGAAGTGCTGATGAAGGACCACTTAGCCACCTTAAGACTCAGAAGTGGGCTGGGATGGTGGCTCAGTGGTAGAGCACTTGCCTTGTATGCATGAGGCCCTGGGTTTGATTCCTCAGCACCACATAAGCAGAAAAAAAAGGCCAGAAGTGGCGCTGTGGCTCAAGTGGTAGAGTGTTAGCCTTGAGCTGAAGGGCTGAGGGACAGCGCCCAGGCCCAGAGTTCAGGCCCCACGACTGGACCAAAAAAAAAAAAAAAGATTCAGAAGTTGAGGTACCCCAGACTCAGAGAAGGACAAAAGAAAAGTAGGCCCACAAAGTCTATAGCATGCCTAGGGCCTTAAGACCAGAAAATTTCCAGATCCAAAGTTATACGTTGCTGGCAAGACTGAGCTTTTTGTGTTTCTACATCTTGTCACTGCTGAACACTCCAAAGGCCAGGAGAAAGACCTGTCTCCCAGGGAGAGTCATAGGCCAATGAATAAAAAGGTTAGTATTTTCTAGAAGGACCTTAACCTCTGGGTCCAGCTTTCCATCTATCTCAGCTTCTCTCCTCACCTGTGCCCCACTAAGGATAGAAAACAACTTCCTATCTGCGGCTCCCTGGGACAGTGTTCCCACAAAGCCCAGAATGAGGACTGCCACCGGTGGCTCCATCAAAACAGTCACAGTTGGGGAGGGGGACCCACCTGTCCATTTTCTACTCGGTCTAAATCTTCACAGATGCCGTGAACACAGCGCTGTTTAGAGACCCCTTTGCAGTCATCGTATTTGAATTCACACTGCGTCCCGTAAGTCTCCGGTGAGCAGTCACATCTGTTGGGTTGCACAAGAGCATGATATTTGGGATTGTGCTTGAAAGCCAGCACCTGCTGGCCAAACTGCAAGTAAGTGATCTTAACATGGACCTGCGAACCAGCAGTGCTAGTTAACTGCCTAGAGCCCTGGAGGAAAACCATCCTGTTCTGCTGCAAGAGGGGAAAAACTGAGCAAACATGTGACTTTCACAAATAAAATGTTAGTGAATGGAGACTTATTATCACACAGGACTACCACACGGGGGTCAGGAACAAGGCAAAGAACCTAGAGGGCCATTGCCTGCCTCCCAAGCTTACAAACGTGAACTTGGTTTTTAGCATCCTGGAAAAGGAATCATCCTTAATTACACACACAGGAAGTAAGCACAGGAAGTAAGTCTGGCTGTTTGAAACACTCAAGGGCTACACCCTGGGCACAGAACTCATTTTGCCCAGGGGATGGCATGTTTGAGTAGCTTCTAAGGAATAGAAGATCACTGGATATGGCTAGAGATGGAGAGGAATCACACGATGAACAGTACCCCAGGACTTGTAGGGAGAGTTGAGTCTTAGCAAATGGAAACACAGGATACCCAGCTAAATGTAAAATTCAGCTAAATGCATATTTTGTGCATAATTATGATTGGTATTTATATATTATATTCATAATCAATATTTATAATAGCACTATGTACTTAAAAAAACTATCTCACTACTAAATTATATTCCTGAGCATTCCAAAATTGCTTTTTACATGAAGACAAGGTTATAGATGAATAGAAATAAGTCATTAAAACCTAAAGAGCAAGTATCTTCCTTTCTCTTTTTCCATTTTCTTGCTCATATTCTGTTTCTTTTCCTTCTCCTCTCCCTCCTTCTTTCTCTCTTTCTCTCATACACACCCTTATATAAATATTCCAACAGTTTAATTACACTCTTCATAATTACAGAAATTTAGAATATTTCATGTACATATTTGAGCATTGATACAGCTGACTTCATTGATACAAATTTATTTTCACAAATCTGTTAATTTAAAAATCTTAAAAGCACATATTACTATAGTTCTAAGTCTATTTTCCATTTATGAGAGATTTGAGTGTTTGGAAAAACCTATGACATTATAGTTCAGAATTAAGTCCTGAGCAGGTCTGTTAACTGTGCACCTAGGACAATGTGCTGTCTAATACATGGGCATTGTTTTCATAGGCCTTCCTCTGGAGAAAGTGCTCAGGAAATTGAGTTTATCTTATCACAGAGCACTTAAATATTGAAAAATGACTTAAGATTTGAGGGAGGACATTCTAGTTCACAAACTTGCAATAAAATCCTCTCTCCTTATCTCTCTTCCTTTCCCTTTACTATTGACACTGGGAAATGAGTGGATGTTAACTAGCTGCAAAGTAGGTTTCTTTCATTTGAATTTACTTATATGAAAAGAAGAAAAATGAGAGAAAAAGCAAGCTAAGTAAACTGTGAGTTTCCTTAATCTAATCTTCAGGCACAACCGTGTGTGTGTGTGTGTGTGTGTGTGTGTGTGTGTGTGTGTGTGTGTGTGTGTGTGTGTGTGTGTGTGTGTGTGTGTGTGTGTGTGTGTGTGTGTGTGTGTGTGTGTGTGTGTGTGTGTGTGTGTGTGTGTGTGTGTGTGTGTGTGTGTGTGTGGTTGTAGTGGTCCTATGGCTTGACCCTAAAGCCTGAGCCTTTTTGCTTTGCTTGAACCACAGCTCCCTGGCTTTTTGGTGGTTAATTGGAGATAAATGTTTCATGAACGTTCCTGCCCAGACTGGCCTCAAACCACGATCCTCAGATCGTAGCCTCCTGAGTAGCTAGGTTATTAGTGTGGGTCACCGAATCATTGGGACCTGGCCAGGACAACTTTTTTTTTTTTTGTCGGTCATGGGGCTTGAACTCTGGGCCTGGGCGCTGTCCCTCAGCTCTTCAGCTCAAGGCGAGCGCTCTACCACTTGAGCTACAGCACCACTTCCAGTTTTCTGGTGGTTTTATTGGAGATAGGAGTCTCAGTCTCTCCTGCCCGGGCTGGCTTTGAACCGTGATCCTCAGATCTCAGCATCCTGAGTAGCTAGGATTACAGGCGTGAGTCACCAGCGCCTGGTTAGGACAACTATTTTTCACTCCACTGTACAGACATACATCACCTAATGCCATGATGGAATTACTAGTTGCATGTAAATGGATGAAAATCAAGGTCTATGCTACTTGACACCATCATTTCTATATATTACATCTTCTCTCTATGTTCTAAAAGGTTAAGTTAGTGCAAAGACATTGCAGTTATGTCTTTTTAACATGTTACCATGCAGAATATAGCTTCAAGGTAACTTGATGTATCCTTTAAAGTAAAGGTAATTGGGCCTGGGTGCTATCCTTCAGCTCTTCAGCTCTACCTCTTGAGCCACACACCATTCTGACTTTTCTGTTTATGTGGTTCTGAAGAATCAAACCAGGGCCTCCTGCATGCGAGGCAAGCACTCTACCACTGAGCTACCTTCCCAGCCTACTTTTTCTTATTCTTTATATATCAGTCCTGAGGCTCGAACTCAGGGCTTTGCACTCTTGCTTGACTTTTGGGCTCAAGGCTGGTGCTCTACCACTTGAGCAATTTATCTGTACTTCTAGCTTTTTAATGGTTAGAGATAAGATTGCTCTATTTCTTTAAAAATAAATTTTCCCTTGGGCTGGGAAGGTGGCTTAGTGTAGAGTGCTCGCCTTGCATGCATGAGGCCCTGGGTTCGATTCCTCAGCACCACATAAGCAGAAAAAGCCGGAAGTGGTACTGTGGCTCAAGTGGTAGAGTGCTAGCCTTGAGCTGAAGAGCTGAGGGATAGCACCTAGGCCCAGAGTTCAGGCCCCACAACCGACCAAAATAATAATAATAATAATAATAATAATTTTCCCAAAATCTGACTAATTGCATAACATTTTATCTTTTCAGAGGTCTCTAAAATTATGGATCACTAACTTAATTAAGACTCCATTTTTCAGGCTGGGAATGTGGCTTAGTTGGTAGAGTACTTGCCTAGCATGTGTGAAGCCCTGAGATCAATTCCTCAGTACCACATAAACAGAAAAAAACCAAGTAGCACTGTGGCTCCAGTGGTAGAGTGCTAGCCTTGAGTAAAAGAAGCTCAGGGACAGTACAGAGGCTCTGAATTCAAGCCCCAGGACTGGCAAAAAAAAAAAATTCCATTTTTCTCCCAAACAAGTTGAGTGAGACTGAAAATAAGTCGAATGAAACTGCAAGGCCTCAAACCAAAGCTAACTTTACTTACCATGACCATATATTTTTTTCAAGATCCCTTGGCAAATATGTGTTGGAAGTTCCCCAAAGGTGCTTCCAGCCTCAGTAAGACTACAAATTAATAAGGCTTTACTCTCAAATAATCACTACAACTCAAGATATTGTCAAAATGTTCACTCTTTCACTGCATACAGATTCTACAAAGCAGGAATTAATGCTCATGCATATTTCATCTCATGCATATTTCTCTATTTTGCTTTATTCCTTGAAAAATCACCACCACCACTTATACTAGGTAATCAACTGGGATTTGTAAGGCTTTGCAAACTACTTCGAATACCAGGAAGAAGAAATTGGATATAAACATTCTCCCGCAAATCCAGGAAGGGTAGAGACTAGAAACCAAAATTATTTCTCGAGTCAGCCAAGAAGCACTTCTGTTTAAAAGAGGGGACATGGCACTGTTCTTGAAGGTTGAAGTGGCCACTTAGACCTGCAGCTCTCAACAAAGGAACTATGTGTTTCTGTTTCACTCTCTCATGTAGATGCTTCTAACAAGGAACACTTAACTCCTGAGATGCAACAAATATTTGTGAATGCTAAAGTTCTTCTTTTTCTTTTCCTCTTTGCAGGCAAGAAAAATGAAGTATGCTGTCTCAATGAGCTCCTCCTACCAGTACATCACTCCATTGCCACGTAGATACCAAAAAATATTGATAAGAAAGGAAAATCAGGAGTGAAATCTCATCTCCCCAGTATCCCTATATATTGAGAAGGCCAGAAAGTATACGTGCTAGGAGCCATTACATTTATGACCCATATCTCAAATAGCAATTTTTTTTGAGGGGAGTCCGGTCATGGGGCCTGAACTCTGGGCCTGGGCGCTATCCCTCGGCTCTTCAGCTCAAGGCTAGCGCTCTACCACTTGAGCCACAGCACCACTTCCGGCTCTTTTCTTTTTGCTTATGTGGTGCTGAGGAATTGAACCCAGGGCCTCATGCATGCAAGGCAAGTGCTCTACCACTGAGCCACCTTCCCAGCCCCTCAAGTAGCAATTTTTGATAAGTGCTCATTGGCAGAAATCAAGAGTTAATACTTTCAAGGAAATAAAAGATGAATCCAAGAATGAAGATTTATAAAAGCAAAGGGCAGACAGTTCATTTAAACAAGAAGCAAAGTCCTAAAAGCAAAGTCCTTCAAACAGATTAATATCAGTCCCTGGAAAGTTACGACTGGTGCTAGGATTTCAGCTCATATTGCACCAGCCTATGGCACTTTATAACACCACATTCAATATATGATAAGGGCATGAATTTCAGTTTTGCATAGTGACTGAACTATCAATGAGAGGTTTGAGTGAGCTACATTTATAACTTGGAATGTGTTTTTCTGTAATTTTAAAGATCTATCTCTCAAAAGAACAAAAGGATTGTAACTTCTTTTTTGAGAAAATAGTATGTTAATAGAAGACAGAAAGAAAAACAAGATTGGGCTGGAAAGGTGGCTCAGTGGTAGAGTGCTTGCCTTGCATGCCTGAGGCCCTGGGTTCGATTCCTCAGCACCACATAAGCAGAAAAAGCCGGAAGTGGCGCTGTGGCTCAAGGGGTAGGGCGCTAGCCTTGAGTTGAAGAGCTGAGGGACAGTGCCCAGGCCCAGAGTTCAGGCCCCACGACCGGACCCAAAAAAAAAAAAAGAAAAACAAGATTGCTAAGTGAGGGAAAGTGATGGAGGAAGACTGACAGCAATACAATACATGGTTAGAAATGTCACAGTGAAGCCAGGTGCCGGTGGCTCACGCCTGTAATCCTAGCTACTCAGGAGGCTGAGATCTGAGGATCGAGGTTCAAAGCCAGCTCCGGCAGGAAACTCGGGGAGACTCTTATCTCCAATAAACCACTAGAAAACCGGAAGTGGCCCTATGGCTCAAGCGGTAGAGCGCTCGCCTTGAGCTGAAGAGCGCACAAGCGCCCAGGCCCAGAGTTCAAGCCCCAGAAATGACAAAAAAAAAAAAAAAAGAAAGAAATTAAGAAAGCAGACAAAATAGAGGAAAGACAACATCTAGATATTTTTTTTGGGGGGGTCGGTCGTGGGGCTTGAACTCTGGGCCTGGGCGCTGTCCCTCAGCTCTTCAGCTCAAGGCGAGCACTCTACCACTTGAGCTACAGCGCCACTTCCGGTTTTCTGGTGGTTTATTGGACATACGAGTCTCACGATCTCTCCTGCCCGGGCTGGCTTTGAACCGCGATCCTCAGATCTCAGTCTCCTGAGTAGCTAGGATTACAGGCGTGAGCCACCAGCCTCCGGCTTCATCTAGAGATTTTTAAATGATCTTTAAACGAATTGTACAGGAATAAATTTGACAATGGTCTGCTATGAATTTGTAGACTTGGTTATTAAAGTTATTATGTGGGCCAGCATGACTGATGGCCAACAATCCTGTAGTATAGTGGAACCATGGAGATATTGTGCCATCTAACCCACTGGGTGAGGTAGTAGAATTCTGTGGACCAGCCACTTGACAAAAATAAATCAGAAGAGAAGATAGAACAGTATGAGGATTATGACTGGGAATTTAGTGGCTAATTGAACAAATGCAATGAAGTTATGTCATTCATTGAGCTTCAGTTCAGTCTTTGATCTAGTTTAAGTTGACATTCTTGCACAGTGATGGATGAAGCTATCCTGACTAACATGATGAGATCTCTAATAAATGGAATGAGCATAACTGCAGGACACTGGGAGGGTGGGGGGAGGGCTCTACTCTACTGACACCATCTCATTGGCATGCTCCAACACAGACTCTTCTAGCTAATGCTTCTGTTCATCTTGTACCAAGCTATCCTCAGTCTCTGGGGCAGACACTGGACTTCTTTCTGCTTCTTGGAGATGCTGGAGAAAGGATCGTTTCAACAGGTGATAGTTGTTCATCTGAGCTTTTGTTTATCAAAACAAAAACAGCTATGCATATATTCAGTGAGAGTCATCTATTTTTCTCCAGGGAGTAGCTAATTTTTCAGGTAATATGAACAGTAACCTGGACATTTTCAAGCACCAGATATCTTAATCCTCAAAAAAGACACCTGATATTAAAAAAAATAATAAAGTTACCTGTAACTCCCCATAGTGTTTATACACGTGGCTCCATTCTGGCAGCCCATGAGTGTCCCCATCACACATTCATTAACATCATCAGAGCAGTGTGGTCCCTGCAATCACATCAAGAACAGTCAGGTGCCACAGGAAAAGGGGATTCAGTATGCTTATGGTATTCTAATATATGTATACAGGGACGGTAGGAAAGAGATTGGTAAGCTAAATACAGTAATTGTAATATTAATCGCTGGCTATACTTTTTCCTGGACCTAACAAGCCCTTAAGTAGATCACAGCCACCTGACTTATCTAACTGTAACCCCTCAGCACATGATCTTTTTTGGTGGTTGTGGTAGTGGTCATGGGTCTTGAACACAGGGCCTGCGCACAGTACTTGAGCTTTTGTGTTCAAGGCTCATGCTTTACCACTTTGAGCCATAGCTCAATTTCCAGTTTTCTAGTGGTTAATTGGAGATAAATCTCATGGACCTTTCCTGCCCAGGCTGGCTTTGAACCATGATCCTCAGATCTCAGCCTCCTTAGTAGCTAGGATTACAGGCATGAGCCACCGGTGCCGACCACAATAATAAATTTTTTTAAAAGATCACAGCCATCAGAAGGAATTCTTACAAAGATGTATCCTTAAATTTCACAATGGTGCTAAGCCTGGGAATACTTATGTATTAGTTTTGTTGTTAATGTATATACTGGGAGCCTTTTCACCAGAAAGGACAAGAAAATTTCAATATAGGTATGTTAAGATTCAAGTCGTCCATGCCAATACTAAGGGAGGTAGCATTCCCTTCCATGTTGTGATTCAATTAAGTGAACTCTGCCTTAAGATGGCTTTGGATTCAGTGGGTAAAAGAACCAAATGCGTCCTCATTTCGCATGTATGGCATACATAATTCTCAGGAGGCCACTGCACATTAGAAACTTTGGACAGACAATCAAATAAGGAAAGCACAGATTCTGTTGCACTCTTGCTTCTCACCAGAGACCACGTGACTCACCTGCCACTGAGGAGGGCAGATACAGAAAAAGGAACCTTTCAGATCCAGGCACGTCCCACCATTCCTGCAAGGATTGCTGCTGCAAACATTTGTGTCCACTGTCTGAAACAAAGACAGGTCAGTGATTGGAGACAATGGCATTTGCCCTGGGTAGCAGTGAAGGGCAGGTTTCAGTCCTGGTGGGCATTGGAGGATTTCATGTTTACTCCTTGTCAGTGAGGGCCTTGCATCTGGAGATAGCCCTGTCAGCTATTCAAGTTCTTCTTCAAATTAACTCTCTTGTGGAAAAGAATAAAATAGGTGTTTCCTACTGCCAATCCTTTCCATACTCCTTGACACTTTCTTTTCTAGATTTTTAAATCCTGGATGGAATGAGGTATGGAGAAGAAGGCTTTCCCACCATTCTTTGGGAAAATGTGTCCCATCTGAGAAATATCTGAACAAGATAACAATGGATATCTATTTCTATTGCACTAAGAAAATAAAATGGAAATCTCCTGCTCTTTAATCTATTAGTCTTATCTCTGGTACCTTCAGGTAAGGCTTTGAAATGGAATCGCCTTTTACTGCCAAACTCTTTCTATGGGTCCAGATGACTGGGCTCTTTTCACTGCAAGCTCCTTTGTTTGAAATGTGGCCAGCTAAGATACACTTTCCTCACGTATGCTTACCCGATCGCTTTCAAATCAGAGCTGCACACAGACCTACCTTTGTCTATACAGCCTGGGAGATTTTACCACATGTCAGCTACCTGTTTCGATCTTGTAGGACTTTTAATGGTTTTGAGGGCACAGGCAAATTCTTTATAGAGAAGACAGGGGGTAAGGCAATGAAGCTGTGACTTTAACTGTAGCCCACTTCTGCTTAAATAGGAATAAAATAATCATCCCATACACACATACTCTGAGGTATGTATATACAATGACTCGCAGAGAAAATTAGTCCATTTTCATCATTTCACAAATGAATTGAGAGCCAGCAGAGAGTGATTATGACTTTATTGCAAAGTCCATTCTTTCTCAAGTAAGGACAAATATGGAGAATATCTGTGTGGAGGTCTTTTTATGAACTGTTTTTTTTCCCATTATTCTATTTGTTTAACTTTGTCTAACTTTGAGCTTTGCTCATCAAAAGACACTATTAAGAACATTCACCACAAACTCATTGGAAGTTTGTCTGGTGCACAAAACGACATTGTCTGCCTAGTGATTCGAAAAGCCAAAGCTTTATGGTGGTTCAGCAGGAAATGAAATCAGCAATCAGGAGGAAGACAATGGGGATTGGCAGAGACTATAGATAGCCAGATACCCATTTCACTATCCAAAGGCAGAGATTTTCAAGTTCCCATTTGAAAATTATTAATATCTCTTTCCAAGGGAGGTTGGGAGGGAGGAGGACAATCTAAACACTTTGGGCCACGTGCGTCTCATCTTGCTTGACCTTTGGTAGAAACAAGGAAAGATTGTAAGAGACTGAAAACTGTTCCTTGCTCATAGCTGGCTACATTCACTCAACTAGTCCCTAGACACATGAAGGCTAAGGAAGCAACCCACTCTCCAAGTGGCCAAAATGAACATATTCACCAAACTTAAAGCACAAAACAATAGTAGAGGACAATGACCGAAAACAATGAAAACAAATCAACTGAGCAGAAATCCTTAACTCAAAATTCCCAGAACACCCATTCAAAAATGATAAATAGAGTGAGTATGTTTCTGAGTAGAAAGTTATACCTTCAATAACGGACTTGAAGAGACCAGCTACCTACAAAATAGGTAAGAAGCCTAAAATTACATAGTCCCGAATATTCTTTTTTTCTTGGAGACCATCCAAATTTAATTCTCAGCAAATATAGTTTTAAATAAACTTGGAATATAGTTTAATACCCCACAGGCTCCAGAACATAATGTTAGACGCTGCATAGCCAGGATGGACAAACAAGGTATTCCTTGCTAGGTAGACACTCTCTAGCACTGAACCACTTCTAGCCCTATTTTATGCTGGTTAATTTTAAGATATGGTCTTGCTTCCTGTCTTCCTCAGGAACACATCTGAACCTCTATCCATCTGTTTTAGCCATCACATCTGCTGATGAAGGGACAGTCCCACATCATGATGCCCAACTTCTTTTTCCAGTGAGATGGCGCCCCATGGATGGTTTGGCCTATAACTTAGAGCCTCCCAATCTCCGCCTACCATGTAGCTTAGAATGACAGGCCCCATTGCACCCAGCTGTGGGGTAAGAAGGAGTCTGGTAAACTTCTCTGCTCCCTCTGGCTTTGAACCATGATTTGCCCATTCTCAGCTTCCCAAGAAGCTAGGATTGCAGGTATAAACCCCCAACACCCAGCTAAGTCCTTCATATTGATCATTCATCTGCTCTTAAAATAAGATGGCTGGCCTTAACAATGGACTCTTGTATAATCTTCAGTGAACATGTATCTTTTGAGACTTACCTGCTGTAAGCTTCGAAATTTCTCTTCAAGATCCACAAGCTAGCAATGCAGAAGAAAGGGAACCAATTAGCTCATTCAAAGGCATTTTATACGCAGTGCTATAAACTTGAAATACTTTTCTAATAACCTCTTCTAAGGATTCCCTTTGTTCCTGCTTTCTTTGCCTTCTACTTCCTTATTTCTCTCTCCATCAGGCTCCTGTTTCTTCCTGGTCTCTTCCATTGATTGCCTAGATTTTTTTTCGAAGTTTAAAAGAACCCAGTGAAAAAAGTCAGGCGCCGGTGGCTCACACCCGTAATCCTAGCTAATCAGGTGGCTGAGATCTGAGGATGCGGTTCAAAGCCAGCCTGGGCAGGAAAGTCCGTGAGACTCTTATCTCTAATAAAGCACTAGAAAAACGGCAGTGGCACTGTAGCTCAAGCAGTAGAGCGCTCGCCTTGAGCTAAAGAACAGAGGGACAGTGCCCAAGCCCAGAGTTCAAACCCCACAACCGACAAAAAAACAAAAAACAAAAATAACACTGATAGGCTCATGAGTTGCTGTGTTGTCCATGGTGGCTGAGAATTTTCATAAATGGCTATGGGGGATCCTCTTCACCAAGAAGGTGGCTGTGATGAGGACTTGAACAAGGCAAATCCTTTCTATGGCACTCCCTACCTTCTGTCCACCACCACTTCTGTATCTTCTGTTAGAGTTACACCACTTAACAAAAGTCAGTTATTATAATGAGGCATATCTAAAGAGCATAGAGTGTTGATGGATTCCCTGAAAGATGCTCAACTTGTAAAACTGATTTAAGGACAACTCATTTGCTCTTAGGATGTATATGTCTGACTTACCTTTGAATGAATTTCATGGATTTCATTAGATATATTTGAATAAAGACCAATTCCATTCCTTTTTATAGCTACAATATCATCTTTGTTTCTCTGGACCTAATTTTAAGAAGAAAATAAGGAAAAGAATAATATTAGTGAGGGAAAAAAAATCATGCACATCTTATAAGAATGTAAAAACTGGGCTGGGAAGGTGGCTCAGTGGTAGAGCGCTTGCCTTGCATACATGAGGCCCTGGGTTCCATTCCTCAGCACCACATAAGCAAAAAGAAAAAAAGCCGGTATGCATTATCCTGCCCATGTAATTGTAGCCCCTCTGTACAGTATGTTCTCAAATAAAATTAAAAAAAAAAAAAAAGAAAAAAAGCCGGAAGTGGCGCTGTGACTCAAGTGGTAGAGCGCTAGCCTTGAGCTGAAGAGCTGAGGGACAGCGCCCAGGCCCAGAGTTCAGACCCACGACTGGACCCAAAAAAAAAAAAAAAAAGAATGTAAAAACTTGGCCAATATTCTGTCTTAATCTCTAAGATCTTACCTGTTATAAAAGCCAGAGTAATATGTGAATAGTAAACACAAGTCTAAAAATAGCCATGGAAAAATTTCACATACTCTTTTCAATAACATGATAATGTATTTTTTTTCTTTTTTTTTGGGGGGGGGGGGAGAGGGTCCGGTCGTGGGGACTGAACTCTGGGCCTGGGCACTATCTATCCCTCAGCTCTTCAGCTCAAGGCTAGCGCTCTACCACTTGAGCCCAGCACCACTTCCGGCTTTTTTTCTTTTTGCTTATGTGGTGCTGAGGAATCGAACCCAGGGCCTCATGCATACAAGGCAAGCACTCTACCACTGAGCCACCTTCCCAGCCCTGATAATGTATTTTCTATTTGCAGTTTCTCACAATTACAATCTAAGGTATTGACTAAAAGGCTTTGTGGGAGCTGGGAATGTGGCTTGGTGATAGAGTACTTGCATAGCATGCACAAAGTCCTGGGTTCAATTCTTTGGTACCACCTAAACAGAAAGCCAGAAGTGGTGCTGTGACTCAAGTGGTAGAGTGCTAGCCTTCAGCAAAAAAAGCTCAGGGACAGGGCCCAGGGCTTAAGTTTAAGCCCCAAGACTAGAAAAAAAATTGGATGCCAGTGGCTCATGCCTGTAATCCTAGCTACTCAGGAGGCTGAGATCTGAGGGTCATGGTTCAAAACCAGCCCAAGCAGGAAAGTCAGTGAGAATCTTATCTCCAATAAACCACCAGAAAACTTCAAGTGGTGCTGTGGTTCAAATGGTAGAGTGCTCATCTTGAGCTGAAGAGCTGATGGACGGTGCCCAGGCCCAGAGTTCAAACCCCATAACTGACAAAAAAAAAAAAAGGTGGGGGGGGGAGAACTTGGTGGGCCAGGACCTGGTGGCTTATGCCTGTAATCCTAGCTACTCAAGAGGATGCTATCTGAGGATCATGTTTCAAAGCCAGCATAGGCATGAGACTCTTTTTTTTTTTTTTTTTTTGTCGGTCATGGGGCTTGAACTCTGGGCCTGGGCGCTGTCCCTCAGCTCTTCAGCTCAAGGCGAGCGCTCTACCACTTGAGCTACAGTGCCACTTCCGGTTTTCTGGTGGTTTTATTGGAGATAGGAGTCTCACGGTCTCTCCTGCCCGGGCTGGTTTTGAACCACGATCCTCAGATCTCAGCCTCCTGAGTAGCTAGGATTACAGGCGTGAGCCACCAGCGCCCGGCAGGCATGAGACTCTTATTTCCAATTAACCTTCAGAAAACCAGCAGTGGTAGTCTGGCTCAAAGTGGTATTAGCCCTGAGCAAAAGAGCTCAGGAATGGCACTTAGGTCCCATGACCCGCTCTCCCCCAAAAAGAAAGAACACTTGGTAGGCTGAGGATGTAGCTCACTTGTAGAATGCTTGCCTAGCAAGGCCCTGGGTTCCATTTCCAGAAACACACACTCAGGAAGAGGAAGAGAATGAGGGAGAGGAGAAAGAGGGGAAGGGAGGGGAAGAGAAAGGAGGAAAAGATGGAGAAGGGAGGAGAAGGGGAGAAGAAGGAGAGGGGAGAGGAAACCAGGAAGTGGAGTTCTTTGGCTAGGACACTATTTAGGCTTGAAAGCACCTCAGCAATGGATTGTGTCAAGTTTTTTAACTGCTTAAATTTGCTTTATAGTACTCTTTAAAATGGAGTAATAATAAAGCCCATTAATACAGGTGCAGTGAGTGTCACATGAAATCAAAGGAAATGGAAGACATTTACCACCAGAGCACATGGCCGTTAGTGTGACAGAGCGCTGACACCATGACTGATGTGAAGCACGACATAGCAAATGCTGAACACTGAACACACTAGAATAACTGGCCAGTTCTGTTCTGTGATTTAAGTATACTAGGGAATCCTGCACCTTTCTGATTCCTGGCTTCTCCATGTCCCTACTGAATTGAGTCCCACTGGGGCACATTGCTCTGTACCATGTGCCACCCAGCTAGTATTACTCTCTCTATCCATGTGAGACTCAGGTCGTTGACCTTTAGAAGAACTTGTCTCTCTTCTAATTATTTTCTCTGCTAACGATGCAAAGTACAGATGAGCACCAAGCTGTTCAATTAAGTCATAAACATGGAGATATAAAGCATCAAAGCCAGGCACTGGCAGCTCATGCCTATAATCCTAGCTACTCAGAAGGATTGTGGTTCAGAGCCAGCCTGGACAGAAAAGTCCACAAAACTCTTATTTACAATGGACCACCAAAACTCCAAAAGTAGAGCTGGGACTTAGTACTAGAGCACTATCCTTGAACTAAAAAATAAATAAATAAAGAGAAGCTCAGGGATAGTGCTTTAGCCTGACTTCAAGCCCCAGAATTGGCATAGGAAAAAACATCAGCATATTTCCACTGTATTACCTGATGGACACATTCACTGAGGTCGTCATCGTTTACTTTAATTTTTCCCAGGGATCCAGTTCTAAATTCAATGTTTTGGGCAGATCCAGTAAGGAACACTAAATTTCCTCTCTCCGCACTGATTCGAGGCCTATACAATACAACCAGAGAATGCATCTGGAATTAGCATCTATAGCTTTAAAAGTTTAAACACAGCTTCTCACCGAATAAATAGACTATATACAGCTTCACCTTGTGATGGACCCAATCCATTTCTCTCTACTCATTTTTCATATCTTCCTTGAGAAATTTCCCCATGATTACCTCCCAATAATTACAAATATCTCCCAATATGTACCAATAATTTGTCTATCAGAAAGCAACGGCATAGAACAGAAGCCCATCTGCACAAACAACCCATGCATAGACTTACTGTTGGAGATTACTGTCTCTTTTTTGTCGGAGATGTTCAATTTCTCCAGCTTCTGCGTCTAATTCAGTAAATATTGACAAAATCACCAAAATCCAAAGAGAAGGTGAGGACATTTTCCCCACCAGCCTCCTTGGTGGTCTGGTGAGAGGCAGGCAGGCAGGAGGCCCCAGCAGCTGATGCCGTCCAGAAAGTCTGGGAAACAACAGGCCAGCCAGGTGTACTTTGACTGGTAGAATATCTTACAACTTTTCAGGCTTTTCTTCTCCCGCCAAGAAGACAGTGTGACTTTTTTTTTTCCTTCCTGAGGAATGTAAATTATCTTAGATCTTCAGTACTCTTCAACTGGGTAGAAGGTCAAAATCTCTCTTAAGGGACATTCCACTTAATCATTATTTGGTTGACCTTTGATATGGTAACAAGAAGCTTTGAAAACATCCACTATGACAATCCTTGCTTAGGAAGCACTTAACTTGCAACCCTCTGTACTAGGAACTTGGGATAGCTACCTGCAACAAGAGGTTGGGTTTTTACCTTGTAAAAAAAAAGTCATACCAGATGACAAAATCTATACAAGACCTAAATCCAAGAATGAAAACTATTAAGTCTCAGAAGAAAAAGTCCTGTTCTCGAGTTAACGAGCATTTCAGGGTTAGTAATCATTTATTGATATCCCAAACACAGAAAACAAAAGAACAAAGCCTAGGGAAAGAAAAGATAACTTATCTACATCTAATTTTGCTTATCTACATAACAATGTAAAAGTTTTGTGTATCAAATACTTTAACAACAGAGTTTCAGAGTAACTGTTGGAGAAAATATTTGAAAAGCATGTATGTTATGATCCAAAATATACAAATAACTCACATAATTCAGAAACAAACAAAAACACTCAACTGATTATTTTAAAATAAATGATCAGACTTAGTACTAGTGGCTCCAGCCGGTAATCTTAGCTACTCAAGAGGCTGAGATATGAGGTTGAAGTTTTAAGCCAGCCCAGGCACAAAGTCTCAGAGACTCACAAGGATTACTCCAATGGATTACTCAGAAAAAGCCGGAAGTGGTGCTGTGGCTCAAAGCTAGAGCACTAGCCTTGAGCACAAAGATACTCAGGGACAGGACCTGGTTTCTAAGTTCAGGACTGGTAGAAAAAAAAAAAATCAAAAGAACCTACATAGGTATTTCTCCAAAGAAAATACACAAATGACCAGAGTTCATGAAAATACTCTTGACAAGGGAAATGGAAAGAAGGCTGGGAATGGATTAATGGTAGAGTGCTTGCCTAGCATGCCTGAAGCCCTGAGTTAGATTCCTCAGTACCACATACACAGTAAAAGCGTGAAGTAGCACTATGGCTCAAGTGGTAGAGTGCTAGTCTTGAGAAAAAGAAGCTCAGGGGCAGTGCCCAGGCCCTGAGTTCAAACCCCAGGTTTGAAAATAAATTAAATAAATAAATAAATAATATAAATAAATAAATAAAAATAAAATGAGATGCCACTTCATACCCATTAAAATGGCTATTTTGGACAAGATATAGAGAAACCTTTGTGCACTGGCTGTTATGCATTTAAAATGGTGTCACTGCCAGAATTAATATTTGATCCAACAATTTCACTTTGTGGTGTACCTCTAAAAGAACTGAAAGTAGGAATTCAAAAAGATACCCATGTGCAGCAATACTGGAACTCTAGACCTTGAACTATTGCCACTTGAGTCAGAACTTTTTGCTGATTATTGGATGTAAGATTCTCAAAGGTTTGTCTTGTGGGCTAGCTTCAAACTTTGATCCTGAGTACATGGTGAGCCACAGGTGCTTGCTTATTTGTTTGTTTGTTTATAGGAAAGATCTCAGTATAGTGAAAGTTTTATTTATTTTTTATTTTTTGGGTCCGGTCATGGGGCCTGAACTCTGGGCCTTGGAATTGTCCCTCAGCTCTTCAGCTCAAGGCTAGCACTACCACTTGAGCCACAGCGCCACTTCCAGCTTTTTTCTTTTTGCTTATGTGGTGCTGAGGAATCGAGCCCAGGGCAAGCACTCATACATGCAAGGCAAGCACTCTACCACTGAGCCACCTTCCCAGCCCCTAGTGAAAGTTTTAGACTGGCCTAAAACTTGCTTTGTGGCTACTAACTAAGGTTCAGTTAGTGAGCACCGGAACTACAGGAATGTACCACACTGACAGGCTCACCTGTTCTATTTGAATAGGACACAACAAGCCAAAGAAAACAACTGTACCTAAGCTGCTACTGAGGTCAAGTCAAGGAGGTTATTACTGTGTTTCTTTTCAGAAATGAATTCAATACAATAAATGGCATTTCATTTTGAATATGTTGTTTCGAAGCTTCATGACTCCAAATTTCCATCCTTCCATTAAGCTATGCAGAAAGAGTCTCACTGAATTCAGAAGGTAAAACAGGATTAAAAGGTTGACTCTAAGAAAAGTCTCTTGGTAAGTAATCTGATGTTAGCTAATGTGTGTTAGCTGTTCAGACTCTGTGAGGACAAGGATGATCTTGTCATGTAGTGTATAACTCCTTGTCTGCATATTCAAATAGTATTGCTTGACTTCTTATTTTGGCCCCACAAATTTTTCTTATATAGTCTGTTGTTTCTGGCTCTTTCACTTGATATAATGCTTCAACATAATGTAGAAACCATTAGTCCTATAGTATTGCTTATTCATTGGATACTACTTATTACTGCCTAACATTTTGTTCTATTTCATTTTGTCATTTGCTTTTTTATTTACCAGTTGAAAAATACTTGAATTGTTTTCAATTTGGGGCTATATTATAAATAAATCCATTTACATATTTAAAGTTTTGATTATCATTAAGTAGTTGTACAAAGGGCTTTCAATTCACTATGTCAGTTTGTGAGTACAAGGCATCTTTTTTATTATGTTTTTATTATGTATTTATTTAGTTGTGCAAAAGGGTTACATTCAGCAAATCAGTTTACAAGTACAATAGATCGTGATTGATTTCCTTAGTCTAACCTTATCTCTTCTAGTCCCTCCCAGGTCCTCAAGATACTTTATTCCATTTTTATACACATATATTGAATATTGTACTAGTTATATACATTTTAAACATGCCTGTGTCAGCATATACTTTCCTTTCTTTCGGTGAATCTAAGACACCTAGTGTCTTAGATGATTATTTATTAGATTATTTATTAGAAACTGTCAAGCTTTTATTCCCAAGATTTCCCCCATTTCATGTATAAGAGTTCCAGTTGGTCCCAATCCTCTCCATCACGTCTTGTTCTCAAGAGTTTTTATCCATAGCCATTCTAAAATGAGTATGCACCTCATTGTGATTTTATTTTTGTTTTTCTTTCTTTTTCTTTTTTGCCAGTCCTGGTGCTTAAACTCAGGGCCTGAGCACTATCCCTGAGCTTCTTTAGCTCAAGGCTAGCACTCTACCACCTGAGCCACAGCACCACTTCCAGCTTTTTCTGTTTATCAACCCAGAGCTTCATAAATGCTAGGCAAGCACTTTACCACTAAGCCACATTCCCAGCCCCTACTTTATGTTTTCCTAATGACTAAATTTGTTGGACATCTTTTTATTTTTATTTATTATTTTTTTTGTTTCTTTTTTTTTTTTTTTTTTTTGTCGGTTATGGGGCCTGAACTCTAGGCTTGGGAGCTGTCCTTCAGCTCTTCAGCTCAAGGCTAGCGCTCTACCACTTGAGCTACAGTGCCACTTCCAGTTTTCTGGTGGTTTATTGGGGATAAGAGTTTCACAGACTTTCCTGCCCGGGCTAGCTTTGAATCTCAGATCCTCAGATCTCATCCTCCTGAGTAGCCAGGATTACAGGCTTGAGCCACCGGCGCCCAGCTGTACATCTTTTCATGTATATCCCTCATTTGTGTATTTTCTTTGGTGTGGTAGCTATTCAAGACTTTTTCCTGTCTTTAGAAATTGGCTTAGTGTCTTTTTACCTAACATAAGAGTTTATATACTCTATATTTGAGTTCTTTCAGATTTATTATCTTACAAATCAGGAAAGGAAAGCAGGAGAGGAGAGGGGAAAGGAAGAGAAGACAGGGCAGAGAAAGGGGGAAGGGAGAGAGGAGAAAGGAGAAAGTCTATAGAAGAAAGGTTCTTTGAAGGTCTGACTGACTTTTGGTGAGTAATTAGGGAATTTTACATCCAGCTCACTTACTCAGCTCTAGCTCAAATCAATAGATAAGTCAGGCTGTGTGCACAGGATGACTTTGTAGAGGCAGTATAAAAATCAATGTTTCCCAAGTATTATCACTTATACTATTTCCTTGCTGTAGTCAGAATTTCTTCAACCATTTTTTTTTCTCCCCCTCCCCCTTTCAACCATTTTTTTTAAAGGCTTGACCATACACAACCTTCAGACTTTAAGGGTGAATAAACTTTCTTCCTCTTCTCCAAGACCTTAAATTCTATTTTTCCTTGAGTAGCAAACTCCAGATATACTTTATGTATAGGCTATGCTGTGATGTGAATTTTTTGCAGATATTATTACTATTATTATAAGAAAGGTGATGTACAGAGGAGTTACAGTGACACAGGTCAGGTAAAGAGTATGTCTTTTGGGACAATGTCCCTCCTTCCCTTGCTCTCTCCTATTTTCCCCTCCTGTCCCCACCCAGTAGTTGTAGAGCTTATTTTCAACATAGTGTCTAGTGAGAACCACTGCTGCATTTGTTCACCTTTTGTGTATTGTAAATTTAAAGTGGGAGACATTTTTAACTCTTTCCTCCAAGAGTCACTTTTAGGGAATACCACACACCTGAAAGGTGAAACTCTGACACTAATTCATCTGGGTTCAGAATCCAGCTCCATCACCTCACAAAACCTTGTTCTTTCGTTAGCAGAAAGATAATAACTGCACTGAAAGCATATACATGATTTAGCACTTTTAGTCTTTGGCATGTATCAAGTGTTCACTTAAGATTAGCTGTAATGTCAATAAACATAATTTATTTCTCACCCTTCTATATCCTTTGTGAGTTTCGGCTCCTGAAGGAAAAAAGAAGAAGAAGAAGAAGAAGAATCTGCAGTTAACTTTAAACTTCCTAGGTTCAAGGGAAACGTGGGAGTAAGATCAGTCTCCTAAAAGACCATACAGTGCAGAGCCCTGCCTGGAGGACTTAGGAGGGGGGAGGGGGGAGGGGGGAGGAGGTAATAACAGCTGGCCTAGAGGTAGGGCTGTGGTAATGTCTGAGCTAGAGGCAAGGCAAAGAACAACTCCACCTGGGGTGGGGGATGGAAACCAAGATTAGATTTAAACCTAGTATCTCCCAGAGCCATAGGGTCTTCCTTGCAGTTGTGCTGAGTAAACAGGATGTAGGAGATCTTTTTTTTTTCAGCATGAGGGGGTAGTATTCAGCAACCATGCCCTTGCAATGGAAGGCTCTGATCTGGTGTGCAGTGTTGGGGATGGGGACTGTGTATGACAATTGTCTTATAAGGCATCTACATGTATACCTTATGAACCTATTTTGGCATTCATAAAAACAAAACTATTCAATCAGCACAGTGATAACACCAATGGCATTTTACTCAGCTTAAGTCTGTAAGTGTGTTGTACTCTGAATTTCTATTCGCTGGCCTTTCTTCTCTTTCTCATCTTCAGCCAAGAACATACAACTGTACTTTGCCTCATGGCAGATACCCCCCACCCCCACCCCCAAGGCACTTGGAATGAGAGTCTGGTTTTGCCTCATGTGAATGAACAGTGTATTACTAGTGAAGAACTTATGACCTCTTGACTTGCCTCACCTTCTCTTTCCTGCATCCTGGCTTTTCAGGCTTTTTTTTTTTATGGTGTCTTCACTCCCTTGTCTCTCCTCTCTCCTTCTCAGGCCACTAGAATGTAACTTGAGAATCAGAGTTGCCTTCTCTTTTCTCTATCTTTAAGTTCTCCAAGAAATCTTGGCACAAGTTATCTTACTCCTTCTGTGCCATCCACTTCATCTCCTCATCTGTTTTTATATCCTGAATTCTCAGTGTACCCTGGCCCCATACCAGTCCTCAACACAGTTCACAAACAAGATTCTGGAGGTCATCAAAAGCACACTTGAAGGTAAACCTCAGGGTTGGAGGCATGGTTTAGTTGGTGGAATGCTAGTCAATGAGTCAAAGTGTTGGATGCCACCTGGTCTCTGACCTTAAAAAAAAATAAATAAAAAGAAAGTGAATCTCAGTACACTAGAATTTGACTATGGGGGCAAAACAATGGAACACTTAACTCTTCCAATAGAGTATTTACAATAGAACACACCTGGGCTTGAGAATTTAAGAAGAAATAGAGAAGAAAAGCCCTCCAGAGCTACAGCAACTCGTGAATGTAGAAAGTGAATGTTTAAAATTGTGCGGGAAGCCAGATTAAGAAGAACTTGGAGCTAACTGTTTTAATGGGCTTAGGTTTTATTTCCTTTCTGATAGTTGTAGTCTTTTAGGAAAGAGATAAAATAAACCTGGTTATGCTTCTACTTTACAAGAGGGACCGCAGAGAGTCTCAGAATTCAGAGATTAGAACACAATGAAAGAGACCAGAGAGACTTGGGGAGGGGAGAGGCAAGACTGGTTAAGGCAGTGAGCAGAGAAGGAAATAGTGAAAATGAGATCTACTAAACAAATAAATAACAGGAAATGAGTATTTGCTAGAGGGTAGGGTAGGACCAAAGGAAGAGGGTTAGAATTAGGAAACTGCGAAAGGGAAAGACTCCAGGCAAGAATTTCTTGTGAACACCAGAGAATTGAGAAATATAAGGGAAAGAGTGGTTCCAAGAGGAATGAAGATTTTGAAGTGATACATAAGACACATGAAATGCTTTGTCAAAAGGCAAAAAAAAAAAAAAAAAAAGAAAGAAAGAAAGAAAAAGAAAATGAAAAGAAAAAGAAAAAAGAAAATCTATACATAACCTAAAATTTAGAAAAGGAATGGAGGGGAGAGAGTAAGAGAATGTTGAAAGGGGTAGTGTTCAAGATGCACTGTATTCATAACTGATTTGGTAAATAGCTACTTCTTTGTACAACTATTTAAAGATAAAAACTGGTCGAAAAAGGAAAAATATTTTCGCTCAGATTTCTTCAGAAACGTTAAGAGGGGTTAGTTATTCTTTATGTTTCTTGTTTGAGAAGTTGGAAGAGTGAAAATGTCATTAGAGAGACTGATCAGAGAAGGTTTTTGAAGGAAGGACAATTCAGATCAGGAAAATACATTTTTAATCTTTGTGTGTGTGTGTCAGTCCTGAACTCAGGGCTTGGGCACTGTCCCTGAGCTTCTTTTTGCTCAAGGATAGCACTCCAACACTTGAGCCATATCTACTGCTGGCTTTTTCTGTTTATGTGGTACTGAGGAATCGAACCCAGGGCTTCATGCATGCTAGGTAAGCACTAGCATAGGCCACATTCCTAGCCCCATTTTTAATCTTTAAAAAAAATTGTTATTGTAAAGGTGATGTATAGAGGAGTTACAGTTACATAAGTCAGGTAAAGAGTACATTTCTTTTTGGACAATGTCACCCCTTCCCTTGCTCTGTCCCAGGTTTTCCCTCCCATTCCCACCCACAAGTTGTATGGTTTACTTTCAACACAGTGTCTAATAAGGACCACTGCTGCATTAGCACTCTTTTGTTGTTGTTGTTGGTTGTAGGGTCTGAACTCTGGGCCTGGGCATTGTCCCTCAGCTCTTCAGCACAAGGCTAGCGCTCTACCATTGAGCCACAGTTCCACTTCTGGCTTTTTCTGCTTATGTGGAGCTGAGGAATCAAACCCAGTGCCTCATGCATGCAACACAAGCACTCTACCACTAAGCCAACTTCCCATCCCATTTGTTTACTCTTTGTCCCTCCATTTCTGTGCTTCCTTTATCCTCCCAAAGACAGATAAATGAACAAACAGGATAAAAAGAAAAGAAAAAAATAGCAACAAAGAAAATGTTCTTATTTTCATTTCTTGGAGTTCATTTCAATAAATATTATTTTATATGATCAGAGGTACGTAGGCATTGTCTTTATGTTCCTCTCTGAAGAATCCCCTCTTTTGGTCTCACGGTGTGTGAATGCCGAGAGTCCTCTATAATTTATCATGTTCTAGATGTTTTGGAGTGCTTTTGATTTTTGTAAATCTTGGGTCAGAGCTTGGGTGCTGTCCTTGACCTTTTTCACTCAAGGCTAGAACTCTACCATTTGAGTCATGGCACCACTTCCAGTTTTCTGGTAGTTCACTGGAGATAAGAGTCTCTTGGACTTCCCTGCCTGGGCTGGTTTTGAATCACAATCCTCAGATCTCAGCCTCCTGTGTAGTTAGGATTACAGGCATGAGCCACCAGCATCCAACAATATTATTCTTTCTAATGGGTGTGTAAAATTCCATTGTGTATAAGTGCTACCGTTTGTGGATCCACTCATCTATTGCAGGGCATCTAGGCTGTTTCCACAACTTGACTACTGTGACTAATACAGCAATGAACACAGATGTGCAAGTGTCTTTACAGCGTCCTGGCCAGGACACTAGATCTAAGGAACATCCATTCTCTCCTTGCTGCTTCATAGCCAGTGGTCTAGTCACCAAGGATGAGGGTAGGAAAGATCCAGAAGTGACCTGGACTAGAACCTGGCTACTCATGACATTCTCCATGGGCCAGGTCATGGAGCTGTTATTCAGTCAACCTATGACACACCTACTGGTTATAAACACCACCCAAGCCCTCCAAGCTCATCCTCTTTAGAATCCTACCCATAAATGTAAAGGCACTAACAAGTATCTGAGGAGGGACTCCAATATGACCTGGAAAACTGAAACTATCAAACAAGGGCACTCTAGTCCTCTCCTCCCAGGTCAGATCTCCCTAACTTTGCTCCAGGCACCGTTTACACGGTACCATGAGTGAATGATCTCTCCTTATCCAAGGAGCATATCAAAATTTAAAATCTCACCACGTGCCAGTGGTTCAGGCCTATAATCCTAGCTACTCCAGAAGTTAATATCTGAGGATCAAGGTTCAAAGTCAGCCAGTTAGAAAAGTCCATGAAACTTTTTTTTTTTTGGCTAGTCCTGGAACTTGAACTCAGTGCCTGAGCACTGTTCCTGGGCTTTTTTGCTAAAGGCTAGCACTCTACCACTTGAGCCACAACTCTACTCCTGGCTTTTCTTCTTTCTTTTTCTTTCTTTCTTTCTTTCTTTCTTTCTTTCTTTCTTTCTTTCTTTCTTTCTTTCTTTCTTTCTTTCTTTCTTTCTTTCTCTTTGTTTCTTTCCTTTCTTTTCTTCTTTCTTCTTTCTTTTTTTTTGGTAGTGAATTGGAGATGAGTTTCATGGACTTGCGTTAGAAATGTGGCTTAGTGGTAAAGTGCTTGCCTAGCATGCATGAAGCCTTGGATTCAATTCCTCAGTACCACATAAACACAAAAAGTGGGAAATGGTGTTAAAAAGAAGAAAAAGGGAGGGAGGGAGGGAGAGAGAAGAGGAGGGAGGAAGGAGAAGGAGAGAGGGAAAGGAGGAAGGGAGGGAGGAAGGAAGGAAGGAAGGAAGGAAGGAAGGAAGGAAGGAAAGGTGGAAAATAAATTGCAAATTTAAGGCTTTATCTACCTGGACCTACTGAATCAGAATCTGCTCTTTACAAAGAACCCCCCTCCATTCCAGGTGTGTTTTATTTGTATTCTGAACAATAATAGCATCAAGATATGTACAAATCTTTAGAAGTAAAGGAAGGAACATCACAAATACGTATGACAACATGGTATCAACATGATATTAGGAAAAAAAAACATGATATTAGGAAAAAAAGAAGGATTGAATGGGAAAGATGATCAAAGCCCAAGATGGACAGACTAAAAATAATCTTAAAGAAACATGGCTACATACATGTGGGAACACTAATAAAAGGCCACAAGTGGCAGGTTGAAGTATGTTGATTAAATCTTTTCACATGATAGGAAGCTGTTCATGTGGATGAATGCAATGATCCTTATGCGACATTTCCGATTAGCCAGTGGAAGGCTGGATGGGTACAGGACTCATGAATACAAGCAGAGAGGTTAAGATGAAGAGGTACCTTGGATGGATGAGTTGGTAAGACTCTCAGGGCTCTATGCCCCTTCTCATTACATTTTATAGCTTCAGTGGGGCTTTGGCACTTTCTTCAGTCCCTTTTGCTTTTCATGTTAGTTTAAAATAAAATAGCTGGGAAGGTGGCTCAGTGGTAGAGTGCTTGCCTTGCATGCATGAGGCCCTGGGTTTGATTCCTCAGCACCACATAAGCAGAAAGCTGGAAGTGGCACTGTAGCTCAAGTGGTAGAGTGCTAGCCTTGAGCTGAAGAGCTGAGGGACAGTGCCCAGGCCCAGAGTTCAGGCCCCACGACCGACAACAAATAAATAAATAAATAAATAAATAAATAAATAAATAAATAAATAAACAAATAAATAAACTGTAGAATTAATTATGAATGGAAGCATTTGTCAGTGTAATTGTCCCTTTTCACTCTTTCTTTTTCTTTCTTTTCAGGAATATAGCTTTGCTTAAAAACTATATTTCCTGGCAGGGGGCGGGGGAAGGATGGGAAAAAATACATTAAAAAAAAAAAAGCTATATTTCCATATGCCAATTTAGTGGTTTTCTACAAAGTTTCATGGTAATACGATATCATTCCAATTGTCTATTCATTTTCCATGAAGAATTATATGAAGTAATTATGGAAATACATGTAAGTTTGAAACTGTTCACTTGCTCATTTCAGGGGAGTTGTATTACCACCTAGGAATTTACCAAGTCTCCTCCTACCATGAACAGACCTTCCTGAAAGCAATGAGCTCTTGAGTTAGGGAGCATAATGTAGGCATCTGTTCTGCTCAATACTGCTGTGATTACAGTTATCATTGAGGAGAATGAGAAAGGTCTGGCAGGGATTTTCCTGAGAAAGTCGATTATCACATATTATTGAAAGTTTGGAGGACTTTACTACCTTTTGTTTTCTCCTTCAACATTGCTCTAAAGTACACTAGCCCTTCCACAAGCAATGAGACTATAACCAGAAAATTTATACTCAGAGAGAGAGGGGAATAAGTTCTTAGATAAGACACACAAAGGTACTGATGGCACGCGAATATTCACTTGTGCTCGCACACAAATGTATTAACTCATTCTAGAAAACATGTACTTGTGAATCTTAAGTCGTGGTGAGACAGATTTGTAAGGGACATGTACTGCTAGGATTAAGGGCTCCAAATGTCAGTAAAGAAATAATGCATCTCTCTACCTCCAGCAGCTCCTCAGAACTGGGACTTCTGGTCCTTTACCAAATAAATTGAAGCTTAATTTTCACAAAGTGCTGAGATTGTCTTTGGTAAGGACCTGATATTCCTTTCCAAATTTGAAAATGGACAGAAAACAGTTTTCTAGGGGTTGGGAATGTGGCTTAGTGATAGAGTAGTTGCCAAGCATTGCATGAAGCCCTGGGTTCAATTCCTAGTACCACATAAACAGAAAAAGCTGGAAGTGGCACTGTGGCTCAAGTAGTAAGAGTGCCAGCCTTATACAAAAGAAGCTCAGAGACAGTACCTAGGCCTTGAGTTCAAGCCCCAGGACTGACAAAAACAAACAAACAAAAACAGTTTTCTTTTTAGTAATTTCTGAAATTCTCTGAACAAGGCAATGAAGTGAGATTAGATAATACCCCTACTATGAAGGAAAACTGTCTACCCACAGATTCCAACTGAATAATTCTAGAAGTGCAGGGACTAAATAATCACAAGTTACTTACATTCGAACTGCTCTTTTGCAAAGAGAATGCATGTTTGACAAATACATTTCATGTCTGATGAGGGGAGAAGCAAATAAAATGTGGGGGAGGGGAGAGAAGGAGGAGTTTGGGGGTGCTTAGCACTTCCGTACATTTCATTAGAACGATACAAACAGACGCAGAACTCAGAGGCCCCTCTGTCTTCCAAGAGGAGAGGCTTAGCTTTCCTGATGTGATTTATGATGGACCCAGTGACTTAACAGAGCTCACATCCTCCAAAGCACCAACATTCCCAGGGGATTTGTTAATTGAAGTGCCACGGATCTGTGGGAAGACTGAAGGCGTTGTCAAGGGCAGGAAGAAGGTTGGGATGACCTCATTCTTCAGTTTTCCTCAGTGTCATCATTCTAAGGTCTATAAAAACAAAGCCTTTGTCCCCTTGTATATATTCTTTATACTGGCTCGTACTATATTTATTACGGAAGTACTGCTAAATCAGTCTTTGTCAACAATCCCTGCACTATGTTTAGAAGAAGTATAAGCAACTCCCTAAGAGTAGTGCACAATATTGACTTTAAAAACATTTTCCAATAATATCAAATGTGCTTCTTTTCGTTGACTAATAGATTATTCAAACAATTCTCCAAGCTATGAAAGAAGCTAGGGTTGTATTGTAATGCTCAGCATATTCAGAGTCAAATCATTTAATTGGACTATTATTGATTAGGTCTACATTGTCCACAGCTCAGGATGCTTAGAATGCAGAATTGGCTAAGATATGATTCCCGTCCTAGAAAAGTCTGGAACAAGTATTGGATGAGAGGTCTGGGAATGTGGCTTAGCTGGTAGAGTGCTTGCCTAGTATGGATGAAGCCCTGGGTTCAATTCCTCAGTACCACATAAACAGAAAAGCCAGAAGTGGTACTGTGGCTCAAGTGGTAGAGCGCTAGCCTTGAGCAAAAGAAGCTTAGGGACAGTGCCCAAGCCCTGTGTTCAAGGCTCAGGACTGGTTAAAAAAAAAAGATTGGATGATATGCTATTCACATTTAAATGAAGAAGCTAGTTTACAATGATCAGATTCAATGGAACATACTTGAAATACAAGGGTTTTGTTTTTGATTTTTGGTAGTGAGGCTTGAATTCTGGGCCTGGTCACTGTCCCTCAGCTCTTCAACTCAAGGCTAGCGCTCTACCACTTGAGCTACAGCGCCACTTCTGGTTTTCTGGTGGTTTATTGGGGATAAGAGTTTCACAGACTTTCTTGCCCGGGCTGGCTTTGAACGGTGAGCCTCAGATTTCAGCCTCCTGAGTAGCTAGGATTACAGGCGTGAGCCACTGGCGCCCGGTTAGAAATACAAGGTTTTGATTTATAATATATATACATACATACATACATATATATATGTATATATATATATATATATATATATATATATATATATATATATATATATTTTTTTTTTTTTTGTCTTGAGACCTGAACTCTGGGCCTGGTCACTGTCCCTCAACTCTTCAGCTCAAGGCGAGCACTCTACCACTTGAGCTACAGCGCCACTTCCAGTTTTCTGGTGGTTTATTGGAGATAAGAGTCTCACAGTCTTTCCTGCCCAGACTGGCTTTGAACCGAGATCCTCAGATCTCAGCCTCCTAAGTAGCTAGGCATGAGCCACTAAAGTCCAGTTTGAAAGAATACTTTTAAGATATAAAAGCAATGTTATAGTTAAATATGAGAAATATAAACAAGAAAACAAAATCTAATTTCTCTAACATTATTTACTCCAATATTGTTATCTATTCTTATTTAATAGCAATCTATTTTTTGTTAATTTCTCATTGTTAAAGTCATGTGTAGTGCAAGAATAAAATTAGATCTCCTCTTTGTTTATTTCACATAAGCCTAATTCCAAGACACTACTTGGGTGTCCTTAATAATTGTAAAGAGCTGCATACATCAGAGAGGAGAGAAAGGGAGAAAGAAACAGAATCAGAAACAGAAACAGAGAGAAACACAGAGAAACAGAGAGATAGACACAAATGAAGAGAGAATTAGAGTAAGAGAAAGGCAGAATCTCATGCAGGATAATTGGGCTAGATACAGAACTCACAGTTGACAGTGCTACTTCCTGTTGGGCCCGTAGTTTCTTTTTTTTACATTTTTAATTTTTTGTCAATTGTGGGGCTTGAATCCTGGGCCTGAGTGCTGTCCCTCAGCTATTCAGCTCTAAGCCAGAGCCACTTCTTGCTTTTTCTGTTTATGTGGTGCTGATGAATCGAACCCAGGGCCTCATGCATGTGAGGCAAGCATTCTACCACTGAGCCACCTTCCCAGCCCTTGGGCCCATAGTTTTTCTTTTTTCTTTCTTTCTTTCTTTCTTTTTTTTTTTTTTGCCAGTCCTGGGGCTTGAGCTCTAAGCCTAGGCGCTGTCTCTGAGTTTCCTTTTGCTCAAGGCTAGTACTCTACAGCTTGAGTCATTTCACTACTTCCAGCTTTTACTGAGTAGTTTGTTGGGCATAAGAGTCTCAAGTACTTTCCTGCCTGGGCTGGCTTGGAACCTTCCTGGGTTGGCTTTGAACTGGGATCCTCAGATCATAGCCTCCTAAGTACCTAGGATTAGGCATGAGCCACTGGCTCATAGGCTTGAGCCCATGCTTTCTGATAAGACTTACATCCATTGTCTGGGCAGCAGATGGTCATTTCTCTCTGGCTCCTTTTATTATACTTTTTAGCCTTTGGAGATATTTTCAATCACTATTATTATTGTTATTATTGTCAGTCATGGGGCTTGAACTCAGGGCCTGGGCACTGTCCTTCAGCTCTTCAGTTCAAGGCAAGCACTCTACCACTTGAGCCACAGCGCCACTTCTGGTTTTCTGGTAGTTTATTGGAAACAAGTATTTCATGGACCTTCTTGCCCAGGCTGGCTCTGAACTGTGATCCTCAGATATCAGCCTCCTGAGTAGCTAGGATTACCGGTGTGAGCCAGTGGCACCTGACTTCAATCATTATTTTTCTAATTACCCTTCCAACTCCCATTTTTCTCCTCTCTTTTCACCACTCCAAATATATGAAAGTTAGCTATTTCATTAACTGTTTTACAGGTTCCTTAAGGCTCTGATGACTTTCTCTGGTCTGGATTCTCTGTTATTCACATTGAAGGATCTGTCTGCTGATTCTGTCTTGTGACATTTCTACTCTACTGTAAAAACTATGATGGTTAGTCTTGCTTATCAAGCAGATGCTTGGAGAGTCACTAACATTCGTAAAGCACACCTCCAGGTATGTCTGTGATGGTATTTCCCAAAACAATTAGATCAGGAAGTCCCTGATTAATTAAGTCCCTAATTAGTGAGTGCTGAGAGGTGGTGAACTGTGGAAGGTGGGTCCTGGTTGGAGGAAGTGGATCACTGGGAGTGGACCTCTGAAACGTCTATACTGGCCCCTGGCTCCTTCCTATACGCCTCTCTGCTTCCTGGCTGCCATGGAGCTGGCAGTAATATTCTGCCTTGTCTCAGGCCCCAAATAATGCACCCAAACAACCTTGGTGGTAAACTTCTGAGACCATGAATTAAAATGAATCTTTCCTCTCTTCAATTCTCTCTCTCAAGTATTTGTCATAGTGATGATAGCCAAGACAAATGCAAGCAAGGTAAACTCAGAAATCCATGATATCATAAACTTTAGAAAGTGAAACACCATGATAGAAAATGTCCAAAACACAATATAGTTTTACTTGTTATCAGTGAATAGTTTTTGTTTCATTGGGTTTTCTGGTTATTGTATTTTCAGTTATGGAGTTTTTATTTCTTTAAAATTTGGAGTGTAACACGTAGACCTAACTGGCTTTTGTTAACTTCCATTTCTTTGTTGGGTTCTATTTTGTTGTGATTAATTTGAAATTACATGCTGAAAGCATCTTATGATGGTTGCTTTAAAAATTCTTCTGGCAAAACTGTGACATCTGATTCATCTCAGTGTCATCACCATTTGTTCTTACTCAAGATGAGTTTTTCCTTGTTGAATTAACAGGTAGATTTTGGTGTTATCCCAGACATTTAAACATTATGTTGGGACACTCTGGGTCCTATTTTACTCTAGTATTTTAGCAGGCCACCCTTCTGCTTATGTTCAGGAGTGTCCTGGCTTACATTTGTTGGATGGGACTCAAATGGCAGTTTAGTTTGCAGAGCTGTTGTTCTGTGATTTGGTCTGCTTGGTTTATCTGCTGCTTCTATGTTCTCAATGGTTCTTGATAGTGATTCTTTGAAGGGGCAAAGGATTTTTTTCTCAAACCAGGTCAACCCAATGCCTCTGGAAGAAGATTCTCTGGCTCATGTCAGTCAAAACACACTTTGTGGGTCAGGCCCTTTGGTGGTACATCTATCTCCCTTACCAGAATGAAGGCTTGCCCCTTAGCAAGTGAGAGGAAAATGGGCTGTCTTCTATTGCTAGGTTAAGGTTGGGAAACACGAAGCTAGGTCATGTGCCTCTGGGTGTAGGAGTTAGAAGACTTATTGTAATACTTTTCATCCAGTCTTGGGGGTTCACACCAGTTTGTTTCTTCTGTCTTGCAGAGTTCTTTTACTTTTTTTTTGTTGGTTGTGGGGCTTGAACTCTGGGCTTGGTTGCTGTCCATCAGCTCTTCAGCTCAAGGCTAGTGCTCTACCACTTGAGCCACAGCACCACTTCCAGTTTTCTATTGGTTTATTGGAGACAAGAGTCTCACAGACTTTCTTGCCCAGGCTGGCTTTGAACTGTGATCCTCAGATTTACAGAGTTGATTCCTCTTACATCAGAAATTTATCATTGTACTTAGGGAGGAACAAAAAGAAATGAGTTTATGTTCTCTTTTCAGGATCAGAAATCAAAATAGAAGGTAGGCACTGGAAGTTCATGATATTCAGGTGTTTTCAGTCATTTTTTTTCATGTGTTGGACTTAATTATAGTTGTGTAAAGAACTATGTAAGGAACTAGGTGAGTAAAGTAACAGCTATTTTAGAAAAAATGACAAAAAAGATTAAATTGAAAAAATTAAAAGATTAAAATCAAAGCAGGGCTGGGAATGTGAGTTAGTGGTAGAGTGCTGTGTCGCATACATGAAGCCCTGGATTCAATTCCTCAGTACCACATAAACAGAGAAGGCCAGAATGGTGCTGTGGCAGAGTGCTAGCCTTGAGCAAAAGAAGCTCAAGGACAGTACCCAACCCGAGTTCAAGCTCCACAACTGGCAAAAAAAAATTTCAGAAGGCTAAAATCTATGATTGTTCACATGTTCAGTTAAGCAACAAATCTGATTGCAAATATGAATTCTTTGAGATTTCCTAAAAATAATCCTTGGCTGGGCACCAATGGTTCATGCTCTAATCATAGCTACCCAGGAAACTGAGATGTGAAGGATCAAGCTTCAAAGCAAGCCTGAGCAAAATAAACAGTGAAAAAACAGGGCTGGAAACATGATTCAAGTGGTTAGGTGCCAGCCAAGCCATCATAAGGCCCGGAGTTCAAACCATACAGCTTTTAAATACAACAAACAGGTAGTAATTAAACAAATAAATGTTTATCAGACAAGACTTTCCTTAGTAAGGTCACTTTATTAGTAGAAGGTGATTAATAGTGGGTGGGAAAGGTGAATATGGTTTTGGGTTCAGGGGTTCGAATTTGGGGAAAAGCAGAAGAACCAGAATGAGAACTGATGACATCATGAGTAAAATTCATCTTAGAAAAGAGATTTTTTGGGGGGGGGTTCCGGTCGTGGGGCCTGAACTCTGGGCCTGGGCGCTGTCCCTCAGCTCTTCAGCTCAAGGCTAGTGCTCTACCACTTGAGCTACAGCACCACTTCCGGCTTTTTTCTTTTTGCTTATGTGGTGCTGAGGAATGGAACCCAGGGCCTCATGCATGCAAGGCAAGCGCTCTGCCACTGAGCCACCTTCCCAGCCCCAGAAAAGATTTTCTTTTTCCTTTTTTTTTTTAAACAGTATTGCAGTTTGAACTCAGGGTCTCTCATTTTTCTAAGTAGGTACTCTCCCAACTGAACCATTTAACTAGTTCTTTTGTGCTGGTTATTTTCAAGGTAGGATCTCGCTTTATGCCCAGGCCAGCCTGAACTGTGATTCTATTTGTTTCACTTTGTCTCTGGGATGACAGGTGTATGTCACTGCTCCTGGCTCTTGTGCCTCTCCTATAGCTTGGTAAGTCAGGCACATGCCATTGTGCCTTGTCATTCACTGATATGGAGTCTCAAGTACTTTGATGTCCAGGTTTTGAACCGGCAATTCTCTGATCTCTACCTCCCAATTAGCTAGAGTAAGACATGAGTACCTTGCCTTGCTGTTTAGTTTTCTGACATACTAAATTTGATGTAACAGCAAGTTATCGAAATCGAAAATGTCCTAGTATGAAGATTCTGGAATAGAATTTTCAAAAGATAACAGATCTGAATCATCTTGGTATCATCAGCAAAAAAGGAGACATTTTAGTGAAGGATGAAAATCTGGGGAAAGTTATTTAGACTGTGAAGAGACCCAAGAAAAGAATCTTCTGGAAGAGTTCAACTCTAAATGCTGCCCACCTGCTTCCTCCTTGTCTCTCTAGGTGATCTCATCTGATTATAGAGGCAACCTAGCTAAACAACCATGTGCGCTCATAATCTCAATCTTCTGTGATATGAATAGACACAGAAATGTAAACAAAATGCGGAACAAATACTTGAAGGAAGCAATAAAGTTGTACAATATTCAAACAAAGGAATAAGAGGACTGTGAGGCTGTCAAAAATAGAGTCCTAAACTGGGTGCTGGTGGCTCATGCCTATAATCCTAGCTACTCAGGAGGCTGAGAGCTGATGACAGAGGTTCAAAGCCAGCCTGGGAAAGAAGTCCATGAAACTCTTATCTCCAATTAACCATCAAAAAACCAGAAGTGGCGCTATGACTCAAAGTGGTAGAGCTCTAGCTTTGAGCAAGAAAGCTAAGGGACAGAACCCAGGCCCTGAATTCAAGCACAAGACATATATACAACGAGTCCTTTGGGAAAATTAACCTTTTCTCTTCTAGGTTTTGAAAAATTATCCAGTCTTATATATATAAAAAATTAAAAAAATAAAAAATATAAGAAATAAATAAGATTTGGGAAATTTTAGAATCAAGTCCAGTCATTGAGGGAGAGTGCTGTATTAGAAAATAAAACTCAGAACCTATGGCAAACATAAAACTAATTGGATATTTTGCAATTCTTATAAAAACTACTTTATAAATTTGTGCATTATTGCACAAATGGGAATCAAATTTTTCGGAATAAGAACGTGTTTTAACAGAGAAAGTCTTATCTGATTAAATCATATACATCAGAATACTCATAAAAAATTTTTTTGGGGCGGTCCGGTCGTGGGGCCTGAACTCTGGGCCTGGGCGCTGTCCCTCAGCTCTTCAGCTCAAGGCTAGCATTCTACCACTTGAGCCACAGTGCCACTTCCGACTTTTTTCTTTTTTTGCTTATGTGGTGCTGAGGAATCGAACCCAGGGCCTCAGGCATACAAGGCAAGCGCTCTACCACTGAGCCACTTTCCCAGCCCCTCCTAAAATTTTTAAATAATATGCTATCTGCCTGTATTTCTAAACATTGTTTCATAAAATATACTAGCAAGGAGCTTTCTCTGATTATAAACTAGGCTGAACTACTGAATCCTGACCTATATATATGGTTTGCTGAGACTTTGATCAACACCCCAAGTTGTATGATCTCTTTCCTGAAGCTCATGTAGAGATTCAAAAGACCCCCATCATTCTGCTTGGATGGAAACTAGGAAGGGTCAGCTTCAGGAATGTAGAGGAAAAACAAACTCCTTTCCTCCTAGGGAATGGATTGCCTAACAGACTTCATTTCTTCTCCCTTTCTTGAAGATGTTGAAATTCCTCCTGCCACTGCTGATTCCACTCTAACAGCAAAGACGGGATATCGGAAAGAATTCACCTGCACGTGACTGGTCCCTGTTCCATGAGTTTCAACTTAACACCGAGGACCTCTAGACGTCAGTGGAAATTTTCTTCAAATGTTCATTTACTTTCATAGGCTTTTTATAGAATGTACTTTAAAATTATCTTGCTTTAATTCTTGTGGAATTTCTGAGAACAAATTGATCACAGATAAAGAAAAATAAGCTAAACAATGGCAGTGTACAGTCCTGGGCATTTATCCAACAGATTATATGACAGAACACAATAAAGGTACCTGTACATTCATGTTAACTGCAGCACTGCTTACCATAGACAAGTTTGGGAAACATCTCAGATGTACTGCGATAGTCACATGGGTCCAAAATTATATATATATTATATATAGTTATATATTATATATTTATATACATACACATATATGTATATATGTGCATATACACAACCTAGCTGACTAAAATATATGTAGGAGTTATTTTTTTTTTGGCCAGTCCTGGGGCTTGAACTTAGGGCCTAAGCACTCTTTATGCTCAAGGGTCCTTTTGCTCTATCATTTGAGCCACAGTGCCACTTCCAGCTTTTTCTGAGTGGTTTATTGGAGGTAAGAGTCTCAAGGACTTTTCTGCCCAGGCTGGTTCCAACAATGATCTTCAGATCTCAGCCTTCTGAGTAGCTAGGATTATAGGCATAAGCCACTGGCACCAGACACAGGAGTGAAATTCTATGGTGTAAACATTTTGAACAATTAAGTTTAATGAAATGAATACAGGAAGCTGAAACAGTTTGAATGAGAGGAGCTGGTGAGAGGGGTGGACAAATGGAAAAGAAACCAGGATTAATACAGTCACAATACTTAAATGTACCTAAGTGTAAAATGAAGTGGGAAATGTGGTAGGACTCAGAATAGGGAAGGGGTAAAGGGATGATAGAGAATGATGGAAAGGATGCCTCCAATCCAGATGCACTAGACAAGCCGGGCAATGGTGGCTCACGCCTGTAAGCCTAGATACTAAGAGGCTGAGATCTGAGGATCATGGTTCAAAGCCAGCCTCGGCAGGAAAGTTCATGAGATTGCTATCTCCAATAAACCATCAGAAAACCAGACATGGCACTGTGGCTCACATAGTAGAGCACTTGCTTTGAGCTGAAGAGCTGAGGGATAATGTCCAGGCCCAGAGTTCAAGCCCCATAACTGACAAAAACAAAAACAAAAAACGTACAGGACATATAAATGGACATGTTAAATTGTAACCATGTACAACTATTTGAAAATAATTTAGAAAGAACAAAAGCAGAGAATATATATATATATATATATATATATATATATATATATATATATATATATATATGATGGCTGCGCAAACATTTGAAGACCATAAATATCATAAGAGTAAAATGTTCCTGTAAGTTTGTTGTTGTTGTTGTTATAAGGGTGATGCACAGAGGGTTAGAGTTCCCTAAGTCAGGCAAAGAGTGCATTTGTTTTTGGATAGTGCTACCACTTCCCCCACTCTCTCCTAGTTTTTCTCTCCTATCCCCACCCACAAGATATTTGGGGGTTATTTTTTGTTTTTGTTTTTGTCGGTCTTGGGGCTTGAACTCTGGGCCTGGGCGCTGTCCCTCAGCTCTTTGGCTCAAGGCTAGCACTCTACCACTTGAGCTATAGCACCACTTCTGGTTTAATGGAGGTAAGAGTCTCCCAGCCTTTCCTGCCAGAGATCCTCAGATCTAAGCCTCCTGAGTAGCTAGGATTACAGGTGTGAGCCACCATGCCTGGCTTGGGGTTTATTTATTTATTTATTTATTTTTTTGTCGGTCGTGGGGCTTGAACTCTGGGCCTGAGCGCTGTCCCTCAGCTCTTCAGCTCAAGGCGAGCGCTCTACCACTTGAGCTACAGCGCCACTTCCGGTTTTCTGGTGGTTTATTGGAGATAGGAGTCTCATGGTCTTTCCTGCCCGGGCTGGCTTTGAACCGCGATCCTCAGATCTCAGCCTCCTGAGTAGCTAGGATTACAGGCGTGAGCCACCAGCGCCCGGCTATTTTTAACTGTTTTATTTATTTATATTTTGGTTTTTCTTTTTTTGGTAATAGGGATCAAACCCAGGACACTGTACTTGCTAGGCAAGCACTTTGCCACTGAGCTACATCCCAGCTCTCTATTAGTTGTATAGTACATTTTCCTAGAAGTCTTTTATTTTTGTTTTTGGGTCAGTCATGGGGCTTGAATTCTGGGCCCTCAGCTCTTCAGCTCAAGGTGAATGCTCTACCCTAGAAGTCTTAAGAGAAAATTTGAGAGGCTAGGAAACAGTTATTTTTAGGAAACTCAAATTTTACTAGCAAAGGACTGACAAGAGGGAAAATGGCCCAGACATGGTGTCTCTGTCCATCTGAATCTGGAGAAATGTTCAAGCCTTTGCTCTGTAGTCAAATGTACATTGGCCTACTCCTGAATGAGAGGCCGCAGGCCCTGCTGTATTTCTGCGTGGATGACTTGAGTAGAAAAGTGGACCAGAAGATACTCATCAAGACATTGATAGATGACTGTACACAGTACAATTGGGCAGGCAATGTTGACAGAGGAAAAGATTAACTAGTACAAAGAGGTCCAAAGGCCTTGTCTTAAAATTTTACATAATCTGAGTTTAATCACAGGCTTAGAGAAAAACTGCTGAGGCTGTATGACCCTCACTCAAAGTCCAAAGCTAGTAGTTAAGGCAGTATCTTAGGTGGTGGCCTAAAATAGCTTCAAGCTTAAGAGCAAACTACAACTTAACCTTCTCTTTTTTGCACTGGGGATTGAATGCAGGGTTGAGAGTGTTCAGAGGACATGTTCTCCCCGTCCCTACTCCTGCTCCCCTTATGCTGCAATCCTGGCCAGTTAAACTTCTGTTCAAGAAAATAGCAACTCAGGAAAGCACCCTTTACCCACATTGTCTATGCGAGCTTAGAACTGGGTCCTTACACTGTGTTTGTCTTGTCTTGGTTTACTTAAGAACCAATTGATTCTAAATTGTTATTTAAAACAGTATCCAGAGTCACTTCAGTTTAGGTGATGGTGTAGTAATTGGGCTGCGGCATACATCCTTTAGTGAATGTTTGATGATGAATGAACCATAGTTATATCTGTATTCTGTGTGACCATAGCTAGGTCTTTGGCTTTACTGCCAATGGCCAGGCTCTGACTCTGTAGACTACCCTTGTCTCCCGGTCAAAAGCACTTTCCAATATAACCCATTGTTTTATTGTTTTTTGTTTGTTCTCTATTTTATTGTTTTTTGTTTGTTCTCTATGTGAGTGTGCCAGTCCTGAGGCTTGAACTCAGGACCTGGGCACTGTCCCTGAGCTTCTTTTGCTCAAAGCTAGCACTCTACCACATGAGCCACAGCACCACTTCAGACTTTCTGCATCTTAGGCAAGCACTCTACCACTAAGCCATATTCCTAACACTTGCATGAATCCTCTGAAGGATCCAGCTCGGCTGGCAATTGGGTCTCAAGACTTCTTTACCTCCAGATCTATAAGACAATAAATCTTTTTCTTTCTTTCTTTTCTTTCTTTTGTTTCTTTCTTTCCTTCCTTCCCTCTTTCTTTTTCTTTCTTTCTCTCTCCCTCTCTCCCCCCAATGATGAATGATTCTTATCTTTCTCATGTGAGCAAGCTCTCTCTCTCTCTCTCTCTCTCTCTCTCTCTCTCTCTCTCTCTCTCTCTCTCTCTCTTTCCAGTCCTGGGGCTTGAACTCAGGGTCTGGGCACTGTCCCCAAGCTTCTTTTGATCAAGGCTAACATTCTACCACTTGAGCCACAGCACCACTTCTGGCTTTTCCTGTTTATGTGGTACTAAGGAATCAAACCCAGGGCTTCATGCATGCTAGGCAAGCACTCTACCACTAAGCCACATTCCCAGCCCCAAATTTTGGTTATTTATTTGCTTTCTGTCAGTTGGGGGGCTTGAACTCTGGGCCTGGGCGCTGTCCCTCAGCTCTTCAGCTCAAGGCTATTGGTCTACCATTTTGAACCACAGTGCTACTTCCAGTTTTCTGGTGGCTAATTAGAGATAAGAATCTCATGGACTTTCCTACCCAGGTTGGCTTTAAATTGTGATCCTCAGATCTCAGCCCTTTGAGTAGCTAGGATTATAGGCATGAGCCACTGAGGCCCAGCTTATGAGTTATGGTTCTTAAACACATTAAAATTATGAGGCAATACATACCTTAAGTCGTCTACTAAGTTCTTTTTAAAGGTAAGGAAGATAGAAAGAGGAGAAAGAAAAATCCATTTATTTTGAATGGTAAAGATTTTATTAGGAATAGTTCTCTTGAAAAAGAGAAACTGGCTGGTGGTGCTTACTTGCCATTCAACTAGGCAGGAGGCAGAGAGGGAAAGATTGTGGTTCCAGGCAAGTCTAGGTAAAGGAGGCTTTGCTGAAAAAACAAGCTTAGGTTTGGTGGTATGTAATCTCAGCTGTGCAGGAAGCAGAAGTAGAACAGAGGTCAGAGGTCAACCCTGGGCAAAATAACAAGACCCTATCTGAAAGCTATGAGGCTGAGATGTGGTTCATCCCCCAAAACAAGGCAGTATTTTCCAACATACTGAATAAACGTGGGGAGTTCAAATAACAGAAAACAGAATTTTCCATTGCAAGTATGTGTATTTATCAGCAATGCATAGCATTCAATTCAAATGATACTTCAAGTTAATTATACACATATATATGTGCAAGGCATCTGGTAAATATATGTTCATTAACATGCTTTCTGTGTATATTTCCAGTGGTGGCTTTAGAACAAGAACCACCACCTCCCTATGAATACATATTTCAATTATGTAAAATTGCAAGCTGGGCTGGGAATGTGGCTTAGTGGTAGAGTGCTTGCCTAGCATGTGTGAAGCTCTGGGTTCGATTCCTCAGTACCACATATACAGAAAAGGCCAGAAGTAGAGCTGTGGCTCAAATGGCAGAGTGCTAGCCTTGAGCAAAAAAAACTCAGCGATAGTGCCCAGGTCCTGAGTTCAAGCCCCAGGACTGGCAAAAATAAAATAAAATAAAATAAAGTTGTAAGCAGTTTTATCTTCCAGTTTGTAAGCAAACATCTCCACAGGCATTTCCGGTTTCCAGTTGGTACACTGGAATTCAGTACTTGCTGTAATAGTATATAATGAGCTATCAGATGCTTTAATTCCAACATAATTATAATCATAATTGTAGTTACACTACAAGCCATTTTACTGATGAACAATCTTTCAGCAGTGATAAAAAAAACTACATAAAAGCATGCCAACATCATTTCAGGTTGTGTGGTAAAATTTATGAGACTTGTAATATGGTTTATCTTGAAACACATAGGCAAAATGTAGCTAGGAATTAATAATACATATCAGTTGGTGAAGAGCTTTGGTATGCCCTTGTCTATATATAAATTCTGAATTGGTAGTGGAATATGATTTGTTAAACTTCAGCAAAATATACATAACGTAAACATCACCATTTTGACTAGTTGTAAGCATACAGTTCAGTGCCATGAAGAACACTCACCTAATGGTGCAGCCATCACCCTACCCATCTCCAGAACTTTCTTAGAACCTCTGTCTCTCCTGGCCAACCTCTGCAGCCAGCATCCTACTTACCTCTTTTATGACCGGCATATGTCACATGGCACAGTGACACCTCCAGGCACACACAGTCATAGTGGCTCACTGCTTCTCCATGGTCTGCCTGCCCACTCGACTGCGATGGGATGCACACCCAGGCCACAGTAACTTTGGTCTGTGAACACAAGTGCCCATCTGTGCTTTGAGCCCTCGCTTTCAGTTCTCTGGGATGTGGGCTCAAAGGTGGCACTGCCAGATAGTTTTCTGAGAAACTTTCACGCTATTTTCCAAAGCAGTATACCATCCTTCACTCCCATAAGCAATGCAGGAGGGCTGCATTTTTTTTTTTCCCCACATAGAAAGGATTTTTTCCGCCGGTGCTGGTGGCTCACGCCTGTAATCCTAGCTACCCAGGAGGCTGAGATCTGAGGATCAAGGTTCAAAGCCAGCCCAGGCAGGAAAGTCCGTGAGACTCTTATCTCCAATAAACACTCAGAAAACCAGAAGTGGCGCTGTGGCTCAAGTGGTAGAGCACTAGCCTTGAGTTGAAGAGCTGAGGGACAGTGCCCAGGCCCAGAGTTCAGGACCCACGACCGACAAAAAAAAAAATAAAGGATTTTTTTCTAATAACAATACAAATAAAAACTTCATGATATAATTTCTAGTCTTGTTTCTTTACCAATTTTTTTCATCGTTTTTAGTATTGAAATAAAACATCAAGTTTTGTTTCTTTTTTTTTTGGGGGGGGGTTCCGGTCGTGGGGCCTGAACTCTGGACCTGGGCGCTGTCCCTCAGCTCTTCAGCTCAAGGCTAGTGCTCTACCACTTGAGTCACAGCGCCACATCTGGCTTTTTTTTCTGCTTATGTGGTGCTGAGGAATTGAACCCAGGGCCTCATGCACACAAGGCAAGCGCTCTACCACTGAGCCACCTTCCCAGCCCTTAAACATCAAGATTTATAATGTCAGACTTGGTCTGAGGGGCTGGGAAGGTGGCTCAGTGGTAGAGTGCTTGCCTTGCATGCCTGAGGCCCTGGGTTCGATTCCTCAGTACCACATAAGCAAAAAGAAAAAAGCTGGAAGTGGCACTGTGGCTCAAGTGGTAGAATGCTAGCCTGGAGCTGAAGAGCTGAGGGACAGTGCCCAGGCCCAGAGTTCAGGTCCCACGTCCGGACCCAAAAAAAAAAAAAAAAGGCTGAGTAGACAAGAGCCAGCTCAGGTTAAAGCTCTGATAATTACAAGAAAGCTTATAGAAATGGAGAAAGGACATTGGGTTTTGACCTGAAAAGATAACTAGCTGATATGTGCCTACATTTTCTGAGGTCTCCTGATAGACAATATAAAAATTAGAAGTATCATACTATTGTCTAAGTTGAATGATGATAATTTGATGTAAAATGTATTTGTTTAGATGAAATTTGTTTATACCAAATTACAAAGGTATTTCACAGACATAATTAAGTTTCATATAAAAACATATCCTTCATAAAGCAAAACAATAATCTAATGCTTTACAAAATATAGCAATATAGATTTAATAAAACATTCATATTTTATGAAAATTCCAAATTTCTTACCAAAGAAAGAGTAAAATAATTTAGGTGAATCTTAATCAGGTTTAGCTCAAAACAATTTCAGAATTACTGCCTTGGCAAGTGAAGTAATATCGTGACCTTCATTTCCGTTATTTCAGAATTATTCACATAGGATCTTGATTAGTTTAGCTACAACATGCACGTTGAGACTATTTCCAAGTAGACGGTAACGCTGCTTCATTGTTATCTTCTCAGGAAATTCTAGAAAAGAGAGGCAACAATAATAGTCATTTGTAATTCTAATTCTCAGAGGTACAAGGGATCTTTTTGTAAGAGCACAAATGCCGTCTCATAAATGCTGTCATGTGCCTCACAGCAATGCTTCGGTGAGCAATGAACTACAGTCATGTTGATGGTCCTGGGTGACAATTCACTGAAGGAGACTGAAAGATATTGTACCTGTCTTAGTTCACCTAAGTACTCTATGGCTCACAACAATGAAAGTAATTCAAGAAACATTTTTCAGAATGGATGCTCTTTGTTAAGAAACATAATACAATAAATCTCTAAAAGTTTCCTTCATAAATGAGAATTTGGAGACCAAAATATTAGAATATTGTCCACAAAATGAGAAACTATAAATATCACATCATATTACATAGTATCATCTGTGTGTGCATGTATCCACAGTAAATATGCTATAGAAAGTGGTGGCTACCATTTTTATTTATTCAACCTTTAAAAAAAAATTAGCAACTGTGGGGGCTGGGAAGGTGGCTCAGTGGTAGAGCACTTGCCTTGCATGCATGAGGCCCTGGGTTCGATTCCTCAGCACCCCATAAACAAAAAGAAAAAAGCTAGGGGCTGGGAAGGTGGCTCAGTGATAGAGCGCTTGCCTTGCATGCATGAGGCCACATAAGCAGCACCACATAAGCAAAAAGAAAAGAGCCAGAAGTGGCGCTGTGGCTCAAGTGGTAGAGCACTAGCCTTGAGCTGAAGAGCTGAGGGACAGCACCCAGGCCCAGAGTTCAGGCCCCACGACCGGACCAAAAAAAAAAAAATTAGCAACTGTTTTAGGGCAACAGTGTTAAAGTAGGAAGAAATAGAGAGAACTACTTTCTGTTCTCTCACAGAAAATGGAAATTAGACTCCAAAACTCAACTGGCTAGTTTTTAGTACAGAGTAGTTTAAACACCTTTATTAATTCTAGAACATTTTCATTATCCCAGAAAGAAAACTGGTACTTGTAGGTGGGCACGGGGGGAAACAACTGGGAGACAGTGAGGGAAGGAGTGATATTGTCCAAAAAGAAATGTCCTCATTAGCCAGGCGCCAGTGGCTCACACCTGTAATCCTAGCTATTCAGGAAGCTGAGATCTAAGGATCGAGGCTCAAAGCCAGCCCAGGCAGGAAAGACTGTGAGATTCTTATCTCCAATGAATCACCAGAAAACCAGAAGTGGCGCTGTGGCTCAAGTGGTAGAGTGCTAGCCTTGAGCTGAAGAGCTGAGGGACAGCACCCAGGCCCCACAACCGACAAAAAAAAAAAAAAAAAAAAAAAGAAAGAAAGGAAGGAAGAAAGAAAGGAAGGAAGGAAGGAAGGAAGGAAGAAGGAAAGAAAGGAGGGAAAGAAGGAAGGAAGAAATGTCCTCATTACCTGACTTATGTAACTGTAACCCCTATGTATATCACCTTTATAATAACAATAATTTTTTTAAAAAGCCAAAAAAAACCCTACAACTGGTAACCATTGAGTCATTCCCCATTTTTCCTCACCCTCCAAACCAATCTACTTTCTGTACTTATGACTTTGTCTATTTGGAACATTTCATATTAATGGAACCAAATAATATGCTGTTTCATATCTAGCTCCTTACAGTTTACATAATGTTTTCATGGTTTCTTAGTATTGTTGTATGTACTAATACTTACTTTCATACCTGTATAATAGTCTCCTTTAAGGATAGAACACATTTTATTTTATTTTATTTTATTTTATTTATTTTTTTTTTTGTCCGGTTGTGGGGCCTGAACTCTGGGGCTGAGCACTGTCCCTCAGCTCTTCAGCTCAAGGCTAGTGCCCTACCACCTGAGCCACAGCGCCACTTCCGGCTTTTTTCTTTTTGCTTATGTGGTGCTGAGGAATCGAACCCAGGGCCTCAGGCATGCAAGGCAAGCGCTCTACCACTGAGCCAACTTCCCAGCCCTAGAACACATTTTAATTGGGCTGTTTGTACTTTGGACTATGATAAGTAATACTGTTGTGCACATTCCTGTATATGTTTTTGTGTAGACACCAGCTTTCAATTCTGTTAGATATATATATACCTAGAAGTGATATGTGTGAAATATCTCTATGTTTAATATTTGTGAAACTATTAGAATTTCCATCAAGAGTCTCATAAGTTTTAATTTCTCCAGTTTTGCTGATTCTGTGCTTTTTTTATTCCTAGTCATGTGAGTAGGTATGAAGTAATTTTCACTGTAATTTGACTTACATTTCCTCTAGTAGCAAATGATGTTAAATATCTTATATATGCTTATTGGTTATTTGTCTATCTTCTTCAGAAATATGCATATTAAATTTCTGTGTACATTTTAAAGTTAGGTTATTTTTGGCTTTATTGTTGCATTATAGCGTTCTTTTAAATACACACACACACACACACACACACACACACACACAATTTTTTTTGGTAGGTCATGGGGCTTGAACTCTGGGCCTGGGCACTGTTCCTGAGCTCTTCAGCTAAAGGCTAGCACTATACCTCCTGAGCCACACTGCCACTTCTGGTTTTCTGGTGGTTAATTGGAGATCATAGTCTCATGGACTTTGCTGCCCAGGTTGGCTTTGAGCTGTGATGCTCAGATCTCAGCTTCCTGAGTAGCTAGAATTATAGGCATGAGCCACCAGTGCCTGGCTGTTCTTTTAATATTCTGAACGCAAGTCTCTCTCAGTTGCTTTTCATACTGTGTTTCTACAAACTGACTTTTTCTTATTGGATTTCTCTTCACATTCAGGACACTTTGAAATAATAAGTAATTGAAGAAAAAGCAAATTAGTTAATGAAACGAGGGAAATAATGAAAGAGCATTAAAATTTTAGTCTGGCGCCCATGGCTCACACTTGTAGTCCTAGCTACTTAGGAGGCTGAGATCTGAGGATCGTGGTTCAAAGCCAGCTGAGGCAGGAAAGTCTGTAAGACTCTTATCTCCAAATAACTACCAGAAAACCAGAAGTGGTGCTGTGGCTCAGGTAGTAGAGCGCTCGCCTTGAGCTGAAGAGCTGAGGGACAGTGCCCAGACCCAGAGTTCAAGCCCCACGACCAACAACAACAACAACAACAAAATAAAATTTCACTTATTTGGAAAAGCCAAAAGGTAGAGCTATGGTAAAGTTGCTTCATTAACATGGGATAAAACCTAGCCATAATAATAGTTACTATAAGAGAGCTGTCATTTGTAATCAAGTGTGATTGTAAAGTGTATGTCCTAAAATAAGCATATTATTCATCTAAAAAATTATTTAGTTGAACAGCTGGGAAGGTAGCTCAGTGGTAGAGTGTTTGCCTCACATGCATGAGGCCCTGGGTTTGATTCCTCAGCACCATATAAACAGAAAAAGCCAGAAGTGGCGCTATGGCTCAAGTGGTAGAGTGCTAGCCTTGAGCTGAAGAGCTGAGGGACAGCACCCAGGCCCATAGTTCAAGCCCCATGACCCCCAAAAAAAATCTATATCTATATATCTATCTATCTATATCTATCTATCTATCTATCTATCTATCTATCTATCTATCTATCTATCTATCTATCTATCTATCTATCTATCTATCTATCTATCTATCTATCTATGTAGTTGAGGAGCTGCGAATATGGCTTGGTGATAGAATGCTTACCTAGCATACATGACTGGCCAAAAAAATATTTTGTTGAAAATAGACAGAGGTACAGGAGCATTTACAAATCAGCTTTTAGACTATCCTAAGGATAATCTTTTATAGTGCTAAGATTGCATTGAAGGGCCAGATGCTAGCGGCACACACTTGTAATCCTAGCTACTCAAAGGCTGAGATCTGAGGATTGTGGTTTGAAGAGAGCCTGGGTTGGAAAGTCCATGAAATTCTTATCTCCAATTAGCCATCAAAAGAACTGGGAAGAGGAGCTGTAGCTCAAGTGGTAGAAGGCTAGTTCTTTGAGCACAAAAGCTCAGGGTCAATACCTGGATCCTGAGATCAAGCACAAAAAAAAAAAAAAAAAAAGAATAAAAAATGAAAGATTACTCCGAAGCTTTGATGAGAAGGAACAGTTTCAGAACAAATAAGATTTTTTAAAATTATGTGCTGTGTATCTAAATATATTTTATATACTGATATTAAAGTTCAAACTGTCTTACAGGAGAAAATTACATTAATTTTCAAGTTTAAAGGAGACTTTTAAAACTTAAAGACAGGGCTGGGAATGTGGCTTATTAGTAGAGTGCTAACCTAGCATACATGAAGCCCTGGGTTTGATTCCTCAGTACCACATAAAGAGAAAAAGCCAGAGGTGGCTGGGTGGCTCAAATAATAGAGTACTAGCTGTGAACAAAAGATGATCAGGGAAACAAAGGAGGAGGCTACAATGCTTGATAAGAAATGTACTCATTATCTTGCCCATGTAATTGTAACCCCTCTACAGTATTTTCACAATAAAAAAAAAATTTCCCAACACCAAAAAAAAAAAAAAAAGATGCTCAGGGACAGTGCACAAGTCCTGAGGTCTAACGCCAGGACTGGCAAGAAAAAAAAAAAAAAGAAAGAAAGGAAAAAAAAGAAAAAAGAAAGGAAGAAAACTTAAAGACCATAATTCTTGAAAAGAAACATGAATTAACAAAGCCAAAACCGTAGCTTCCTTCCAGTGAATGTAGGTTAGGTCCCTCTCAAGACCAAGACGGTAGCTTCCATCTAATGAGGGTAAGTTAGGTCTCTCTCAAGGTCAAGATGGTAGCTCCCATCTAGTGAGTGTAGGTTCAGTCCCTTTCTTCCAAAGCCTGCTCCCTCACAAGTGAATACTACTGGTCACAAAGAATCAGGACACAATGTACATAGAAATTGATGCATATCTGTCTTTGCTAGTGGACAAACAGATCAAACTAAGGCTATTTTGGAGTCCAGAGCCTATAACCATGGAAACATACATGAGGTGCTTAGGGGAAGCATCAGGGCAAGTTGTCCACACAACACAGCATATATTTTAGATTCAGCAACTTAAAAGCCTCTTTTTTCATATATGTTATACATATTCAGAGAATATAAAAATGTCTATTTTAACATATCTAAAATGTTTAAAATGATAAATTATTAAGTTATAAAGTATCTATCATTTGAAAATAAAAATAACACAAATATTGCATTGTCTCAGATACCAGGCAGACATCTATAATATAGTACTCACTAAACTCTCCTAGCCCTATGAAATTGGTGCTACGATTTTTCCCATTTTGCAAATGACTAAACTAAGACAGGTTGAAGTGGAATGAGGATTCAAATCTATTCTGACTATATAGCCTCTGTCTGTGCTCTTCATCAAGTTTCAGGATAACCAAAGTGACTGTAGCTCCTGGAATAAACGAGCACTGTAGGAAGACTTCATTTTTTATTGAATAATCACTCTTTTTTTCTCTCTCAAGTGGTAGGTAAAGTATGTCTAACTGTTCAAAAAGAAAGAAATATAGTCACCAAGAAAGCAACTGGAAATTAGAATCGAGTCCAACTCTCAGTTCTTTGTGCTATGATGTTCTCACTCGCTCTGTGACATAAACCAAGACAAGGAACGTCTGTGTTTTTCTTCAATAATACTCCCCAAGATATTTGGGCCTGAATGAGATCACCGAAGGTGGGGGGGGGGCAGGGAGTAGAAAAGAAAGCTGGCTGCTGTGACTATACGCAGACAGTCATCTACCAAGGGAGTGGTTAGATTATAATGTGTTTGTATCCAGTGTACAAAAGGATTGTGTTCCAAAGCCTCAGTGGTAAATCTACCATTTAGAATGTGAAACCCCATTCCTTTCACCCATTATTTAAGAATGGTACGGTGTTCATATTACAAGAGCACTGAATTTAGTAAAGTTTTCCTTTTCTACATTCAAATTCCCAGTCATGGCCTCAAATGTACATTTCTTCCCCCTGTAGCTCTGAAGGCATGGTATCCCTCCCTCTGCCCATTAGCTGGGCACTGATATCACACCATTCTCAGACTCCTTCACAGAAGAGAGCCAGGGCCAGCAATGGAGTTAGGAAGAGGGGGCCAGGCTGAGCCATGCCCACCAGGACAGTGTGTCCAATCTCTCTTAGTGGTAAAAATTCCTGGATTTCCTGAAGTGCCTGAGGTGGGACTTTGTCTATCTTTGCTTTTGTTTTCGAGGCACCCTGCTGAAGATCCCCTAATCTTTGGTCAGTGCTGGTTTTTATTAATCTTTTTCTTTCCTTTGGAAAACTCCTTCTTAGACTGCCTCCCCACCTTCTCTTTTCTCCACATAATTAACCCTTGCAGGAAGAGAAAGGCATACAACTGATAAGGATGGATCTCTGCTGGAGGAGAATAAATAGAAAGAAACCTTCCCTCATTGAGAAAAGAAAAGTCCTCAACTGAACTGCTTTTAAATTTCTTCATTTAAAAAAGCCAATGGAAGCACCGTTTCACAAGTGAGGGATTATTAGGTTCAGAACTTGGAAGCCAGAAAGTAAGTTGGAAAGAGAATGCTATAAAGAAGCCTCTGGGGGATGAAGGGAACTGCTCATCTGTGCCTCCTGCCTGGGGAAACTGACACACACTGGAGTCTCTGCTACTGACTCAGAAGGGAATCGACTGAGGCATTAGGGAAAGGGAACAGAGAGGAACAACCCCGCCCACCACGCCCCACCCCCACCCCCCCCAAAAAAAATGGAGCCATCAGGGAAGGATGAGTTTTCTGAACTGACCTATCTGGGCAAAGTCTTATTTATGAAATACATGTAAGTCTCTGATAAAATTTGGGGAGCTTGCTCACACCTGTAATCCTAGCTACTCAAGAGACTGAGATCTGAGGACTGTGGTTCAAAGCCAGCCTGGGCAGGGAAGTCTGTGAGACTCTTACCTCCAATAAACTACACAGAAAAAACCAGACATGATACTATAGCTCAAGTGATAGAGCACTAGCTTTGAATACAAAGAGGCTTAGGGAAAGTGTATAGGCCCTGACTGACAAAGAAAGAAAAGAAAAAAATTGGGGGAGCTTTAGTAAATGAAAGCTGTGATCTGCATGGATCCCACATACCGAAATCTGGAGGAAATCCAAGGAGATTTGCTATTTCTTTAGGCGTGAAATATCGCAGTTTAAGCATTGCCAATTTTGTTAGCTTTTCTTCTTCTGGCAAATTTGAAAGGGAATTGTAGATATTCTCAATCTGTGAAATCAATCAATCAATCAATCAATCAGTATAACTGGGAATATAGTGAGTGCAACCAGATTTGTTAAGATCAAATTTCCAATAATAACAGCTTACAAATGTTGGAGGTATAGTCTGCTATATCACATGGTAACATGATATATAAGAAAAATGTCTCTACAATAAATTATATAGTTGGCTCTATAATGATAACATAGATTTGGGGAAAGAAGAAAAGGCTACAAGTGGAGCCATGGTTCAAGTTGTAGAATGTCAGCAGTGAGCAAGAAAGATGAACGGAGCACATGGCTCTGTGTTCAAGCAACATGGCTATCCAAAAAAGGAAAAAGAAAAAGAGAAACAAAGAAAGGATTGACACTGAACACTTCAGGATACTTCTCAGTTCATCTGTTATTTTTAATCCTTAAAATTAATCATAATTCATAATGATAATAAAACATAATACAGTGAAAAGTATGAAAGGAAATCAACAAAGTGAACTTCACAATGCTAACACTAAAAGAAAATTTAAAGGCTGGGAGTGTGGCTTAGTGGAAGAGTGCTTGCCTAGTTTGCATGAAGCCCTGGGTTCAATTCCTCAGTATCACATAAACAGAAAAAGCCAGAAGTGGCACTGTGCTCAAGTGATAGAGTACTATCCTTGAACAAAAGAAGCTCAGGGACAGTGCCCAGGCCCTGAGTTCAAGCCCCACAATGGACAAAAATAAAAGTAAAATAAATAAAGGAAAGTTTATTGTAAATCTATTTTATCCAGTTAACATGGTACCTTATAAATGAAGAAAATATACTAAATATGACTTCTCAAATCTAGGCATTCATTTGCCTATGGTAGAATATTTACTATGAGTAAATTTTACCAAAAATTTGATGAGTATAAAGGAAGATAATATGATCTGACATTGAAATTATTCAAAAATTTTTAGTTCTGTATATCAAGTAATATTAAAACATGACACCAAGAAAAGTTGACAGCAAATGAATAATGTGCTTTGCTAGAACATATATATCTTGCCTATAAATAATTTTGAAAGTATGGACTACAAAGGACAATTTCAATATTAAGATTGATCTGCAAAATTTTAGAGTGCTAATGACTGTAGGTTAAACCTAAATTTGCTATTTATGGAATAAAAAGAAATGCAAATACAACAATAAAAATTAGAAAAGAGAAATGTGGAACATTCGAAATGCAAAATTCATACACAGCAACAAACGTTACTTGACATTGAAGAAATGTATATGATCATACATACATACATGAATAGAATATATGCATACACATACGTATTTACATATATATACATTCCCAGTTGAACATTCTGAATTATTTTTAACATTCTCAAATTAAGTATTAAACGTAAGATTGCTTAAAAGTTTTAAACATACATGGTACCTGCACATCCTTTGAAGTCTGTAACACAGATCCTGTCCCTTCAATGTAGGTTCCATAACTAGAAAGTTAACATGAATGTTATTCAGTATGCAACCTATTTGGTAATGCTAGATTTCTTACAGATTTCTCGAATGACTTAATACACACACAGTTACACATCCTTCTGCAATATCCTGACTGAAATATGCATTTCAATTGAAAAATGACTAGGTAAAAGACATTCTATTTAATTAACTTCTTGGTAACTAAATGTGGCAGTTTTTGAGTTGCATAAATGCCACTGAATTATGTGTTGTTATAATTTCATATCAAATGTTATGTCTCACACCTATAATTCTAGCTACTCAGGAGACTGAGAGCTAAGGATTGGGCTTTAAAGCCAGCCCAGGCAGGAAAGTCCATGAGACTCTCCAATTAGCCACAAGAAAACTAGAAGTGGCACTGTAGATCAAGTGGTAGAGTGCTCTCCTTCAGCTGAAGAGCTCAGAGACAGCGCCCAGGCTCAGAGTTCAAGCCCCACAATCGACCAAAAGTAAAAAAAGATTCATCATTAGAATATGTATTTTATATTCATATGTTCAATACTAACAAGTCTTCCATATTAAGAGTTAAAAGTAAAACAGACTGCTATTTTATTTACTAATACCTGAACAATCATTTTTTTCTCAGGATCCCAAACCCTGCTAATTCCACAGAAACAGGTCCACAGAGACTTCTTGTGTCCCTCATTTAGCCCTTTTTTTTTTCTCAGTTATGGGGCTTGAACTCAGCCTGAGCCACCGGCGCCCAGCTTAACCCAATGTTTTTATTGCCATTTTCACACAAGAATTAATTATATAAAAAAATTGTTGGGGCTGGGAATGTGGCTCAGTGGTAGAGTGCTTGCCTAGCATGCATGAAGCCCTGGGTTTGATTCCTTAGTACCACATACACAGAAAAAGCCAAAAGTGGTACTGTGACTCAAGTGGTAGAGTGTTAGCCTTGAGCAAAAGAAGCTCAGGGACAGTGCCCAGGCCAAGGTTCAAGCCCCAGAACTAGCAAAAAAAAAAAAAAAAATTGTATAAACTATTTCAAAAATCAAAAGTACAGCATGTTTCTTTTTCCAGTATAATTGCCAACCTGGCCATTCAACATGTAAGTATTATTTTTTTCATAATAGAAGAACTTAAGAATATAAATTTAAAAAGACAACTGAGAAAAAACAAGTTTTTCAAATTATGTTCACATGTATTACACATAGAAATATGTGTGTGAGCAGGGCACTGCTAGCTACTTAGAAGGCTGAGATCTGAGGATCACAGATTCAAACTTGCTAACACAAGAAAGTCTGCGAGACTCTTATCTCCAATTTACAATCAAAAAGCTTGAAGTGGAGCTCTGGTTCAAATGGCTCAGTGCTAGCCTAGAGTAAAAGAAGTACAGGCCCTGAATTCAAGCTCCATTCAAGCATCCCTACCCCTTACCTACCACTCCCACCCCCACCTACAAAGAAATATATGTGTGGACATTCACTACAATAGAATATACTTCTCTAATAAAGCTTGCTTTATATCATGTTCATAATTACAAAAGAATCTCAAGGTTGGTTTTTTTTTATCACAAAATTGATAAGTCTTGTTTTATGACAGTCCTAAACAGAACCTCTTGAACTTAGTAACAGACAACAGCTGAGAGAGATCTTCTAAGGTAAAGTGAAGCAATAAATCCTCACTCCTACAAGTTCAAGGGCAGAGTAGAAAATCAGATGAGTCCGATATGGTTGTATCTGCTGCCCAGAGTCTTGTTACAGATACTAGCTAATAGGTAAAAAGAGAAGGTCTAAATTGTCAAATCATACAACTCCCATCAAATGAGGGCAAATGGCCTTCATAGAGCAGTCTGGGTGTTAAGACAAAACTTTTCCAAAAAGGTCCAGTTTGCCTCTTCATTCTACAAAAAAAAAAAAAAAAAACAACCCAAAAAACAAAAAAAAATGTATTAGACACTCAAGAAAAGGAAGCCCCTAAAAGTTTATCAACAGGTAAGTAGAAAAACAAATTATGACTATGCCATGAAAATAAGGGAGATTTTATGTACTGATGTGTAGCTAAGAAAGGAAACATAATATGTATATTGTGGGCTATCATTTGTTTAAAGCATGGATAAAACTCTACATGCATACTTCAACAGCTCCTCATGAACTAAACATCCAAGTGGTTACATAACAAATCACTACCACAGATTACATGTAGGGAGAGATATTAGATGGACAAGAGACAGATGTAGAAAGAGGCCAGGGGGAGTATAGTTGTGGACATGGGAGGGGAAAAACAAAGGAGGAGGCAACAATACTTGATAAGAAATGTACTCATTACCTTGCTCATGTAATTGTAACCCCTCTGTACAGTATTTTCACAATAAAAAACTTACTTAAAAATAAAAAAAGAAAGAGGCCAGGAGTCTTAACAATCTTAGTACCTTTTGAATTTTGAGCCATGAGAATGTATTACTTATTCAAAACACCAAGTAAAATTTAAATTTAAAAATTATCTGAATGGGCTGCAGATGACTCAATTCATTTCTTTAGGTTATCATTTAATTGCTTCTTATTTAACATATTAATCATGAGAGTGGACATAACTCTCTCAGGCTTAACATGTCGTGAAAGAGGGGTGCTAAAAGTCAGCAATTCACAAGCTAGGGAGGCCATGCCTACACCATGGCACTGAAACTCCCATGAAGGTCACTGAAAAATGCCCTTGTCTTTTATGAACTCTTTTGTGGGTAGTGCACATCATGTTCCGCCAGAGGAATTTTCACTCATGTTCTCTACTGAGGCACCAGGCAGGCAATTAGGGGGAAAAATCATTCTGGTTTATGAAACATTCATTGTTTTGAGAAGAACTAAAAGAATATCTATTAAAATCTAATTATTTTGTATAAAAGACAGATGGTACAGCTTGAAAACCTACCCCTTGGTGAAGCACGTGGACCTTCTGCAAGTAGGGCTGACAATATCAAATAAAAGGGAGTATCGTAGCAATGACTTGGGTGGTAAACAGTACTGACTCATATCAATGTCATCTTCGAGAAAATCCGTTAGCATTTTCACAGAGAGATCGCTGTTCTGTTGGTATTTTCTCTCAATTTCTTCAGCTGTTTCAAGTTTATAAAGAATGCCATCCTTTCCAGAACAGTGTGTGCTGCTTTCTAAGCAAGCACTGGCTTCAATTTTCTCTTCTTTAATTTTCTTTTCTGCATCTACTGCATATGTTTGTGGATGCCCACATTCCATTTTGGGAAACTCCATCAGTACCTGGCATTAAGCAAAAAGTTTAGAAAGCAATATTAACATTCCAAAGCCTGTATTTGGGATAAGAGTTTGCCATATTCTTTTCATTAAAAAAGAAATATTGGAACATACTCATGATCTAAAAGAACACTAGTAATTAAAAAAAGAAAACCACTTTTCATCATGAAAAGTTATTTCTGCTCATGAGGCCCACAGGAAAAACTTCTATAAAACTCATAACCTGTACCAAGTCCTATTATATGAAAGAAAAATCATGCATTTTTAATGTTATGCCTTTCTGAATATACGGTATAGATTGTTTCTGGAACTGAATACTAGGGAAAGGGGGATAAGGTACATACTGCATACAGGTGATTCAAATGACACAACCCATCTTCTATTTGCATAGTTACTAGTGATTATTGACCATTTCATTGAACCATTGAAACTTATTAACCACCCCTATTTTCTTTTTTCTTTGTCATCTGTGGGGCTTGAACTCAGGGCCTGGGTGCTATCCCTGAGCTCTTTTGCTCAAGGCTAGTGCTTGACCTCTTTGAACCACAATGCTACTTCCAGTTTTCCAGTGCTTAATTGGAGATGAGTCTTCACAGACTGGGCTGGCTTTGAGCCTCGATCCTCAGATCTCAGCCTCCTGAATCACCAGGATTACAGGTGTGAGCCACTGGTGCCCCACTCCACCCTCATTTTTAACCAAAGTGCATAAAATTGTTCACCTAATTACACTCCTATCTATAGGAAATGAGTGTTTAAATTTCAGTTATACTAATTATTACTAGATTTTAATCAATTCGGCTAAACAGTATTGGCTTAAAAAATGCAACCAATGGGGCTGGGAAGGTGGCTTAGTAGTAGAGCACTTGCCTTGCATGCATGAGGCCCTGGGTTCGATCCTCAGCACCACATAAGCAAAAAGAAAAAGCCGGAAGTGGCCCTGTGGCTCAAGTGGTAGAGCGCTAGCCTTGAGCTAAAGAGCTGAGGGACAGCGCCCAGGCCCAGAGTTCAGGCCCCATGACCAGACCTCCCTCCCCCCCCAAAATGCAACTATTGTGTTAAAATACTCTTAAGCTGTTTTTAGGAAAGTATATGATTTTTTAAAATTTTATTTATTTTATTTTATTTTTTTGGCCAGTCCTGCAGCTTGAAATCAGGGTCTGAGCACTGTCCCTGAGCTTCTTTGGCTCAAGACTAGCCACTCTACCACTTGAGCCACAGTACCACTTCTGGCATTTCTGTGTATATGTTACTGAGGAATCAAACCCAGGGCTTCATGAATGCTAGGCAAGTGCTCTATCACTAAGCCACATTCCCAGCCCCAAATATATAATATTTAAAAAAAATAACCAATAGTTTTAATAATCAAATAATAAATAATTTAAAAATTAAAAAATAACAAAAAGTCAATGGTGAGAAGGGAAATAGCAATAATGGTAATTTTTTTTTTTTTTTACTTGTAACATTCTCTCCTACTAAAAATATGTTTTGTGTGTGTTGGTTTTGTTTAAAGTAAAAGTGGCATCAGGAGCAGAAAAGGCCTTGAAGATGGAAATAGAGTGTGGTCTATAATAAGGAACACAGCACACACACAAAGAGGTTCTTGAAAAGGAAATAGCCGACTGACACATATCCGGAACAAATGAACAACAGCAACAACAATAACCACAGTAATAGTACCTGACCAGGGGCTTGAAAAGGTAGTGGCTCTGACTGAAGCTTTGCAATGAGGAAATACCTTAGCCTTGAATTTGGAATGCCAAGCTATAAACAGAACAGAGCAGTTAGTCAGGATACCAAACTAAAGAGATTTCTACAAACTTTAGCACCTAGTCTACATCTAGATATCTAGATTCTGCTGGAGTAGACTACACGCTGCTGGTTTTTGGAAGCATTCTTCATCTTTTTTATATTTTTTGCCATTCCTGGGGCTTGAACTCAGGGCCTTGGTACTGTCCCTGAGCTTCTTTTGCTCAAGGCTAGCACTCTATCACTTGAGCCACAGCACTACCTCTGGCTTCTTCTGTTTATTTTCTTTCAAGCTATTGTAAAACCTTTAAAGTTCTTTTCTGTACTTTTGTCTGAATGAAGTTTGAATATGGCAAATCATATGTCTGTAAATAATTTTCATTTTATATTTCCCAAGTAAAATGAAATAGAGGATTTTTACATTTATTCTTGCCAATACAGTAAACATTTTAAAAAATTAAGTTCAAATTCTTGGTTATTTATTATTGTATTAAAAAGGAAGATATAATATTTTAAGAGTTAAAAGTCAATAAATATGAAATATATTTAAAGAAATTAGATATATTGCTAATTTCCACAGTTTATTGTACATCTAATTTTTAAGTAAGTTTTAATTTCTAGGCAAAGAGCTACATGTTATAGCTAAAGAAGATTAGAAACTAAACATAACAATAACAAAAATGGCAACACTTATAAAATCAAAATCTGCCAAAAATTTTTTTGGAACAAATTACTTTGATTTCTTAAAAATGAAATGAAATAAATGTTTATAACTTGTTATGCCACAAAAATATAATTAGAAAATAATATATTCATTTTATTTTCTGTTTTGGATTAAAGCATCACTAAATAACACCTCGTTTGAAATCACCGTATATCATATATTTTCAAAGCATGACAACATTTTTTTCTAAAAGAAAAATATAATTTATGAACTTCATATGAATTATATATTTTTCCATCAAAAAAGCTACATGCAGACACTAAATTCTATAGAAAATAAGACTCATGTCGAAATTTCAGGATTTACATAAAATATTATTAGAAACATCTATTTAAATTATAATTTATATAATGGTTTAAAATGTGGTACCTACAGTGGTTGGAGATAATAGAAATTCTTGGTACTGAAAGCCACAATTTTCTATTGTTTGTATCAATAGGTCTCTGAAAAGAGAGAAAAAAAAATGAAAATGAGGTTCTTATAGTAAATAAGCAGAAAACTTCACCCATAAGTAAAATGGTTAACTGTACACAAGCTGTTTAGAAAGACAATGCTGCTAAATCAGATCCACCTTTAAGAAATTACATTTTTTGTGTGTAAGACCTAGTACTCAGGCTTGAACTCAGGGCCTTAAACACACAGGGAGTACTCTACCATTTGAGACAAAACTCCTTTTCTGGCTTTTTGGTGGACAACTGTTGACAGGAGATTCAATGATGTCTCTACCGGGGCTGTCCCTGAACCACCAACCTCACATCCTGGGCCGGCCCTTAACCACTATGCTCAAATCTTGGGCTGGCCTTGAATTACCATCCTCAGATCTCAGCCTCTTGAGTAACTAGGATTATAGCTGTAAGCCACCTTGGCCAGGCCAAAAATTACATTTTAATAAACATATATACAATTCTGAGTTATAAGTAAATGAAGCTACCAGAAGATGTACCCACATTAATGAAGGTTCAAATTGTTAACTATTTGATGATGAATTTGCCAAGGGGGTAGGAATGACAGCTTCACAGCAGGAGATTAAATGGAAAACCCTTAGTGAGCAGCAGGAGTTACAGACCGAAGCACTAGCTCAGACTGACATCTTTTCCCTAAACTGCCATCTCACTGAACCCAGATATGGGGCTTTTTCATGGAATGTGGAGGCCCTAATTAATAGGGCAGAAAAATCCTACCGAAACAATCTGTTCTTTTGTTGTTTGCTTGTCCTGAGGCTTGAACTCTGAGCCTAGAAGCTGTCTCTAAACTTTTGTGCCAATCGCAAGCATTCTACCACTTGAGCCACACCTACAACTCCAGCTCTAATGTGTGTGGGTATGGGGGAAGAGGGGAGGTTAATTGGAAGTTAAGAGTCTCACGGACTTTCCTGCTGGGGCTGCCTTCAAACCCTGATCATAGGATTGCAGCCTCAGCCACTGGCATCCAGCTCACAATCTGTTCTTAATCAGAACTTTTTTTGCAAGCAAATTGATTATATTTATTACTTTAAAAATTATTTTTATTATTATTTTACCTTATTGTTATTGTAAAGGTAATATACAGAGGAGTTACAGTTAGGTTCCTCTCTCCTTCTTTTCTTCCAGTTTTCCCCTCTCGACCTGTATAGTTAATTTTCAACATAGTGTCTAGCAAGTGTCACTGCTGCATTTGTTCACCCTTTGTCCCACCATTTCTGTGTTCCCCCTTATTCTTCCACAGATAAACTTACATACAAGACAAAAGGTACAGAAATTAAAAGCAGTGACAAAGAAAAAACAAACTAGAAGCAAAATAACATAAAACCTCTTGTTTCTAAGACAGCAATTCTACTCCCAGGCATTTATCCAATAGACCACAAACAAGGCCACATTAAAACTACTAGCACAATCATGTTCAATGCAGCATTGTTGACCATAGCCAAAATATAGAATCAACCCAGATGCCCCTCAGCAGATGCATGGATCAAGAAAATGAAATTCTATACTTCCATCAGAAAAAAATGACATTGCCCCATTTGTAAGGAAATAGAAAGACTTGGAAAAAATTATATTAAGCAAAGTAAGCCAGACCCAAAGAAACATCAGTTGCATGTTTCCCTCATTTGTTGTAACTAAAAAGTGCCTATAAATCTACAGGTAAACACACTGGATGGTAAAACACAAAAAAATAGACGTGGACATAATAAATTATACAGGACGCAAGAGATTCACACAGACCAAAGGAGGATATTTTTTTATTTTCTTTTTTTTTTTTTTTACCAGACCTAGGGCTTAAATTCTGGGCCTGGGCACTGTCCCTCAGCTCTTCAGCTCAAGGTTAGCGCTCTACCACTTGAGCCATAGTGCCACTTACGGTTTTCTGGTGGTTTATTGGAGATAAGAGTCTCATATGGGGGCTGGGAAGGTGGCTCAGTGGTAGAGCGCTTGCCTTGCATGCTCAAGGCCCTGGGTTCGATTCCTCAGCACCACATAAGCAAAAAGAAAAAAGCTGGAAGTGGCGCTGTGGCTCAAGTGGTAGAGCGCTAGCTTTGAGCTGAAGAGCTGAGGGACAGTGCCCAGGCCCAGAGTTCAGGCCCCATGACTGGACCCCCCCCCCAAAAAAAAGAGTCTCATATGGATTCTCCTGCTTTGAACCGCGATCCTCAGATCTCAGCCTCCTGAGTAGCTACAATTACAGGCATGAGCCACCAGTGCCCAGCTCCCTAAGCTTCTTTTGCTCAAGGCTAGTACTCTACCATTTAGGACACCGTGCCACTTCCAGCTTTTCCTGTTTATGTGATACTGAGGAATCGAACTCAGGGCTTTATGCATGCTAGGCTAGCATTCTACTACTAAACCATATTCCCAGTCCCCAAAAGAGGGTATTCTTAGGAGACGATCACAAAGGTTCAATAGCTATGGGCATATGATGATATAAAACAATGATTATTGAAATGAACTCCAAGAAATGGAAACAAGGTTTTATGTTAATCAGAACATTTTTACTTCAAAAGAGATAGGCACTAATCCTAGAAATATCATTTTTACAAAAAGGATAATATTTCAAAATGGGAAAGAATAAGTAGAATCAAACTTTGCAAAGCTGCAAATTGTTAGTCAAACTCAATACTAATAAATATGTAACCTATTTAAAATATCAGAATATACATGTTCATTTTTGAGATCTTTATTCATGACACTTCCTACTGACAGATATTTTCTTACCTTGTAGAAGATACTTCAAACCCTTTAACATTTTCCAGAAGGATATATTTTGGTAATTTCTGTAATCTAAAAAACAAAGCAGTTACAGATATTTCATGATAAAGAAAACAAAAAATCACTACTTATAAGAATGAGGTAATTTTCTGAACTCTTTTTATTATAAATGAATATTTTATGATAGAGATAATCTATATTTTACTAATTTTTCTCCATAAACATGGCACATAAACATGGCAAAGTTCACACTTGAAAATGTTAATCTCCATTCGAACTTGTCTCTGAACCTGGGTTTGCAGAGTCAAGCCACTGCATTGCCCTACTCAAAGGGATGCTATTTACAGAGAATATAATGCACCTAGAGTTTGCAGGCGTTTCTAGGCCTTGGGTAACAACATTCCCTGATATGAACACCATTTGCATTGCTATGAGCAGAGGCAATGCAATTTAGCTAGTGTAGATTCATCTCTCTCTGTGATGGCAAACCCTGACTAAATCCTGGCACATTCAGTTACATTAATTAGTCATTGAAAAGATGATAAAGTAGGAAGGAAGTATATATGAACTCCAAATACCTATAAAATGACAAGCATCACATTCTTCCAGAGCCATAGTTTTACATACATTTAAGATAAGTCTTTAAAAAAAAAATCTAAGTTTTCACCTTGGAAGGATATCCAGGACATGTAAGAAGCTATTTGTCCTTGGATCACTCATATCACCCTGCAGGCCAATTCTATAGGGATTAAAAAAACAAAGAAGTTCATCAATAATTTCATATAAATATACCAGTTTTTTAATCCAAGTTAAAAAAATCAAAACTAGGAATTAAAAATAAAAGTCAGTCTTACACACATAATAAACATGATGAAAATTCATTTTTTCAAAGTAATCTGTCCAAAAAACTTACATGAAACAAGAATAAGAAACCAATGGGAAGAAAAATCAATTACTCTCTTAAAATCATTTATTTAGGGAAAATTCACATACATATGTATAATGTGATGATGGCATCTTTTGCTCTACTCAGATAAGACAGCAAGAGGTGACTGGGTAAGAGAGCAAGGAGGTCATTACCTATGGCATTGGCCATAACCACCACTTAAGCAGATTAAATAATAAGCAATACTGAGGTATTTTTGTCCAATGTAAACAGACACTTAATCTGAAGGCTTGATTCTATATGCAGAGTTACAACTTGGTCAGACTAACTAGGATCAGATCAAGTCATGTAAACAGGTAGTACTTGGGCTAGCAAATAAATCTCCCAAGGAAGGTTCATGACATGATCAAGGTTCAAAGAAGATTTAGATGGGCCTGCATAACAGGAACAGAGGACTAGGGTTTAAAACCTTGGTGCCTGTTAGCCTCCTATCTTAAATAAGTTACTTGACATCACTTATCAATTTCCTCATACTGCAGGGCAGAAAACACCAGTGGATCTGGAGCTTAGCTAGGAGATTAAATGGGACATAAACAGATTCTGAGGAAATTTTTAGCTCTCAATTTTTAGCTGACAAGTACAGAGTCAGTTGCTGCTGCCATTAGCACCTGGAGTTGGGCTAATACAGATGTGATATGTGTGCTGTAATGTATGCTGCCCTACAGTGCTGAGGTATGTAAGTATGTATCTCCACTTATGTCCATAACAGGCCACATTCTTGCACATGCACTGAGCCATCTTTATATGGAATGTTCTCTGCCTTCTCTGATAAACTTCTAATCTGCTTTCAGACAGCTCACACATCACCTAAAAGAATTTCTTCTGGTAGGCAGCAAGCCATTTTTGCCTCTATGCTCTCATGGCACCTTCAATATTCTGACACTAAATAATTGATATCAAAATTATATATCATTTTCTTCTACTAGACTATAAGCCTCACTCCAGGACAGGAACTATAGTACCAGAAGCAATGTATGGAACATAAATACACAGTAAGAGAGCATGAGACTATCACTAGAAACAGGTATTTGTTACATGTAATCTTCCATTTGAAGTTATGTACATTAAAACATTAACATGGTTAGTTCCTTAACCTTTCTATGTCTCAGTTTCCCACATGTAAAATAACAACAGTAATGTCTGCCCTGCCATACACTTATTAAACAAAATGACATATTCTATGAAAGACACTTAGAGGATTACTATTATTAGTATTTAAATAATAAAAATATTTTTAAATGCCTAAGTGAAGATGAATTAGTCAAAAATTTTGTAAAAAGTGATTCCTTGAAACACATAGCTAAGTAACCACAATGTAATTGCTTTAATGAACAATTATAATGCTGCTAAGAAAAATTAGATTAAATGCATGTGTCAATTTAAGGAATGTACAATGCACAAATGCACTCTAGACTAGCTAAATTTTACAGCTAAGTAATTTGCAACTTAAATATTATGGAAATTCATTTTTATTAATACTAGAATAATCAATCATTTTTTATAAATAAATTAAGGTGATTTGGATCAGAAATGAATGTTGCAAGCCACATGCCAGTGGTTCATGCCTGTAATCCTATAATCCTAGTTTCTCAGGAGGCTGAGATCTACGGATTGAGGTACAAAGCCATTCTGGGCAGGAAAGTCCATGAGACCCTTTTTTTTTTTTTTTTTTTGACTAGTCCTGGGGCTTAAACTCAGTTTGGGACTATCCCTATGCTTCTTTTGCTCAAGGCCAGCACTCTATCACTTGGAGCCACAGCGCCACCTCTGGCCTTTTCTGTTTATGTGGCACTGAGGAATCGAACCCAGGGCTTCATGCATGCTAGGCAAGCACTCTACCACTAAGCCACATTCCCAGCCCTCCATGACATTCTTATCTCCAATTAAGCACTAGAAAACCAGAAGTGGAGCTGTGGCTCAAAGTGGCAGAGTACTAGCCTTGAGCATAAAAACTCAGGGACAGTGTCCAGGCCTTGAGAACTGGCACCAAAAAAAAAAAAATAATGATAATAATAAAAAGAATGTTGCAGCTTAGGGAGACACAAAGAGTATATTCTATTTTTTTTTTTTTTGCCAGTCATGGGGCCTGAACTCTGGGTCTGGGCACTGTCCCTCAGCTCATCAGCTCAAGGCTAGCGCTCTACCACTGGAGCCACAGCGCCACTTCCGGCTTTTTCTGTTTATGTGATGCTGAGGAATCGAACCCAAGACCTCATGCTTGCAAGGCATGCACTCTACCGCTGAGCTACCTTCCCAGCCCCAAGAGTATATTCTTGCATATCTATTGATAATCAAATTATTTTGCTCATCTGACTATAACTGAGTCTGATTTAATATGAATAAAAGAATTACCTATAAAATTTTTCAAAATATAAAATTACAATTTAGGGGCTGGGAAGGTGGCTCAGTGGTAGAATGCTTGCCTTGCATGCATGATGCCCTGGGTTCGATTCCTCAGCACCACATAAACAAAAAGAATAAAAGCCGGAAGTGGCGCTGTGGCTCAAGTGGTAGAGTACTAGCCTTGAGCTAAAGAGCTGAGGGACAGCGCCCAGGCCCAGAGTTCAGGCCCCATGACCGGACCCCCCCCCCCAAAAAAAAATACAGTTTATTACCTCCCCAAATAGATTTTGTGCCTTTCTTCTTCTTTGTGTTTGTGTGTATGTATATAAATATACACACATGTGTGGCCGGGAGGGAGCTCAGTGTTCGAACTCAGGGCCTAGGTGCTTTCCTTAAACTGTTTTTGCTGAAGGCTAAAACTCTACTACTTGAGAAACGGCTCTACCTCCACTTGTATCAGAGATGTAAGTATCATGGACTTTCCTGCCTGGGCTGGCTTCAAAATCCTCAGATCTTAGTCTTCTGAGTAGCCAGCACTAAAGGCATGAGCTACCAGCACCTGGCGCATTTCTTCTCTTTAGTAGGGAGGGAGTAGGGAATGTTAAAGATGAAACCCAGGGCCTCACGCATTCTTTCTGAACAGAGGAAGACTTACCATACCTTGTGAATGGCTGACACGGAGGGCTCATTAAAATCATATTGAAAGATAATTTGTCAAAGTCCTCCAATGTAATACCCTAAAGAGCAAACATTTATGGGTGAAAAAGAATATTAAAACACAAATACTCAATGTATATTAGGTTAAAAAATGAACTATGTAACTTGAGGGAAGGGACAAGAGCGGCAAAATAGGCAAAAAAAAAAAAAGAAAGGGTGACAATGACCAAGAAGTATTGTACTTATAATTGATTTGGGCACTTAGGATCCCTTTGTACAACCATATAATAAGAAGAAGGAGGAGGAAGAGGAGGAGGAGGAGGAGGAAGAGAAGTATCTATTTATCAATAACTGTTTTATTTTGCTAATACATTGCTCAGTTATCCTCATTGTCATGTAATCTCTGATCTGTCAGAAATAGAATAAGGCCTCATTTTCTACTATCTACAATTACTTTACTGTTTTGACACTGTGCACAAAGAACTTCCAAAGAAGCCAGTCACTGTCGGCTCATGCCTGTAATCCTAGCTACTCAGGAAGCTGAGATCTGAAGATCACGTTGGAAGCCAGCTCAGGCAGAAAAGCCCATGAGACTCTTACCTCAAAGTAATCACAGAAAAAGCTGGAAGTGGCATTGTGTCTCAAGTGGTAGAGTGATAGCATTGAGCAAAAGGTGTTCAGGGATTATGCCCAGGCCCAAAATTCAAGCCCTAGGAACAGAAAAAGAAAGAAAAAAAGAAAAGAAAGAAAAGAACGAAAAGAAAGAAAGGAAGGAAGGAAGGAAGAAAAAAAGAAAGAAAGAAAGAAAGAAAGGAGGGAGGGAGAAGAAAGAAAGAAAGAAAAAGAAAGGAAAAAGAAAGAAAGAAAAAGAAAGAAGGAAGGAAGGAAGGAAAGAAGGAAGGAAGGAAAAGAACTTCCAAATTTTAAACTTCTAGATTGTAAACAAGATTTCAATGATCCTATTTAATAATATATTATAAATTATATATAACATATAATCATATATAAATAATGATCTTATTCATATTTTGTAGTATATAATAAAAGCTTATTGAGGGGATATCTTTTTTTTTTTTTTTTTTGCGGGTCGTGGACCTGAACTCTGGGCTTAGTGCTGTCCCTCAGCTCTTCAGCTCAAGGCGAGTGCTCTACCACTTGAGCCACAGCGACACTTCTGGCTTTTTCTTATGTGGTACTGAGGAATCGAACCCAGGGCCTCATGCATGCAAGGCAAGCACTCTACCACTGAGCCACCTTCCCAGCCCAAAGGGATATCTTGACCTAGGAACTCTTAAGTTATTTTAGATTTGCATATATATGATAATTAGACCTTTTGTGAGGACTACCAATTATCACTATAACTTAACTTTCTATTACTTCTATTTTTTGTTTTTAATTTTTATTTATTTTTTATTGTGAAAATACTGTACAGAGGGGTTACAATTACATGGGCGAGATAATGAGTACATTTCTTATCAAGCATCGTAGGCTCCTCCTTTGTTTGCCCTTCCCATCCCTTCCCACCCTCCCCCCTACTTCTATTTTTTGTGTGTGATGAAATCCATCTGATGTATTATCAACTTTGAAACTCCTTGTATCTTTTGTCAGTATTGCTTATTATTTCTTTGTGCATTTTATAGGGACAATCTATTATTCATTAAGCAATGCTAACAAACGATTCATATTTTAGGGTACCTATTACATGCCAGGCATAGTACTAAACGAGAAATATAAAAACCACCAATGACTAGAGCAGAAGTCACCTGCCAAGGCCTCAGCCAGCCAGAGGAGGAAGATACCTTGAGAATGGTTTTGCTCTTGAACACAGTGCCTTACTCTCCTCACTCTCCTAACCCCCATGGTACATTTGCATTATTCCATGGGACTGCATGGAATAGGGAAGGTGGGTGTTTTCTCTGGTTTTAAATTCTTGCTAATACAATCACAGTGAATAAAACTTAATTTTCATTTCAGACTTATTGCTTTGTTCCACTGCTCTGACCCCTGCCAGCTCAGTTCTCTCTGAGTTTTGATGAGTTTCTGACAATACTAATTTCATGAGCTGACAGTTTCATCTGTTTGCTAGAAGCATATTTTGAACCTTCTTTCCCCTTTTTATCCAATGTTGACATTATTTCTATACTATAGAATATAGCCTCCTGAGTAGGCTATATTTATCTTTTTTTTTTTTTTTTTAATACTAGGTGCTAGGGGCTCACGCCAGTAATCCTAGACTCAGGAGGCTAATATTTAAGGATCATGGTTCAAAGCCATCCCAAGCAGGAAAGTCCATGAGACTCTTATCTCCAATTAACCACCAGAAAACCAGACTTGGTGCTGTGGCTCAAAGTGGGAGAGTGATAGGTTTGGGTCCAAAGAAGCTCAGGGACAGCTCCTAAGCCCTGAGTTCAAGTCCCAGGACCATCCCAAACAATAAAATAAAGATAAAAATGAACAACTAAGTATATCTAGGCACATTTAACCCTAGTTACTTGGGAGATATAGATTGGGAGATCATGGTTGAAGCCCAGGTGAGCAGGCACAGTGATGTATACCTGTATATATCCCTGCTATAGGGGAAGTACAATAATTGAGTGTAATGGTACATGCCTGTTATCCTAGCAAGACAAGGAAATACAAACAGGAGGATGACAGGCCAGGCTGATTCTGGCATAAAGTAAGACCCTATCTCAAAAGTAATCAACAGAAGAAAGGCTGATGGAGTGGCTTAAGTGGTAGAATGCCTGTCAAGAAAGAGTGAGGCCCTAAGTTCAAACCCCCTGTACTATGAAAAATAAAAATAGTAATAGAAATGAAAATAGTAACCATAACATCCAACTAGTTCCTTTCTAATTATATTCACTTTTTTGGATGGTAGTGAGATTTGAACTCAAGGACTTATGCTTGCTAAATAGGGATTCTGAACCTGAGTCATACCTCCATCCCTGACTTGTGCATAATATTCTTGAGATAGGATGCTGCTTCTTGCCCATGTGCAAGCATGAACAGGCTCCATCTATGTCAGACTTCACAGTGTCTAGCTCTTCTTTGAGAGATGGGTCTCTGGTACCTTTTCTGCACAGGCTGGGACTGAACCATGATCAGGCCTCAGGCTAACAGAATTTGGTTTACCATTCATTTTTTAATGGAGGCCACTTGAAAGTAAAGAGTTAAGACTCAAGATGGGGAAAATGAGCTTCCTCTCAGATCCTTTGTCCCTGGTCAAAGCCTGTTAGATTTCTTAACAAGAACAGGCTGTGTCTAATCTATGTTTTTTACCTTCAGGGTGAGTGTGAAGGCTATCCATGTTGAGATGAAGCTTTCAGCCTAGTGATTGGGGTTTGAAATGTCTCCTGTTGTTACTGACAAAAAAGTACAGAGTATTTTTTTTCCTGTTTGTTAATTGTCATTCTTTCTTTTTTGATTTTGCACAAGATATGTAGAGGAAAATTTCTCATCTTTAATTCTGTCCTATTTTCATAGCATTTGAGACATTTACTTGAAGTTTTCTTTTTTTGTGTCTGCTTATGGCTAAACCCATCTTCATTAACATTGTATTTTCATCCTTATCTTTTCCCATCATTTTTTCTTATTACTATTATGTAAGGATTAGAATTTTAGAAATATCTTTATGATGTCATATTCAATCAGAAGTCCCCAAAAGAATTAGTTATTGGTATAATTTCTTAACAGTAAATTTTTTTTTTGGGGGGGGGTCCGGTCATGGGGCCCGAACTCTGGACCTGGGCGCTGTCCCTCAGCTATTCAGCTCAAGGCTAACGCTCTACCACTTGAGCCACAGTGCCACTTCCAGCTTTTTTCTTTTTGTTTATGTGGTGCTGAGGAATTGAACCCAGGGCCTCATGCATGCAAGGCAAGCGCTCTACCACTGAGCCACCTTCCCAGCCCTAGTAAATATTTTTGATAGCAAAGAATATATGTTACTCATGTTTGTATTCCCCCTAAGGATTCAATTCATTGAATGAAGTAACTATTTAAATGATTATTATGTTGCTGTATAAAATTTAAGATTCCTAAACCTCTCATTACTCTTAAGTTCTCCATTAACCCTCTATCCTCTGTTTGAATGTGGCCCTCAGTTATTTTTATATATTAGACATAGACATGCCACACTTTCCCTTCAAGGATTTCATTACAAAGAACAGGAGTGAAGAAATTAGAAGATACAGGAGGTAACAAATGAATCTGAAGACACAGGGTAAAACAAAACCCACAAAACTTACAACCAGTGCTACACCGTCTCACACATGGAATCTAAGTAAGTCAAACCCAGAGAATAAAAGGGTGGTTCCCAGAGGTTAGACCTAAGGAAGGAGGGTAGGAAGATGGTGGTCAAAGAGCACACAGTAGGAAAATGTGTGTGAGTTGCCACTGTACAGCATAGGAACTACAGTTAACATTAATGTGTTCTGTGCTTGACATTGTGAAAGGATCACACAATAAAAAGTGGTAAGAATGTGAGGTGGAGAATATGTCAACTAGCCTGATTCAACCATTATATAAATGTCGTATGTATATATATATATATACACATATATATGTATATATATGACATATATGACATATATATGTATATATATATATAAAATATACTTCTTATGTGGAAATATTAGAATCAAAATGTATTACTGCCGGGTGCTGGTGGTTCACTCTTGTAATCCTAACTACTCAGGAGGCTGAGATCTGAGGATCCTGGTTCAAAGCCAGCCCGGGCAGGAGAGACCGTGAGACTCCTATCTCCAATAAACCACCAGAAAACCGGAAGTGGCACTGTAGCTCAAGTGGTAGAGTGCTCGCCTTGAGCTGAAGAGCTGAGGGACAGCGCCCAGGCCCAGAGTTCAAGCCCCACGACCGACCAAAAAAAAAATATATATGATATATAATATACTGAATATTATATAATACACTGAATATATTATAGATATATGAATCTAAATGTACATAATCTGCATTAGAGTCCATTCAAAATTATACATTAATAGTATCTTTCTTCCTTCCATGTATAAACTTGTTCAGTCTTCATGAGAAAGCTATATTGACATGATGTTTCTGAAATGCATTGTTATTGGTTACTACCAAGATGATGCGAACCATGTACCCTCTATGATATTCATGGGTAAAATTCTTCACTGAATGAATATTACTAGCCAGGCACTGGAGGCGCATCCCTGTAATCCTAGCTACACAGGAGGCTGAGATCTAAGGATGGAGTTTCAAAGCCAGCCTGGGCAAAAAAATCGGTGAGACTCTTATCTCCAATTAACCACCAGAAATCCAGAAGTGGCGCTGTGGATCAAAATGGTACAGTGCTAGCCTTGAGAGATAAAGCTCCAGGACAGCGCCCAGGCCCTGAGTTCAAGCCCCATGACTAAAAATGAATGAATGAATGAATGACTAAATCTTACTACCTTTTATCTTCTGCTAATCATACAGCTGAAATATGTTCCCCTTACTTATTTATTTGATTAGTTACTACAGTCCTGGGGTTTTGAAATCAATGCCTGAGTACTGTCCCTTACTTACCACTTTTGCTCAAGGCTAGCATTCTGCCACTCAAGCCTCAGTTCCACTACCAGCCTTTTGTTGGTTAATTGGAGATAAAAATCTCACAAAGCCCAGGCTGGCTTCAAACCTTATTCATCAAATCTCAGTCTCCTGAGAAGCTAACATTACAAGCATTAGCCATGGCATTCAATATGTTCCCATTTTTCAGTGATTGAGAAAAGAATTTTAAAGCATAAAACAATTTTTTTTCAAAAAGTATAGTAAGTTCATAAATGAAACTGTATCAATAAAAATAAATTAAATACTGTTCATGCTACAATGCAAATGAACTTTGAAAACATGTTAAGCAACAGAACCTAGACAATAGGGCTTATATTAGTCTATTTATATCAAATGTTTAGAAAAAAAATCCATCAAGAGAAGACATAGATTGCTGTCCTGTAGGAGTTGAAGTAGGAATAGAGAATGTTGCTAAGGTTACCTTTTAGAGTACTAAGAACGTTCTGGAAGCCAGATATCCAAGAAATTTATTGGAAAAGAAAACACAAAAATAGCCCATAAACACATGAAAAGGTAGTCAATATTATTTGCCATGAGGGAAATGCAATTTAAGTCACACACCCTTTCTGTTCACTTGGATGATTAAAACAGGATGACTAATAACAAATCTTGGCAAGTAAATTAAATTTCTCCTGAAACATTGACAATAGGAATGTAAAATGGTTAAAGTAAACTTTGGAAAAGTTTTATCTTCTCATACATTTAAGGAAAATTGCCACATAATACAGCAATTCGACTCCTAAATATTTACCCATAAGATGAACATTTAAAAATTCACACAAAAACTTGTACATGAATGTTCATAGCAACTTTATTAGTAATAGCCTCAAACAGAAAACAAAAGCAATGTGACTAGATCCACATATTGTAGTACATAATATTCCACTATGGGGAACAAAGACACATTTTTTATCTTCTAATAAAATAGAAACCATTAATTGCCTTCTAAACTTTTATGATTTTCACGATGCATCATCCAATTAAGCCAAGAGAAACCAGGATTTGGGAGTGTTTTTCAATCCATTTTCTGGTTACATATGTTTTTTTAATAATACGAATTACTTACTTCAATTGTCTTCTCCAGCAACTGTGTGTGAGGAAAACTATGCTTGTAGACTTCATTAGCGACAGTGTTTACATCGATGGCTGCTACCACTTGTGCATGGACACAACTTTCTGTAATGATAAATGGAATGTCGTAAAAAGAATACTCCTTAGGAACAGTTGGTTCATCACAGAGAAAAGCTAAAAGTGCAGAATTTAGGAATGGATGGCTTTCCTTAATTTTATCTAGCCAGTTGTCAACCCATCAATGGAGGACCAGGCAAGAAGGAGCCAGGCCAGGAGAAGCCAGGCATGAAACAAAATATTGGAAAATATGCTGTGGCTCAATTCTCTACCAGAGTTTCAGGGCCAAAAATAAGATTTAAATTGCAGTTATTGCTTCTTATATTTAGCTTCTTCTCTCATTAAGATATATACTTATGAGACAACTAGAAATTTTTCCTAAGTTAAAAAAAAATAAACATAATATATCCTAAATGAAAGTATATTCTAATTGAAATTTCATATAAATAAAATATCACACATCTGAAATGTTTCTGTGTAAGTTTTTTGGCTTTTTTCTTTTTTCTTTTTTTTTGGGGGTCCTGTTGGGGGGCCTGAACTCTGGGCCTGGGCACTGTCCCTCAGCTCTTCAGCTCAAGGATAGCGCTCTACCACAGGAGTCACAGTACCACTTCTGGCTTTTTTCTTTTTGCTTATGTGGTGCTGAGGAATCGAACCCAGGGCCTCATGCATGCAAGGCAAGTGCTCTACCACTGAGCCACCTTCCCAGCCCTGTGGCTTTTTTCATAAGAGCTTTATTGATATAAAATTACCATAGCTTAAATTTACCTGTTTGAAGCCTAGATAAATTTTTTAATAAGGTGAGGAATTCATTGGTAGCCAAGTGTAAACCATCCAGAGACATAGAGAGGAGAATACAAGAATATGGAATGTAACTGTAAAGGAATGCTATCATTAGCCTTCAGATGCTGAGAATTTCAATATGTTCTTAGATTGCAGTCACAATCTGAACTCTGAAATTGTAGCTGCTGCTATTCTTTGCAATCACCACCTTCTTCCCCCAAATCTATATAAAACCAATTACGTCGACCATGTGCAAAATCAGGACACAATAGAAAAAGCTTAGAAACTAAAAATAGTTGAAAGTTAAGCAAATCATTAAAGAAAACACTAAAACGTTACAACAATAGATTCAAATACAGTAAGCCTACCTTATTTGTGGAATTATATGAGGTTGTTTTTTTTTAACCAGGCATGGTCAAAAACATAGTAAAAATTTAAAAACCAAAAGAAATTTCAGAAACAAAAATTTTATATTCCTGCACATCCATTACACAGCTCAGTTGATGTGGAGATGTACTAGGTCAATCCTGCATTGTAGTCTCTTATATTTAAATCCTTGTATGATCTGATATGTTTCTGCCTTTAATTTAGTGAAAATTACACCTCCATCAAAGCAAATGAGGCCCAGAAAACAAAATAAAAATTATAGTAACTCTCCCAAACCCCAAAGAGCCCATAATGTGCTGAATTAGAGTGACAAAATGAAATTTTTTATATTTGTTGAGAGGCAGTGTATTTTTAGTGGAAGTTGGGCAGCACTGGGGAGCAGGATGTATCCAGCACTCAAGTATTCAAGAGCATGAAATAAGATCTTATCTCTGGAGAGCCATTTTAATGAGACAACAGTAACTTTGTGACAGTAATGCTCCTGACATATGCAGTTTCAAGATAGGGATGTTCAGAGCTACTGTACTAATAGTACTTTACAGTATTGAATTCTACACATCCTGAGTATTGACTAATTTTTTCCTTGATAGCTACCACGTTGGAGCATATATTCACAGACATAGTGGTTATTTCTTTAATAATAGCTATCTGCTGATTGGTGGTGACCTTAAATCAGAACAAACATTTTTTAAAAAGCAGATAGAAAAATTCCAGGGTAAGGATCTAGAATGTTAGCAACAAATGCTGGAAATAAAACCAGATTGCAGGAGAAAGGCTCATATCTAATCAGAAAAAGAAAAAAAAAATGTGACCTTACACTGAACTCTAGACGAGATGAAGCCAGAGGAAAAGAGAGCATAGATGTCTCCAAGAAAATATTTACCAGTGCCTCTTAGGTTTAAATAACTCAGATTCCCTAGATAGTCTTCTAGAAAGTACCATCCCCTATGCTTATGGGAAATTGCAAACCTTGAGTCTAATCAGTAATACCACAATTAGCCACCTCCAACTGAATCTAAATTGAACAGGGGCTTAATTGCTTGAGTATAAACAATAGGTTATGAATTTTATCTTTGTCAAAAACAACAGAAAGATCTTGAGACATAAATTAAGAAGGCTTCTAGACCAAAGAAAAATCATTATTTGAAGATTAATCTGAAAAAAAAAAATCACAAAATGTATAATTCAGTTCAACAAGTAAACTATTGACACTCAAGATCAGGGGCTGGGAATGTGGCTTAGTGGTAGAGTGTTTGCCTATCATGCATGAAGCGCTGGGTTCAATTCCTCAGTACCACAGAAAAAGGGGAAGAAGGGCTGTGGCTCAAGTGGTAGAGGCTAGCCTTGAGCAGAAGCAGCTCAAGGACAGTGCCCAGGCCGAGTTCAAGCCCCAGAACTGGAAAAAAAAACAGATTAAATAAACATTCACCATAGTATTTTATTGTTTTCTAAACCAGACCTACTTTCATCAGTCTGCTGTGCTTACATTTTCACTATTTATGCAGTACACAGGTCTGCCTGGAATTGGTTAACATGAGTTTCACCTCTTTCTCAGGCTGACTAAAAATTCAGAGTGATGTACTAAATCTATACCAAAATCAATAGTTAATTTTATGTTTGTACATTATGTGCCTGCAGGTCATAAAGTCTGACAAAAAGCAATTGTATGTGAGTGTTTCTAGTGGAGACCCAAAACTGATGAACTGAAAATTCTTTCTCAGAAATAAATGGATTTTAAAGTCAATAAACATACAGTTTCACAGATTGATGCACAGATTTTAGACAGCATGACCCAAAAAGTTATTTCCATTAGTAAACAAAAATGGATATAAAGGCAGAGGTCTCGGCTCAAGTGGTAGAACATCTGCTTCCAGAAAGGGTGAGATGCCGGGCTCTGGTGGCTCACGCCTTTAATCCTAGCTACTCAGGAGGCTGAGATCTGAGGATCATGGTTCAAAGCCAGCCTGGGCAGGAAAGGTCCATGAGACTCTTATCTCCAATAGACCACTAGAAAACCGGAAGTGGTGCTGTAGCTCAAGCAGTAGAGCACTCGCCTTGAACTGAACAGTGCAGGGACAGCGCCCAAGCCCAGAGTTCAAACCCCATGACCAATTAAAAAAAAAAATACTGAATTTCAAACCCCTGTAGTACCACCAAAAAAAAAAAGGGGGGGGGTCAAAAATGCAGATATAAGGTATACAAGTTAAATATTCTAATTCCAAAATTATTGGGACCAGAACCAAAAGTGTTTCAAACTTTAGAACATTTGCATAGTCATAATAAGATAGCTTCAGAGTGGGACACTAAATGCAAAACTCATTTGTGCTTTATTTATACCTTGTACACATATGCTAAAGGTAATTTTATAAAAAGAAAATTTTAGTGCACCTGCATTTTTACTGTAACCAAAACATGAGATCAGGAGTAGGAATTTCCACTCATGATTTCATATTGATGCTCAAAAAGCTTGGGTTCTGGGGACTAGGGTATTCAATCAGTACTAAGATTATTACACTAATTCAGCTCGTCTTTCAAAACAGAATTGTTCCTGGATATGAATCCATTTTTAAGGGAAAAAATTAAACTTATAAGTAACAATAGAAAGCATATCATTTTTGTCAAAATGTTAAAGTGAGCCCCAAAGATAACTTGTTTTAGTATTTCCTAGCATATAGCTTAAAAATGTACTCTCGAAAACCTTTAAGTGGAAGATACATACTTTGAAATTATATTTCTAAAAATGTCAAATTGGAGATGCTCCTGTAGAACTGTTCTCATAGGAACTCTCTCATATAAGGGATCCAAGAATAAGACTGGATCACATGGTCCATGGATTCTCAGAGGAGAGAGAAAACTGAAAAGGGACCCATTGGGATCTTTTGGTAAAGGTGAATGGAGGGATGTGCTTTCAATATTTTAATATATTACTTTGCCCAGCTTTTGTTCATGAGATTTGAGTTCCTGGATTTGAGGTTTAGGAATAGGAAGCATAGGTTTTAAAAAAGCTGAGAAATGCAATGAGACATTCTAGATAAGAGAAAACAATTTCCATTGTGTTTAAAGATTACCACACTGAATCTATAAGAAAAGGACAAAGACATTATGTTTCTGTTTATGGGAACTGATTGCTAAAATGCAAATTTACATTTGAATGTGAATACTTTTCCTTTGATTTCTGGTAAAGCTGGTAGGGGATTACGATTTCTGATAGGGGAGGACTTCTGGATGGAATAGTAAAAAGGTATAAATTTATACTCTGCCTGGTTTTCCAAACCAAATCAAGAATTTTAATTTTTCATGCATAATGATTAAAATAGAAGCACAAAAAATTTGAAATGTAAATATAGCATTAATCCTCCCACTTTGAAATAAGGCACATGGTTTGCTTTCTGATCTGTATCCCATATAGGTTAAGTATTTGAATTGCCTCATTATAAGCACACCTGAGACATTTAATCAGGTAGGTTAACACTGACATCTAGTTGTGAAATGGGAGATCAATTGGTTGAGTATAGCTAATTTCTATTTCCTTTCATTCCAAGTGTCAGCTGAATTAGAAATAGGATAAACTCAAACATATCTGTAAGGATTCTGAATTTAATATCAGTAGCAAAGGACTAGGAGTATGGCTCAAGTGGTAGAACCAAGGGAGGACCTGGGTTCAACTCCCAGTACTACAGGCAAAATAAGTAGGTAAATAAAGTGAGTAAGCAAGCATCAAATATTTTACTGCTGTTAGCAAAGCAAAGTACATTTTTTGGATCTTAATTCTTTTCTGCATTTCAAAACTCACTAATGATATTTCTATGAATAAAACATAAAATGAGTTTAAACACTATGCAATGACCATTCAGTTTCCTTAAAAAGTCTCCTTAGAGCTGGGTGCTGGTGGCTCACGCCTGTAATCCTAGCTACTCAGGAGGCTGAGATCTGAGGATAGTGGTTCAAAGCCTGCCCGGGCAGGAATGTCCATGAGACTCTAGAAAACTGGAAGTGTTACTGTGGCTCAAGTGGTAGAGCACTAGCCTTGAGCTGAAGAGCTCAGGGACAGCGCCCAGGCTCAGAGTCCAAGCCCCACAACTAACAAAAAAAAAAAAAAGTCTCCTTAGAAGTTCAGCTACTATTCAATGAAATAAAAATGTTTTGAGTCAAGACATACTTGACTGTTATCAACATCTGAGTAAACATTAGAGGCCACGAAGACATGGCTGGGCAGCGCCTCTCATCTGTGAACTGATGGCAGCCTCGGCACTGATCTGACAAAACTGAAACGCTGTTTTCAACAAATTACCAGAAGATAGACCAGTGCTGGAGAATTGATACAGAAGAGAAATATGTCAAAGTAATATTAAAAGTAAAAATGGACCACACACAAATAAGGGAGTTAGCATGGCACGGGCACACACACACACACACACACACACACACACACACACACACGCACACGCGCACACACACACACACACACACACACACACACACACACACACAAGATTTGCATGAAAACACAGTGAAATATAGAGAAATAGAGAGGCAAGGAGGCAACAGGTTTTGAGGAGGACCTTGAGAAAGGAAGTTAAGACACAAGAAATCTTTCTAGTGTCCAGGAAACATAGTGTCGGTGTGCTAAGGTAGCTAGTACTGCCTCCCCTCCCCATTTCAGTCTCTTTCTCCTGTCCTCTCTCATTTTGGCCAGGGGCTACAGAACACTAAACAACACTGCCAGGACCCTCAGTCCTGAGGATCTGAGTGGACTCAGCTTCCAGGGACATGCACTGATCTCTAAAATGATTTTTTTCCATATACAGGTAGTTGAAATTGTCAACCTGACACTTCAGTAGCTCCATCCAATAGGACTTTCTGCAGTGATAAAAATGTTCTGTATCTATGCTACTCAATGTGGCAGCTGTCACTCACATTGTAGATGAGTGCTAAGCATGCAACATGTGAACAGTACAACTGAGGAACTCCATCTCTATTTTAAATGTAAATACATCTGTCTTGTGGTTACAATACTTTTTAGCACAGTTACTAGGTTCCACAGCAACAGTCCTAAATAGAAGCACAACTGGATAGTGGGGAAAACAGAGGGAGGAAAATTGCTGTCACTCACTAGCTGGGCAGCCTTGGGAAACTATTTATCATCTCTAAGCTTCAATCTCTTTATCAATGGAACTCACAGAAAAACAGCTTTACAGCAGTAAATGCTGCTAAAAATTAAACTGAGAGTCTATAAAATAGCTGTCAACATGAAGATACTCAGTAATTACTGAAACTTCTATTCACTACCTGGCATTTACCTGAAATATGTTTCAGGTAAATTTAACAGATAACTTAGTACATAAGTTAATGATGGGGATAATTTTAATTTTTATTAAATTTAGGAAATGAGACTAGTGAGATAATGTTCAGAGTTATAAGCTACTTGTCTTGAGACAGATCAGGAGAAACATCTTCAAAAGATGTTAGAGTAATATAATAGGACAGTATCTTCACAAATGACAAAAAGTGGATGATTTTAACCTTTGCTATAAAAATACTAAATAAAAATGGACTGGAATATAATCCCAAGAGAGCAGCAGTGATAAGCCTTTCCTGACCTTGCTACCAATCCTTGGAATGATAAGCACAAGGGAGGTAGAGCCAGCATGCCCTCCATCCAGGGTCATTACCACTTGTTTGGTCTACTACGAGGCCTTGTGCCTGCTAATCAAGCACCCTACCAACAACACCCCCGCAGAAGTAACTCCTTTAACTTCTAACATTTCCATTTAACTTGTCTTTGAATAATTATTAATTCATAAGCCCTAATTCTTACAAATAGTATTTGATAATTTTAAATAACTTACTGCCCTGAAATTAAGAGACTCTTCCTTCCATCAACTTTCGACAACAATTAAGAGAAAACTCACCTGGAAAGTGATGAGATCATTTATTTCCAAATCATGTGTATTAAAAGAAAAAGTCAATCTTTATAGGGATTGTTTCTTATAGAAAGCCCTATCTTAGAAACCTCATGAAAAGAGATGTGATCGTTCAAAGATATTAAATAAACATGTTTATGATAAACTACGCATACCAGTACATATAATGCCTAATGTCAGTTAAAAATTACAGCACTGCTGCACATCAGTGGCTCACACCTATAATCCCAGCTACTTAGGAGGCTGAGATCTGAGGATTGTAGTTTGAGGCCAGCAGAGGTGAAAAAGTCCGTGAGACTCTTACCTTCAAATAAGTACCAAAAAATTGTAGTGAAGCAGTAGCTCAAGTGTTAGAATGTTAACTTTGGACAAACACACTAAAGGGACAGTGCCCAGGCTCAGAGTTCAAGCTCCAGGACTGGCACCAATAAAATAAAATAAATGACAGCATCAATAACCAAACTCACTGAATGCTGCTGAATAACAGCATAACTGGGGGCGGGGGGGGGAGTGGTGGCGAGGAGCTCAGTCTGATTAAAGTGCTATAAATGCATATGTCAAGTACCATAGTGAATAATTAACACACACTAAAAAAATGAGTAAGATTGTGAGACAGTCCTATCTGGGGTATGGAAGGAAGAGAGCAAAAGTGGAGAGGTTGAAGGTGGTGAAAACACTTTCTGCACATGTGGGAAAACAGAGCAATGAAGTTTGCAGGTAAGGGAAATGAAGGAAGATGGAGGAGGTGAGTCTAATCAAAGTACACTGTATGAATGTGTTTAAATAAAACCCACTTGCACAGCCACTTGATGCTAATAAAAATATGGGAAAATAAAAGCATTAAAAAAAACAACAGCATTAGCTGTGTGCCATTGGCTCATGACTATAATCGTAGCTACTCAGGAGGCTGAGATCTGAAGATCTTGGTTCAAAGCTAGCCTGGGTAGGAAAGTCCATGAGACTCTTATCTCCCAATTACCCACCAAAAGTGGCACTGTGGCTCAGGAGGCAGAATGTTCACCTTGAGCTGAAGCGCTTAAGGACAGCACCCAGAGTTCAAGCCCCATGATTGACCAAAAAAAAAAAAAAAAAAAAAAGCAGCATGAAATACTCATTTTTCTTAACATACATTAGTAAATTAGTACATATGGGTCTCTCTGGGGCTTCTTCTAGGTTTTAAAGAAGTCATCCTAAGGCTCAAAAGTCTTCTCAAAGTTACCACTGCATTCTTTTTTTTTTTGGGGTCCGGTCGTGGGGCCTGAACTCTGGGCCTGGGCACTGTCCTTCAGCTCTTCAGCTCAAGGCTAGCGCTCTACCACTTGAGCCACAGCGCCACTTCCGGCTTTTTTCTTTTTGCTTATGTGGTGCTGAGGAATCGAACCCAGGGCCTCAGGCATGCAAGGCAAGCGCTCTACCACTGAGCCACCTTCCCAGCCCCACCACTGCATTCTTGATACGATCCAAACTCCTTAGCACAATCTGGTCCCTGTGTACTTGTGTCCACCCTTCTCTTTTGGCACTGTACCCTGTGTTCTTCCAACTTGCAGGCACCACACTCAAACACATACACTTTTCCTTCAGAGAACACCAAGTGACAAGTAGCATCTGGTTCATCATATTTCCCAATCCTACTGATTCTGTATATGGTATCGAGACTCACCTCATGTTGCCCAACCCCTAACTCTATCTCTTTTGTTCTTTATTATTATTGGTCTCTCGAGACTTACTCGGCTCAGCCATGACCTCTTCCACTAAGGCCTCTTAGTACTGCAGGCTCTGTTCATAGTCTAGTTCACATTTTGCCAAGGGCAGCATGTCTCTCATTAGACTAAACTATCTGACAGAGCCAGACCATGCTCCCTGCATCTAGGTACTCCTTGTACTTAAATATGGTTGTTAACTAGTACATCCAGGCACCCAGTAAGGGCCTCTTAATTGTGCATAAGAGTGAGTTATGATTTCTAAATTCAGCTCTCAGTTTTTTATTGTGTTTCTTTTTTCTTTTTTTTCTTTTTCTTCTCAGGTCATGGGGCCTGAACTTGGGCTGGGCTCAGCTGTTCAGCTCAAGGCTAGCATCCTAGCCACAGTGCCACTTCCGGCTTTTTCTGTTTATGTGGTGCTGAGGAATCAAACCCAGTACCTCATGCATACAAGGCAAACACTCTACCACTGAGCTACCTTCCCAGCCCCTTTTTATTGTGTTTCTATTCCTAAGAATACCACTTGTTAGAGAAAAAAAACGGTTTAATAAGCCTATACTTACATGTTCATGAATATCTACCTAAAGGTTCACCTTAAAGTAGATGGTTAATAAGAGGTCAAACTTTTCACCTTGAAGACACCTACACTGAAGTTCCTAGGCTAGCCTATGAAATTTAGTTATCTTGTAAACTTCTTAAATAGAGTACTAATGTGCTATTGTCGGGCAGTCAGTACAAAATGGGTACTGTAATAAATACTTACTGACTCTTGTATGTATTTTTGCCTGCTTGTTTTCTTTTTTTCCAAGACAGGTCTCACTATGGAGCCTTGGCTGCCTTTGACCTCTCAATCCTTCTTCCTCCTTAGCCCAAGTGCCAAGAGCACCATGCTCGCAGAGTGTACCACATTTATAATTAGTACAATGCAAACAGACAAAGGAACCTATTTTTATCGTGGAACCAAATAATTTATTTTATTTATTTTTTTGTTAGTCATGGAGCTTGAACTCTGGGCCTATCTAGAGCTATCCCTCAGCTCTTCAGCTCAAGGCTAGCACTCTACCACTTGAGCCACAGTGCCACTTCCGGCTTTTTTTATGTGGTGCTGAGGAATCGAACCCAGGGCCTCATGCATGTCAGGCAAGCACTCTACCACTGAGCCACCTTCCCAGCCCCAGAACAAAATAATTTAATACTTCTTTTGGTTATGAGCTTGAGAAATAACTAAATGAAAACAAGTATAAATATAGATAATGTTTGGATACATTCTCAAAAGTGGGGGCTAGGAATGTGGCTTAGTGGTAGAGTGTTTGCCTCACATGCATGAAACCTTGGGTTCGATTCCTCAGTAACACATAAAAAGAAAAAGAAAAGTCCAGAAGTGGTGCTGTGGCTCAAGTGGTAGAGTGCTCGCCTTGAGCTGAAGAGCTGAGGGACAGCGCCCAGGCCCAGAGTTCAAGCCCCACGACCAACAAAAAAAAAAAAAAAAAAAGAAAGAAAGAAAGAAACTCAGGGACAGTGCCCAGGCCCTGAGTTCAAGCCCCAGGACAGGCAAAAAAAAAAAAAAAGATATATCAAAAGAAATATAAAAATTAAACAATGTTATAGTCTTTTAAAGACCACCAAGTAAGTGGAATATGACTAAAGTTCCCATGTTGAAAGCTACGTATTCATATACATATAGAACTTAAAAGATATAAATTACTTAATTAACAAGTATACATACGATGTGATTACATTACAATTTTTCTGGCTGATGCTTATAATTTGTAACATGAAAATGTTTTATATAGTCGAGCGTTGGTGGCTCACACTTGTAATCCTAGCTACTCAGGAGGCTGAGAGCTGATGATCATGGTTCAAAACCAGCCCAGGCAGGAAAGTCCATGAGACTCATCTCCAATTAACCACCAGAAGTGGTGCTGTGGCTCAAGTGGTAGAGCGCTCTCCTTGAGCTGAAGAGGTGAGGGATAGTGCCCAGGCCCAGAGTTCAAGACCCAGAACCAATAACAACAACAAAAAAGTTTTATATAAAACATACTCAGACACTCACTGGGAAGTGACCCAGATACTCACTGAAAAAGATTTGTAACAAAAAAGATTTGTTACAAAAATATAATTATGTTATCAAAGAAATCTGCAAAATCAACCTACAAAAATCCTATCTAGGGCTGGGAAGATGACTCAGTGGTGGAGTGCTTGCCTTGCATGCATGAGGCCCTGGGTTCAATTCCTCAGCACCACATAAGAAGAAAAAGCCAGAAGTGGCGCTGTGACTCAAGTGGTAGAGTGCTAGCCTTGAGCTGAAGAGTTCAGGGACAGTGCCCAGGCCCAGAGTTCAGGCTCCATGACCGACAAAAAATAAAATAAAATAAAATAAAATCTTATCTGCATCTGACCTGCCATTCTGAGACTTCTTTGATTTACTGTTAACCCTTCTTGAAAGCTTATTCTAGCCTTATATGGACTTGAAGTTTCAGATCTTATTCTACAAAATGCTATGGGTATAAGTTTTGCTACGGGCAGCTCTTTAAAAAAAAAAAAGTTAAGTTGTACAATTTCTTAGTAGGCCAGCTATGTACGTATGCTCTGCTGTGGCTTCCTTCCTCGTTTCCCCTTTCCAGTCTCCTCCTAACCACATAATTATCTATCAGTTTTTTTCTACTGAGCCAAGCCAGGTAATAACAATGTTAGATATTAATATTGCATTTTATTAAGACATCTGTATAGTTATTGTAACAATGCAATAGCACATTACATAAGCTTCTAAGGATGAAAGAATTTTGATGGTACTTGGATTTGAACTCTGACCTCACACTTTCTAGGCTTGTGCTCAAGCCATTCCTTCCCCCCCCCGCCCCCACACACATGTATTTCACTTTATTTTTTCAGGTAGTGTTTTATGGTTTTTGCTTAGAGCCAGCTTCAGATTACTATCCTCCTAATCTACATTTTCCCTTATAGCTGAAAACAGAGATATGAACCACCACAGCTGGCTTATTGATTGAGATAGGATCTTGCTAACTTTTTTTTTGGGGGTCCAGTTGTGGGGCCTGAACTCTGGGCCTGGGTACTGTCCCTCAGCTCTTCAGCTCAAGGCTAGCACTCTACCACTTGAGCCACAGCGCCACTTCTGGCTTTTTTCTTTTTGCTTATGTGGTGCTGAGGAATCGAACCCAGGGCCTCATGCATGCAAGGCAAGCGCTCTACCACTGAGCCACCTTCCCAGCCCAGGATCTTGCTAACTTTTGTTGCTGGCCTCAAACCACAATTTTTCTAATCTCTATCTCCCAAGAAACTAGGATCATAAGGCATGAGCTATCATTCCCAGTCTCACAATGAAAACTTGAGACACTAAAATATGCATTTTGTCTGAGCAAATCTATCACGTGAAAGAAATTAAACGTACTTTTTTTTTATATAACCACTTGAAATTAGTAGTGCTCAATTCATTAAATACTGTCACTATCCTACATTGTCAACTTCTCATTACCCTTGGTACTAAAAAGAGAAGCTGGAAAGTTTGTTTTCTGGTTGTCTTGGTAATTTAATCATTAGCATGTACACATACACGTTCAAAGTTTGTCATTTTGTATCCCAAGTGTCCAGCTTGGCACAGAACAGGCAGAACTCACTCCATAAATATTTTTCCTATGTTCATTTTTTATTACTGTTAAGCGGTTATACAAAGAAGTTACAATTCCATAAGTCAGGTTATGAGTACAATGCCTCATGGCCAATGTCGCCCCTTCCTTCATTCTCGGCCATTTTTCTCCTCCCCTTTCTCCCTCAAGTTACTAGCTCATTTTTCACAGTATACATTGAATATAATGACTACACATGCTCACCCTTCCTCTTTCCACTTATGTGCCCCCCCCACTCCTTCCAAATCACGTCTGTGCTTCCTGGCATTCATTTTGATAAACAGTCCATTAGTTGTTTAGAGGAGTTATGCCTTTGGATTCCATCCCTAAGTATACCATACTTTAGTCAGTTTGTGTGTAAATGCGCTGAGCTCTGTATCTGTTTTTGTGCATATTTGTATTGTAGATTTAGCTTCACATATGAGAGAAACGTGGCCTTTGTCTCTATGAGCCTGGCTTATATCACTTAGCATGATTTGTTCTAGGTCTATCCATTTCTTGCAAATGACATATTCTTTCTCAATGAAAAAAAGAATTTTTTTTTTTTTACCAGTCTCTGAGGTTGTTTTGCTCAAGACTAGCCCTATACCACTTGAGGTACTACTTCCTGTTTTTTTCTGTTTATGTGGTGCAGAGGAACTGAACCCAGGGCTTGGTGCATGCTAGGCACTAAGCCACATTCCCAGCCCTTAATAAATATTTTTAAATCAGTATTACCAACTGAATCTTTTACTAGCAATTTAACAATGAAGAAATTAAAGGCACCAACTAAAAGAGGTCATAATAATCTATTTTTCAGAGTCTACACATGTATCAAGCACGACTAAACACTTTCTAATTTTAGTCCTGTCAATAGAGTAAATGAGGGGATTGTTTCACAGCCTAAAACCAGGAAACGGGTTATTAGGAATGAGCCCCAGGTCGGAGTGTGCAGCCAAGCTTGAACTCACATTTGAACCCAGATCCCTGACCTCTAACTGAAGAAGACGGTGATGTTTCTGTGCACGTACCTTACTCAGGTTTTCCCTGCAGCCCTATTGACTGGTACAGGCTCTTACCTACACTTGTACCCATCACCCTGTTCCGTCCGCCTCCCCGCACCCCGCCCCGCGCTGCCACTTCCGTTTGGGTAAAGCACTGTCTCCCCAACTTCTGAGGGACAGACAGCACCTTAGAAAGGGGAAGGGGAAGGGGCAAGGGGAGGGGAGGGGAGGGGAGGCTGGCGCTGGGCCAGGAGCTCTTCCCTCCCTCCAACTTTGTCCAGGCCGCTTTAGTCACACTTCACAGGCCCACAAACCCCCGCCTCACTGTCAGGCCGCGGAGACGCCAGGCCCGCCCGGGCGACGACAATACGCCCCCTCCACCCCACACCGGGCCCCCCTCCCCGGGCCCCCTCCGCCTAACCCCAGGCCCCGAGACGCCGCCCCGGGTGGTTTCCATGACAACCGAGTCCCGCCCCCTCGCCCTCCCCCACCTCACTCCGCCTCCATCTCAGCGTCGGGACTGGTCAGCTCGGTCAGCCGGGTCAGCTCTCACCTCTCAGCGCATGGTGCATGCCGCCAATGCCGCTATACAGCTCCAGGACCCGCAGGGGCTCCATGCCGGGGCCGCCGCCGAAGCCGCCGAAGCCTGGGCGCTAGGCCTCTGCGGCTCGGTCCCTCGTTCCCCCTTCCCCACTTCCGCGCAGCTCCCTTGGCCTGTGGTTCCGCGGCTGTTCGGTTCCCCCCGGGTCCTGCGGTAGCGCTGGCTCTGGACCCCGCAGGGCGCCTTGGGGCCTGGGGCCTGGCAGGGGTCAGCAGCGGGACAAAGGACAGAATATAATGAGTACTCCCGACTGAACGACTGAGCCCTTGTTTGGAGTTTTCGGAAGCCTTGGGTGGGAGAAGAACAAGAAACTCAGTAGAGGGGGGAAATGGTCTTTTCACTTCAAAGGGAATTACTGATCAGAATTCAGAAGTTTAAAAAAAAAATCTTTTTCTTTTAGGCGAGGAGCTTTGTGGATCCTTTAAAAGTGTGAACTAGTCGAGCATTCCTTCCACTAATCTTAAGCTCAGTGGTGTGGGGGAGAGAAATCCCTCCCACCAGCTTCTTCTGAGAGAAAGTCCCAGAACTTCCAAATAATCAGAGTAGGGCCCTGACTGGGTGGTCATTGTTGTAATTATGTGTGCTGCAGTCGATATTAGGGTTAATCACCTTTAACACGGGTTATGTGCTATTAGTAGCACTTAGGGGCTCCTAGAATTGGTGCCCAGTGACCAAGTTGTTAGAAGGGCCATTTAAAACTAAAATAAGAAATGTTTGCACTGTGAAGACTGTCCTTGTAGCATTTGTTTGTTGCAGCCAAGTGAAAAAGAATTTTCCAACCCAGGAAAATGCGGAGAGGCGAAGGCTTATTAGGAAGGCATTAATGAATAGTATAGGCAGGTAGGCAAGGCAGCTTATCATATCTGTGTGGCTGTGCCTGCTCTGTGGGGCTTGGACAAGGCTCTGTGGTATTCGTGGGAAGTTGGATGACAGGCTGTTTCCTTTTAGTGTGTGTGGAACCTGTTGACTGATTGTCTATTTCTTGGACCTTAGTTCAAACTTCCTGATGGTGGACCATCCTGAGAGTCTTCACATCTGTATTTCATCTGGCCCATATCTCAACCATGGTTCATTTTGCCCTTCACTTGGCCAGTTTCACCCACTTGGTTCACTGCTCCTTTCCATTCCATCCCATACCCTCCACATAGACATTGACAGAATAATAAAAAATCCTGATTTTAATGTGATGATCAGTTCATCTTGTAACTCCTTCAAACTGGGAAGGGTCATAGAGATGTCCCTGCCTATGTATGTGTTGTTTTGGCAGACAGTTGTGGCCCTTGATATTTCTCTCTCTGATGTGTCTGTAAATAGGGCCACCTCCATCCTTCTATTTCTCAATACTACCACCGGTTAATTCTTGTTAAGAGAAATTTGCAGGTTCCGCCTATAATAAAAATAACTGGTCTATCAGAAACTTGGATGCCATGCTGTTAACAAGTGTAAAGTACAGTATCTGAATTATAGAACTGACTGTATTCCATGTGGTCTGGAAATTAACTTTTTAAATAGCATATATGCCTCAGGCGTTCAATGTTTTGCTTTAATTGGTCACTTATTTCAGATGAGAAGAGGTTTCATGGTAGAAAAATACCAGAGAACTGGGTTTCAGCCTTGGCATTGTCAGTAACTGGTTGTGTGACTGAGGTAAGCTGGGTTTCCTCATCTGTGAAATAAAGAGGAAGAAAAGAGAGCAATATAGCTGAGGGCTTTGTAGTTCCACAATCACAGGGATGAATTCATGCTAGCAAACTATGCTTTGACTTGGCTCCCTGCCAGTTTTCTGTTTAAATCAAAATACACATAAAAATATAGAAATATACTCTTAAATCAATCCAATTTAGGGAAGGTATGTACACACTAATAAATGCATAACTCATGGAAGAAGTTTCTAATATTTATTATACAATATCAGTAACATAAATAATATCGATACATAAAATATACAAGAGCTATATAGTCCTGGCAATTTACATGCAGTCAGCAACCAATATATTAAATAACTCTAGAGTTTATTCACTGTTAGTGTTATAAATCAAAATAAACATAACTATCTTATCCTGTGAAGGAAAGGTATTAGATATACTTATGGCAGCAGAGTGGATGAAATACAGCCTCCCGAGACAGAGGGATAAATTAAACTGCACAGAGGCTGATTACAAATTTTTCATTCTGATGCTTGAGAGTCTTCCTGATGTGACCAGAAATATACTTCTCTCTCCTAACTTTTGTCCTCCCCTTTTTATCTGGGGTAGGAGTAGGGAATGCCCATTCAGAGAGAGAGAGAGAGAGAAAGAGAGAGAGAGAGAGAGAGAGAGAGAGAGAGAGAGAGAGAGAGAGAGAGAGAGAGAGACAGACAGACAGACAGACAGACAGACAGACAGACAGACAGACAGACAGACAGAGAGCTGTCCCTGTGCTTTTTTGCTCAAGGATAGTACTCTACCACTTGAGTCATAGCTCCACTTCTGACTATGTTAGTAGTTAATTGGAGATAAGAGTCTCATGCCCAGGCTGTCTTTGAACCTCAATTCTCAGATCTCAGCCTCCTGAGTAGCTAGCATTACAGGTGTGAGCCACTGATACCCAGCTTGTTTCTCAAACCCAGCTTTCTTGAACTTTGCTGTAAACTGACCTGCTCAGTCTTCCCCAAATGCACTTCTACTCTACCTGTCTGTTTACTCTTCAAATGGATCCTTACTGCTAGACTCCTTGCTTCATCTCAAGTCCTCGATTTCCCTCATTTACTGAGATACAGATACCCCATTCCTAAACCTAAATCCTTTCTATTCCTTCTAGCTCAATTTTAACCTCATGTGAACCACATCTCTCCTTATGCACCATTTGACATTTCCTGTCTAAAACTTATGACATTGCGGTCATTTTAGAATGGAAACTTGCTGGGTGCTAATGGCTTCTAGCTACTCAGGATGCAGAGACCTGGTAGGATAACCTTTAGAAGCCAGCCTGGGGAAATATGTCAAGACTCTGTAACTAACCAACAAAAGAGCAGAGCTGTAGGAGAGCCCTGAGTTCAAGCCCTAATACTGGCAAGAGAAAGAAAGAAGGAAAGAAAGGAAGGATGGAGAGAAGGAAGGGAAGGAAGCAAGGAAGGAAGGAAGGAAGGAAGGAAGGGAGGAAGGAAGGAAGGAAGGAAGGAAGGAAGGAAGGAAGGAAGGAAGGAAGGAAGGAGGGAGGGAAGGAAAGGGAGAAAAAAGAAAGGAAATTTTCTTTCTTTTTTTGGGGGGGGGTCAGGTCGTGGGGCCTGAACTCTGGGCTTGGGCGCTGTTCCTCAGCTCTTCAGCTCAAGGCTAACGCTCCACCACTTGAGCCACAGCACTACTTCTGGCTTTTATTCTTTTTGCTTATGTGGTGCTGAGGAATCGAACCCAGGGCCTCATGCATTGCAAGGCAAGTACTCTACCACTGAGCCACCTTCCCAGCCCCAGGAAATTTTCTTTTTAATCGTAATTTATAAGTATTTCCAAGAGGTAAGCTCCTTTAGAGAAATGTACACATACTCTTTTCCAGGCCTTCAAATTTATACCAGTTATTATTATAAATTGTGTGATTTGGAGGGAGAATAGGGTAGGGTGGGCAGTCATGCTACAATAAGCAGTAGCTGAGGAGGAAGGCAAGGTGAGCAGATAGAGAAAGAAAATAGTTATTGTTTACCTTTCTCTCCAAATGGAATGTTAAATATTTCTAGAGGAAAAAATATAGCTCTCTGGTCACATAATTTCCTATAAGTTATCCTCAATGACATTGAATATTACTTACATTCTAATTAGAGAAACCTAAAACAATTTGTGGGTTTTTTTTTTTTGTACTAATGAACATTGCTAAGCACCAGTGGCTCTCACTTATAATCCTAGCTACTTAGGAGGCTGAGATCTGAGATCTGAAGGCAGCTCAGGCAGGAAAGATCATGGGACTCTTATCTCCAATTAACTATCAAAAGTCAGAAGTCTAAAGAGTAACAGAAATAATTAACGTACATGAAATAGCAAGAGGTATATTAGACTAATAATTGCAGACTCTCATTGACAGAAGTATTTATTGTCTAACTTAGAATCTAACACCATTTCCTCTTTCCTCTTCCGCTTGAGAATGTCTTATAAAAATAAAGTCTTTTAAATGCTTAAAGTATGTTTGGAAATTATCATTGAGTTTGCATGGATTTTATTTACCAGCACAATGTAATTTGGAGTCTTATTACAGGCTCACCCACAAAGAGAGAATACCCTGCTCTGCCAATTTCTGTAATGAAAAAAATCTGTGTCCTGGTTTTAGACAGGAAGAGAATGGTCTTTATGAATTGCATAGAAAATGAGAATGTCATGATAAGGAATAAATTTAAAACAAAATATACTTGGGAGATGAAATTATATTCAGAAGAAATTGGAGTTGGAGAAGTCCCCAGAGCTCATCTGCTACTCAGGGACTCTCGCATATTTAAAATTGCCTTCCACTGCCAGGTTGTATGGTTCATGTCTGTAATCTGAGCTATTCAGGAGGCTGAGATGTGAGGACTGAAGTTCAAAACCAGCCCTAAAAGCAAAATGAAAGGATCACTGACCAGGTGAGCACCCTGAAAAAAAAAACCAAAAATAACAAACAAAAGACATGAAGTCAGATGCCAGTGGCTCTCACCTGTAATCCTAGCTACTCAGATGGCTGAGATTGGAGGATCTCGGTTTGAAGCCAACCTAGGCAGGAAAATCTATGAGACTCTCATTTCCAATAAACTAAGCAAAAGCAGGAACTTGTGCTGTGGCTCAAGTGATAGAGCACTAAGTGATAGAGCACTAAGAATCATTAAGTGATTGAGCACAAAGAAGCTCAGGGACAGTGCTCAGGCCTTGAGTTCAAGCCCCAGGACCAGCAAAAACAAAAACAAAAACAAAAACAAATCACGAGACCTTACTTGAAAAGCAACTGAATAAGAAAGAGCTGGAAGTATGACACAGAACCCACCTAAGAAGCACTAAGCTTTGTGTTCAAACTCCAAACGAAAGATTTTTTTTCTAGTGTTATACTGTATAGTTCAGTAGCCACTGGCCAAAGCTGAGGATTTAAATTTAAATTAATTTAGTTAAGGTAAAAATTTAGCTCACCAGTGCCATTGGACACATAAAAAATACCTAGTAGCCCCACGTGGCTACTCTCACCCTATTGCTTAGCACAGATGCAGAATATTTTCATCATCACAGAAGATTCTGTTGGGCCCACCTGTTCTAGAATAATGGCTAGACCATCCCTAAAGGAACAGGATCAGGATATCCTTTAATTATTTAATGGTCACATATTGAACACATTTAATATGTATCCCATAAAATATGGAGGCAAAGACAAGACAACAAACTTCCCAGGGGAAAAAAAAAAGGACAGACAGAAAATGGGCCTTCCTGGCCTCTTTCCAGAGCAATACTTTTTGGTATTCTAGCAAATTACAACTACAAATGATATGATCTCATACCTCAGAAGGAGACAAGAACAGAAAAAATTTAAAAAGTTAAAGTCAAGAGGAAAATTCATTATAGTTTCTGCTGGAAAAGAAAAGAAGACATAGAAAGTTGCAGGGTGTCTGACAATGTGTCCTCATTTGGGAATTTTGACATTGATTTAACTCCATTGTTATTTCTGAAATTTTAATGAAGAAGTGTTTTGCAGAAACACTTTAAAGATTATGATTTAGTTAAATTAAAGGTAGTAGGATTCTCTCTTTAAAGCCACTTTTACAAGCTCCAAGAAAATTAGAGCTAAAAGGAAACTTAAGTGCTATTTGGTCCAGTGTTTCTGGAACTATTTTTAGAGACAGAGCCTGTCTTTCAAATGAGTTCTCATTTAGAATCAGTGCAGAGCGAGACAGAGAAGTAGATCAGTACATGTGTGCAGTGCACGTACACACAAACACACAAACCCTCTGAACATTGCTAAAGGGTGGTGGTAGTAGGCATGGAACCATGCCAGGTCACCTGCACTACCCTCACCCAGTTGCATGGCAGTCTCTAAATAGCACTGGAAGACCTAGATTACAAATCACGGATTCCGTCCCACCTCAGTTTTAGAGGCAAAGATATGGAGATACAGAAAGCTGGCAAAGGCAGGGCAATGGTGGCTCACACCTGTAATCCTAGCTACTCAGGAGGCTGAGATCTATGGACTGCAGTTCAAAGCCAGTCTGGATAGGAAAGCCCATGAGATTCATATCTCCAATTAATCTCTCTTCTCTCTGTCTCTGTCTGTCCCTGTCTCTGTCTCTGTCTGTCTCTGTCTGTCTCTGTCTCTGTCTCTGTCTCTGTCTCTGTCTCTCTCTCTCTGTCTCTCTCTGTCTCTCTCTCTCTGTCTCTCTCTCTCTGTCTCTCTCTCTTGCGCACACACACACACACACACACACACACACACACACACACACACACACACACACAGAGCCAGAAGTAGAGCTGTGGCTCAAATAGTAGAACACTATCCTTGAACGCAAAAGCTCAGGGATAGTGTCCAACCTCCAAGTTCAAGCCTCATGACCAACACAAAAACAAAAACCAGTACACACGTGCGTGTGCACGGGCACACACACGCTCGCACACACATGCGCGTGCACAGGCATGCACACACATACAAGCTGGCATATCTTAGCTGATTCCACAACTGAGGGAATCTCAGCTCAGACTCCCCGAGGGGCCTTTCCATGGCTGCCTACACCAAAATACAGTAGAAGATGTTCTAACTTGGTTCAGTTGCCCCAAGCCTTTTCAAAGAAGTGAAGCCAGGGATCTAAACTAAAACAGATCTGGCCTGAACACTGAGGGCAGCTTTGGCAGGCTGTGAAACCAACCTCAACCAACATAGCAATGTGTGTTATAAGGTTCAGATGTCAGACTTTATATTGCTTCGTAGAACAGAAACAATATTAGAGACTAATTACTGACATCCATACATTATCTGCGAGGTCACTCCTGCAGATCATTCAATACAGTGCAAGGAAAATGGCCCTTGGAATCACATGGATTAATATAAATCTTGCCCATTTTATTCAATTCTCCTATGAAATATACAATGCTTGCTAGAAAGAAGAACTGTCTAGCTGGGTGCCGGTGACTCACGCCTGTAATCCTAGCTACTCAGGAGGCTGAGATCTGAGGATCGAGGTTCAAAGCCAGCAGGGGCAGGAAAGTCCGCCAGACTCTTATCTCCAATAAAGCACTAGAAAACCAGAAGTGGTGCTGTGTGGCTCAAGCGGTAGAGTGCTCACCTTGAGCTGAAGAGCTGAGGGACAGTGTCCAAGCCCAGAGTTCAAGCCCCACAACTGACAAAAAAAAAAAAAAAAAAGAAAAACTGTCTATTCTTAATTTACATAGATAAAACTTTTAGTTATATACGGACAGATGTATATTTAATTAGATAGTATATGCATATATATTTATAGAGATAATATATTTATTAGTAATGTGCCTAAAATAATTAGTACTGGTTTATGTCCAGAATACAGATACAGGGATTAGAGGCATGGCTCACTTGGTAGAGCATTAGCCAATGAGTGAAAGTGTCAGCTACCAAGTTAGAGTCTCAGTCTAGGATTTTTAAAAGCCGGAATTCAGATATACAATAGTTTCACTTTGAATCATTTTTTTATATCCTCTAATACTGATTCTAAAAATAGCTAAAATATAACAACAGATGTCCTACTATATCTATTCACTGTATATAAGGAAAAAACTTTGTATATGTCTTAAATTCTTAAAAGTAATCTCAGCCCAGAGGCCAATGGCTTGTGCCTGTAATCCTAGCTATTCAGGACACTGAGATGTGAGGATCTCAGTTCAAAGCCAGCCTGGGCAGGAAAGTCCATAAGGCTATTATCTCCAGCTAACCACTAAAAAGCTGGAAGGGGAAGTTGTAGCCCAAGTGGTAAAGCACTAGCCACACACACACACACACACACACACACACACACACACACACACACACACACACACACACACACACACACACACACACACACACACACACACACACACACACACAGAGTAATTTTTTTTTTATTTCAAAGTCACTATGTGAGTCCAGTACAAACACATTTGATTTGTCCAACTCTCTTTTCATATGTGGAATGCAGAGACCTTCAACCCTTACTTTATTGAGTTAAGCCTTTTCCTGCAGAGCCACTGAGAGTTTCTTTTCCATCTAAGGTAATTACCACTGAGTTAAAGTATCTAAATTCCCCAAAGGGATCTGTCCTGTGTTTAGTCACTCAGAAAATACTGGTTGACTAAAATAGACTATATTTCTGTAGATGGCAAAGTATAGTTCACTAATAGCAGAATAGGAAAACTAAGACAATATCAAACTATGTGATTCGAATTACTTTGAAAATATTTAAATTGCATATTAACCAACGTTAGCTCTGTCAGTTTTTCTTCAACATTCAGTTTTCCATAAGAAAAAATAGAAAGCACCATGTGACTTGCTCAGTGTCAAATACATCCAAATTCTCTCAGCTAACATGCATTGGTAAGTAAATATATACACATTAAAAAAAAAAGATAATGCTAGGTGTTTTTTTCCCCTTAAAGGTCTGGAAGTCAACAAATAATAACTGAAATGGAGCTGGCATGAACTTTGAGGAAGAATTCTTCCTTAGGAGTTCAAAATGATTCTGGATAGGAAAGAATGTCAGGAATCTGTGTGCCATAACCCGCTTTACTCCTAGAATTTTAGGACTAAATTCTAAACATGAAGGAAAAGGAGTCAACAGCAAGCATTATTTATATGTCCTGGTATGATTTGTAGAGGAATCATATTAAGTTGTTCTCTATAGGGATGACACATGTGAAAAAAAGAAAAACAAATTTTCCAGTACAGCTACAGCCTAAAAGGAAAGTGACTGAATTAACATACCTGAGAGAAACCTAAAATTCTGGAAGGTCAATGCAACTGCAAAAAGTCACTCTTTTGACCATTCTTTCTCTTTTTAGGTAATAATAAACTATTTGCCCATTGTACAAATATAACAACCTGTATGAAAAAAGAACACGGAAACCACAAGAGAACCATGTCTGCCACTTTGCTGTTCCTCCTTTCAGTCTTTGTAGTCAACACCTTTTACCAAAATCAGAGTGGTATTTTGATTCTCTGGTTTATTTTACAAGAGTGAGGGTATGGCTCAAGTCATAGAGCACTTGCCTAGCAACATGAGACTGTATTCAAACCCCAATACCACTACAAAAAAACAATCAAACCAACAACTCTCTTAGCTATGTTACCTATTTTATCCTATTATACTCTTAACCTCTCATGGAATCATTTGATGAGATACACAATTTTTAAATGTGATCTTTATTGTTTCTGAAATGTAGAAATAATATAACCTCATTGTTAAGGGTAAAAACAAATTACACAACTATAGAAAATAATGGATATTTGCCTTCCTGTAAAGGCTGATTACATTTTATTCTCCACACAGCTACTACTTTTTTTTGATTTCTTTCTTTTTTGGGGGGGGGGTCTGGACGTGGGGCCTGAACTCTGGGCCTGAGCGATGTCCCTCAGCTCTTCAGCTCAAGGCTAGTGCTTTACCACTTGAGCCACAGTGCCACTTCCGGCTGTTTTTCTTTTTGCTTATGTGGTGCTGGGGAATCGAACCCAGGGCCTCGGGCATGCAAGGCAAGCGCTCTACCACTGAGCCATCTTCCCAGCCCCATAGTCACTTCTACTTTTTTCAGCTAGGATCTCATGCTTTGCCCTAGGTAAGCAAAATTTATATTTTCAGCTCATTTTATGACTGTTTCATATTTAGGGTTTGACCCTACTTTCTTCAAAATACCTAGTTTTTTTTTCTTCTATACTAGTTTGTGATATTTCTCTTTTTCTTTTCTTTCTTTCTTTTTTTTTTTTTGCGAGTCCTCGTGCTTAAACTCAGGATCCAGGCACTGTCCCTCAGCTTCTTTTGCTCAAGGCTAGCACTCTACCACTTGAGTCCTAGCTTTTTCTGTTTATGTGGTACTGAGGAATCGAACCCAGGGCTTCATGCATGCTAGGCAAGCACTCTACAACTAAGCCACATTCCCAGTCCACTTCTATTTTTTTTTTTAACACACTGTACTATTATTTAGCACGATCTATATGGGACCTCATATCTTCTTTTTTCTGTGTTTGCCATTTTTAAATTTTTGCAGTGCTAGAATTGAGCCTAGACCTTCATACATGCCAAGCAAGCACTCTACCACAGAGCTACATCTCTATTTCTTGCTTTTTTTTTTGTCAAAAATTTAACTCAGGCAGTCTGACTATAGAGTCTCCAATCGTTTTTGTTTGTTTGTTTGTTTTGCTGGTCGTTCAGCCTGAACTCTGGGCCTGGGCACTGTGCCTCAGTTCTTCAGTTCAAGGCGAGCACTCTACCACTTGAGCCACAGTGCCACTTCCAGCTTTTTCTGCTTATGTGGTGCTGAGGAATGGAACCCAAGGCCTCATGCATGCCAGGCAAGTACTCTACCACTGAGCCACCTTCCCAGCCCTCTCCAATCTTTTTTGAAAGAAGAAATGAACTGTAGTCTTCCAGTTCAAAGGATATGAAATACTAGACTTTGCTTTCTTTAATAAAGCATATTTGCCTCTCCCCCATTGCATGAGAAGATGGAAACATTCTGCTGGGGGGAGGGGAGAATTAGCGGACAAGTAAACATAGCTGCATTTCCCACTCATAAAATGTGCTGATGCATATATACTTATCCTAAATTCCTGAATGATGTCATCATGTCAACAATCATGATGCATACTTGACCCATACATGAAATAACAATGCTCAAAAGAATCATATCTAAAGATGGCAATGTTTGATCTTTAAAAACTATGTTTTCTTATCTTTTTGCAGAAATCCAGTGAGGAGATAGCATTAACATAATATTTTAATGAAGAAAGTAAAAGTGAAAGCTCGTGAAAATGCAATGTGTTTAAAAATCAAACATGATTGAGATTGAGTCAGGATATGTATATATATATATATATATATATATATATATATATATGTCAAAGCACTATTAAAATAAAGCAACTAATTTTGAATCCAATTCTAAACAGTTCATCATCATTTATATGAATCCTTATGCTTTTCTCTTCTCGGTAATCAGAATACTTCACAAACTCTACATGCTGAATCATTCCAATGAGATAATTCATGGACAGTAACAATGCATATGGTTTTCAGATGTAGAAAATGGGGTCTCAAGAGACAAACAAGTTGGCCAAGTCAGTGGAGTATAAAAATTGTATAGGATTTTTAAGAATCTGAGTTAAATTTATGTCCTAATATGGAAAGGCATCCTATTTCCTTACTAGAGAGATTTATCCTAGGATTTCAGAACCAAGCCAAATCTATTTCATACTGATCTCATCATCTGTATTGCCTTCCTGTGAGACAGCAGTCATACAAGCAATTAATCTCACAAATTAAACTCTGAGCTTTCAAAGTGTTCTTCTTGGTTGAACTCAAGACATGAAAGCATTCTTTTCTATCATTTCTTCATTCCCTCATAAACAAAGACTCATCAGTTTTCCCAAGTCCCTGAGCATTATATTATTCATAATCTACAAGTCCACATAGAGCAACACTAGCATAGTTCTTCACAAAATCACCTGCAATTCTTATTAAGACAAGATTGCTGGGCTCCGCCCACTTCTGGAATTTCTAATTCAGTTCTTTCATGGTAAGAACTGATAGTTTAAGTTTCTATCAAATCCCCAGATGATGCCAACGATGCCAATCAGGGTGCCACCCTTAGAGAACCACTGAGCTAGTACTTCTACTCTCCTGAAATTTCTTTCCAGGCGCAGGTGGCTCACGCCTGTAATCCTAGCTAATCAGGAGACTGAGATCTGAGGATCCTGGTTCAAAGTCAGCCTGGGTAGGCAAGTCTGTGAAACTCTTATCTCCAATCAACCACCAGAAAATCAGAAGTGGCGCTGTGGCTCAAGTGGTAAAGCACATGCTGAAGAACTGAAGAGCTTGGGGACAGCACCTAGGTGCAGAGTTCAAGCCCCACGACTAAAACAACAACAACAAATCCTTCCAGAAAATGGTTCAGATGCCAAGATTGGCGATCTATACTCAGTGCCTTGAACTTACACCAAAGCTTCTATTTGGAGAAATGTTTATAGAGATTCATTGCTTTTTTAAAAAAAAATACTTTCCACCTACAAAATTATAAACAGAACAGCACCACATAGAAAACACAATGAAACAAATAAATTACATGATCTAAATTCCAAAACTGATAGCACTATTGCTAAAATCAGGACAAAAGATATTATGGCAATTCAGGTGAGTTTTTCTGACCCCACTGGAATCTGAGCCCCAGAGAGCTTCCAAAAACAAACAAACAAACAACAAATAAACCTGGAGTCAAAGCCAGGATGCTTTTACACAGACAACTCTTATATATATATATTTTTTTTCTGTCAGTAGTGGGGCCTGAACTCTGGGTCTGAGCGCTGTCCCTCAGCTCTTCAGCTTAAGGCTAGCACTCTACCACTTGAGCCACAGCATCATGTCCAGCCTTTTCTGCTTATGTGGTGTTGAGGAGTTGAACCCATGGCCTCATGTATGCAAGGCAAGTACTCTACCACTGAGCCACCTTCCCAGCTCTATCTCTTAGATATTTTAATTGCAGTTTTCATGTCTTTGGGGGGAAAATAAGGCTTAAGTTATTCCAATATTCTAACTATCATAAATATCATTTGTATTTTAAATAGCACCATTACATTCCATACAAAATAATTGATGAAAAATTCTACTATGAGATATAGCATTTCTGTTAGAGTTACCATTAATATGCAAATATATTGTAGGAGTTAGTGAGATTTTACTCTGATTATTACAAGTCCATTACATTTCAACATATGAGCCAGCTGGTGAAGAATAGGCTACCAAGTAGTAAAATCAATATCATCCAAATATAGGGTGTTTTTTTTTTCACTTCAGGCTTAGTCAAAAGAAATGAAAACAGAAGAATAGCGATAATTTTACTGAATACACAAATTTTTAAATAAGTTCTTTGTTTGAGGATGAGTCACAAGTACTTCCTTAGTGAGAAAAGTTGCCTAGGTAACAGCGATGCCTTGCTATGTGAAAGAGTATAGGGTAGTGGGTTGAGTTTCAACCCTACTAGTCATTTCCTTTGCTTAATTGCTAACCGCTTTGCCCAGCTGCAGTCTGGGATGTGTGTTTTATGTAGTAACCCAGCAACTAGGTATTGTGTTGTATTTTATCAAGGAGAACAAAACAACAAACTTTATATTTCCATGGAATTTGGAGTCAAAGTCAATATTATTTCACAAAGGCCCTCCAACTTGAGGAGCACATGGTGAAGGTTGTCACATAGATCTCAATGTAGCCATACCATTATGCAAGACCTAGAGGTGGAAGTATTTAGCAGAGAAGAGAGAAGTACAAAAGATGCCCCCTCACAGCACAAGGAAGGAGTTTAATTCGTTTTTGTGTACTAAGTAATGAGCGGGCAACCCAATGCACAGGATTCAAAATACATCAAATGAGTGGGGTTGCTGTTTCTTTTTTCCTTTTTCTTCTTTCTTTCTTTCTTTCTTTCTTTCTTTCTTTCTTTCTTTCTTTCTTTCTTTCTTTCTTTCTTTCTCTTTCCTTCTTTCTCCCTCCCTCTCTTCCTCCCTCCCTCCCTCCCTCCCTTCCTTCCTTCCTTCCTTCCTTCCTCTTCTTTCTTTCTTTCTTTCTTTCTTTCTTTCTTTCTTTCTTTCTTTCTTTCTTCCTTCCTTCCTTCCTTCCTTCCTTCCTTCCTTCTTTCTTTCTTTCTTTCTTTCTTTTCTCCCTCCCCCTCTTGGTTTTTGTTGTTTTTTTTTTTTGGTCCAAGGCCAAGCCATAAACTTGGTACTTGGCGCCTATACTCATTGGCTAGCTCTTTACCAACTGAGCCACGCCTCCAACCTCAGTTGCCGGGTTTTTGTTTGTTTTTGTTTTTTTACAGAAAAGTCCAATCTTTGAAGCTACTGTTATAGGATTTCATGGGGGCTTTTTGGCATTTATATTCAAGCTTTTATTTCCCTTTATGTCCACCGGGAATTGTGAAGATTAATGCTATGGTTCCTCACACACGAAGTACTTCCAGTCTCATTTTCTTTTTTCTTTTTTTTTCTCTCTCTCTTTTAACTCTAATATCGGGGCTTAAATTCATGACCATGATCTTTTGCTTAGCTTATTTAATTTATTTATTTATTGTAGTTCATGGAGCTTGAACTGAGGGCCTGAGAGCTGTCCCTGAGCTCATTTTGCTCAAGGCTCGTGCTCTACCACTTTGAGCCACAGCTCCATTCACAGCTTTCTAGTGGTTAATTGGAGATAAGAGTCTCATGGACTTTCCTGCTCTAGTTGACTTCAAACCAGGATCAATCCTCAGATTTTAGCCTCCTACATAGCTAGGATTATAGGAATTAGTGACTAGCTTAACTTTTTTGTTCAAGGCTAGCACTCTATCACTTGAGCCATGTCTCCACCTCCAGCATGCTCTATTTTAAAAAAATGTTGATGAGGATGAGCATTTCTTAAAAAAAAATCTTATCTGTAAAAGCAAGGAGATCAGTATTACTTGAAAAAAAATATGGGCAGTACAATCACTAATACTGCTTTGCTTTGGCCTCTAAAATCTTGGTTGTCTTTTGAATGCCTCCAGTCTCCCTCTGCTTCCCACAACACTCCCATTATTCTTAGATTGCACAATATTAGTATCCCAAAGGGCTAAAATGCTAGCAAATTTCCCTAAAATTCAACCCTCTAGAGAATGATGATTAACATGAGTGGTTCTTGTGAAATGAATGTGTTCCAAAACTGTGGTTAGTTGCTTTTCCTCTATCAAATATAGTATACATTTTTACTCATTTAATTGTATTCAAGAGTCAAATTCCATAACCATTTCTTCTGGTATGCTGAGTCAGAATAAAGAAATGAGATCTACACACACACACACACACACACACACACACACACACACACACACACACACACACAGAAACTCCTAAAAATGTCCCTAGATATCTTCTTTCTCAAAGGCACCATATTCTTTGAATTAGAATGAGTCCTATTGGTGCCTCAGAACAGAAAAAGAAAAATGTGAGTCTTCAGATACCATGATATAAATGTCAGAGACTTGAGTCATTACCCACCATAGTGCAAAATGAGATAGCATACTATAGTGAGACTTAAAGTATACCAACAGGAGCTGGAAATCCTGAGTTCAAGCCCCAAGGCTGCTACTTCCTGGATGGGTGAGCTTGAGTGAGTTACTGAATTTGTCTTTGCTCTATGTTCTTCAAATGAATCAATCAAATATATCAACTAGGGTAGTCATGAGAATTAAGTAAATTATTATAGTAGGCACTCATTATATATAAGCAATGATTACTGCTAGTGTTGTTAGATTTGAGTCAGACTCCAACTCTATGAATAATTTCAAAATATTCCACTTTTATTACTGTTCAGAGCTCACTAATCAAGAATTTTAAAGGCAGCCCAGGTTGTAAATGAATGTTAATCCAGACATGCAAAACACATGTGTGTGTACTCACATACATACTATCTAGCCTTCCTATAGAACTAGAGAAGACAAATGAGTAACTTATAGTACTGCACCAGAACAACACTTTTTGTAATTTTTTTGTTATAAAGAACACACATTTAACCTACAATAAGGTCAGACATTATAAAAATTTCAGTACATTATTCTACATGTCACATACAGAACATTATTTCTAGTTCTTTGCTAATTACAAGTAGAAAACTTTACCCAGTATTTTAGAAATCATCATTATTCTACTACAGGTAACACAGAATGAACTTCCTCCATTAATGTGTTGTGATTTTGGTGAATTTCCTTTATGTTCTTGCCTTGCATAGTTTTATTATTATGCCACTTTTATATTTCCTTCTATTTGCCATATAGGTGTATGTATGTATGCATGTATGTATGAATGTATGTGTGTTTTTTGTTGGTCCTGGAGCTTGAACTCAGCCTGGGTGCTGTCCCTCAGCTCTTCAGCTTAAAGTGAGCACTCTACCACTTAAGCCACAGCACCACTTCCGGTTTTCTGTTGGTTAATTGGAGATAGGAGTTTCACAGACTTTCCTGCCTTCAAGGGCTTTGAACTGTGATCTTCAGATCTCAGCCTCCTGAGTAGCTAGAATTATAGGTGTGAGCCACTAGCACCCGGCTATATCTTTATTTTTTTAATACCAGATCTTTATTTTCATCCTAATGTCTACAAATCATATTGATCCCTATCCCTATACCTTAGAAACCAAAGCTTGATTTTCACTCTCTGAGTGGATGTGATATGCCAGAGTTAAGAATTCTCCATTGCCCATTTTGGGAAGATTGGTGAATTCCTTCATCTGTTTTGAGATAAAGAATGGAGTTATTGTTCTGGAATATGAAAGAAGATCTGGAATGCAGCTCGGTGGCAGAGCACTTGCCTTACAAATGCAGTGTCCTAGGTTTGATCCCCAGTACCAAAAAAGAAAAGACAAAAAAAATCAAATCTAAAAAAAAATAATTGATGGCTACATAGATGAACAATGTTCTAAATTAATAGGTTCCTATAAAAAATTAGAAACTATTTGTTTTACAAAATTATTTCAGGTTTTTAAAAGAAAATTGTGCTAGTGAAAAACAAAATTAGTGTTATTTGATCCTTAACTTAAATGTTTCTTGGGGGTGGGGAGACTCCTGGGGGAACTCCTTCAAATAAGGAAGGGTATGTTCTCAGAATGCCTTGCATTTTGCAAAACTTCTAGCAGTAACACTACCTTTCCTTGGGCTTAGAAAAGTGGCAAACCATTATAAGTCACTGGGCAAATACCTGCTAGCTTTCTTGTGGTTGTTTCAGTGAATAGCTGTACTTGTAGACAGTATTATTTAGGGTGCTTTCAATTGATGTCTCATTTTTATTACTGAGCTACTGGGGAGATTTTGTTTCTTTTCTTTTCTCCTTTTTTTCCTCCACAAGTGAACCAATTCTGCAAACTCAGCTTCATTTCCTTGTACAACATCAGCTGAGGTATTTTTTGCACTATGTTTTCTCAGCATGTTAACATTAATTAACATTTTTGAACCTCCTACATATTTACTACTTTTCTTAATCTGTTGTGGACTTTCATGACGTTAGAATTCATATATAGTTGCATGGAAAACTACTGTCTGTTTTATTTTTCCCCTCAAGTTTCCCAGAAAGTTTCTTTAGGTTTCATTTTTAGGCTATTTTAGAGAATTGTCAAAGAAGTCCTTGGTTTTACACTAGCTACGATGAACAAACTAACACACTCAGTGCAGCTAAGAGACAATACATGACAATGGATATTAGCTACTAGTGTGAGAGAACAGGTTGGAAATATTGTAGCATGTAAGATGGCGTGATCAGTTACACCTCATCCTTTCGAGATTTTAGTTTACATAGACAAGAGTAGAGAAGAGAATTTCATATGACGGGATCCAAATTAATCATCTTCCACCTGACATTAATTTCTCACCTAAATATTTCTTTTTTTTTTTTTTTTTTGCCAGTCCTGGCGCTTGAACTCAGGGCCTGGGAACTGCCCCTGAGCTTCTTTTGCTCAAGGCTAGCATTCTACCACTTGAGCCACAGCGCCACTCACTTCTGGCTTCTTCTGTTTATGTGGTACTGAGGAATTGAACCTAGAGCTTCATGCATGCTAAACAAGCATTCCACCACTAAGCCACATTCCCAGCCTCACCTAAAGATTTCTAGAATGTGTCTATACTCTTGAGTTTCCATATCTGAAAACTCAGGGTCCATTTAATTTTACCCATCCTTCCTTTGACAATCATCACTTCAGTTTCCATCCACTATTCCCTTTACTACTAAAAGCTCTCCAATCAGCCTCTACAATTCATCCTCCAAAATATGCTACAGCAGCCCCCACTCCCTGAAATACCACTATGAGCATGCCTTTCTTCTCATGAAAAACTGCAGTGAACCCTCACTACCCACCACATTAACAATCAACCCTTCTCTCTGACATTTAGTCCTCCGATACAAAGTCCCATGCTAACTTCCAATTCCTTTTCTCCCTTCCCCCTCCTCCACAATCCAGTAACCCTGGGATTCTTATTACTCTCTAAAATTCTCCAGCACTCTTATCTATGAAATGTTTGTTTATACTCCATGGTCAGTGTAGGACACCATTCACTATCATGATAAAGTGCAGAAATATTGTACACTCTGCAAATAATGTTTTTTTCTATATTTCTTTTCAGAAGCATTCCATTTACGTGTCCACTATGGCACACTCTTACCATATGCTGTTAGGTAGTTTAGCTTTTCATGTGGATCTTAATCCTCTCCTAGAGGCACAAAAAGTTTCTGATTTATCAGAATGTACTAAGAAATGATTCAGACTTAAGAAAATAGTCATTCCCTTTTATCTTGGAAGATATGTTTCAAGATCACCCAAAGGATGTGTGAAAAACAATATATACTTTTCCTTTTATACACATCTATAATAAAGTTTAATTTATAAATGAGGCACTCTAAGAGATTAATAGTGACAATAATAAAATAATGACAATAATATACTTTATATAGTATGAAATCATATAAATGTGGTCTCTGTCTTACTTAAAATACCGTGTTTTTGTACTGTACCATAATTATGACCACAATTGACCAAGGGTAAGTGAAAATTCAGAAAGGCCCTACTGTATGGCAATCTATTGAGGAGATAAGAAGAAAGATCTGAGGATGAGAAAACAGGTCACACAAATGGCACAGAGCATAGGGTCTCACTGAAATTGCTCCTTCCCGGGAAACAGTGGAAAATGAGGAAGATTATACTCAGTTTAGATTTCAAATACTTGAGTTAGTTATGAGCCTCAACCTCTTTGGAAGCAGATTTCTTCATAGTGTAAGTTGCAGCTTGAAATTTTTATTTGTTCCTCTACTTGAGTACATGCATATACGCATGGAGGTTCAATAATGAAAAATTTCAGTTTTGCTACTTTGCTGTACAGTACTGCCCAAAAAAAGGAAGTTGGAAGAAGAAGCTACTTCCAATGATTTTTTACTGTATGTGATGAGCCACATTTAATTTTCATTGGGATGCCCATAAGAGACAGAATACAGTTGAGGTAAAAATGTGTACATCATAAGTGAAAATGTGGATTCAGAATGCTGGTGAAAAATAAATCTCACTTCTTTTTCTTGGTAGTTTGAGGATTGAACCCAGGACCTTATGAATGCTAGACTAGTGCTTTACCACTGAGCTGCAAATGCCACCCTTAACACCAATACCATTCTTCTCTCTTATCTGTTATCTCTTTTTATTTTGTTATTTAATGCATTTTGCCAGTCCCACATCATTTCAATGTCAACATAAAAGAGTTCTTTGCCAAATTCTTCTAGCAATCTGTTCCCTTGAAGCAAGAACCATGTTAACCATCCTGACTCTTAAGTGTCTGCAACACTTCAGACACCTAAGTGTTATTTGTGAATCGAATTAGTTGATAGTAAGCTTCTTATACTTCGTTATGATCTCCACCTTCTTGTTTTAAAAGTAACTCTTAAGTTGACACATAAAAATTATACGTATTTAGCTGAGTACTGGTGGCTCACGACTGTAATCCTAGCTACTCAGGAAACTGAGATCTGAGGATTGGGGTTCAAAGCTAGCTGGGGCAGGAAAGTCTGTGAGATTTTCATCTCCAATTAATCAGAAAAGAAAATCCAGAAGTGGAGCTATGACTTAAGTGATGGAGTGCTAGCCTTGAGCAAAAGAAGCTCAGGGACAGCACCCAGACCCGGAGTTCAAGCCCCAGGACTGGTAAAAGAAAACAATATATACATCGAGTTCTATGTGAAATTCCCAACTTCTCACTTTATCTATCGTCTTGTTTCTAATATTCCATCCAGAGAACTGTTAGCTGTTGTCCTCTGGACGTAGTGTACCGCTTTCCCAGAGGCTCTACAGGCCACTAAGCTCCTGTCCACACGGCTGGCTGATTTGTCAGTTCAAGTCACCCAATTCAACTGACATCACCACAGCTTGCAAATTCCAGTGTCAGTATTAGTGCTTTAGTAGTGGTGGTGTTTAGGCCTGCCCTACATATCATACCATCATGTCCTTATTTATACACAACTTGCATCATGTGTGGTATAACATTTAAAAATACTTCTGAGATAGGTTTTCATAGCAATCAAAAAATAAATATGAAAACTGAGACACCTATGTCTGTTTACGTCCACAATGGTACATTGGTAGCAAAGATAGAAGGATGAGTTGGGTACTAAAGGAGTCTATACAGACATATTGACTTGATTTCTCTGGTAACTAGCACCACTGTGCTCCATTGGCACTGTGTATTTGTGTGTGTGTGTGTGTGTGTGTGTGTGTGTGTGCCCGTGCGCATACATGTATGCCAGTCCTGGGGCTTGAACTCTGGTCCTGGATACTATCTCTGAGCTTTTTGTGCTCCAGGCTAACACTTTACCACTTGAGCCACAGCTCCACTTCCAACTTTTTTTTTTTTGATAGTTTAGTGGAGATAAGAGTCTCACAGACTTGCTTGTCTGGGCTGGCTTTGAACTGGGATCCTCAGATCTCAGCCTCCTGAGTAGCTAGGATGACAGGTATGAGTCACCAAAGCCTGGCTCGGCACTGTGTATTTTACCACAGCATGAAACAAATTCTTTCCCAAGTCTCATGCATTCTCCAGAAATGAATAAAAGCAGTTTTTAAACTTTCACTTCCCCATACTCTATAAGCAAGGACAACTGCTAATAGAAAAACACATTGGAGACTGCACACAGATGCACACACACACACACACACACACACACACACACACACACACACACACACTCAGATAAATACTTTTATATATCCTAAAAATATCAAGCAAAGTGGCTGGGCATCAGTGGCTCATGCCTATAATCCTAGCTACTCAGGAGGCTGAGTTTTGAGGATCATGGTTCAAAGCCAACCCTGGGCAGGAAAGTCCATAAAACTCTTATGTCCCATAAAGAAAAAAAAAAAAAAACACCAGAAAAAATGGAAGTAGTGCTGTAGCTCAAGCAGTAGTGCACTAGCCTTGAGCTGAAGAGCTGAGGGACAGTGCCCAGGCCCAGAGTTCAGGCCCCATTGACCTCCAAAAAAAAAAAAAAAGATACCAAGCAAATTTATCAGCTGTGCGAAAGCAGCCACCACACAGAGCTAACACTGGAGCGTGGAGTCAGGTGGGAGAGGAGCTGAGGGTGAGGCGCTGAGGGAGACTAGAGCCTATCCCAGAAGCCATCACAACCATAAGGAATTTGCCATGGGTGTCCACATGGCACCCTGCCACACACCACACCAGGGCCTGGCCCTCATTTTCCACATTTTCCATAGTGAGTCAGTCATCAAGCGTCCGTTGAAAATGCCACTGCATTGCCCTGCAATCCACATTTCATGTGGGAGGAAGGCCCACCCTGCCTTTCCCCAGGCACCCCAGGGAAGTCACTATTCTCATCCTAAGGGTTCCAGGCAATCTCACAATGGTGACATTTGCTGGCCAGTGGCTTAAATAAAGGACTCTCAGTAAGCAAGATGGTAATGTGAAGCAGAGTTCTCCCCAGGAATGCTCTTTGGGAAAGACTCCCAATGAAAGAGAGCATAAAGCCACAGCAGAAGAGCTGGGTCCCAGAGGGTCCCACAGCTCAACCGTGGCAGAGACTTTCAGCAGAACTCACTGAGAGGAGGTAAACAAATTGTTGCTTGGGGGAAAAAAAAAGAGTCAGCATAAATCCTTCATGTGGCTAATTTTTTTTAAAATGCCAAATAATCTCCAGTACTTTCTGCCTCCACTCAAACTGGGGAAACTTAGTTCTCCTCCCCCTCTTAATTATTCACTGTAGAACACACTTTATAGTGTTTCTCAAGTCAATTCTTCCAGTACTTCATAAATCTAAATACTCTGGAAATGGGGAAAAAAAGAAACTTCATGTGTTTTCTGTTTCTTGTGTGTGTGTGTGTGTGTGTGTGTGTGTGTGTGTGTGTGTGTGTGTGAACCTTTTTGCTCAAGGCTAGTGCTTGAGCCACACCTCCAATTCTGGCTTTTTTTTTTGGGGGGGGGGATGGTTAATTGGAGATAGGAGGCCCCAGCTGGCCTCAAATCTTGATCCTCAGATCTCAGCCCTCTGACTAGATAGGCTTACAGGCATGAGTCACCAGTGCCAGGTCTCCAATTGCTGCTCAATCACAGGGACCCCTCCAAGTCCTGCTGTGATTACCACAGCATGAAACCAGACCACAGTCCTGGAGGGTTTATTTCCCTGGGAACGTGAAGGTGGCCGGGTCTGGACACGCTCCATGTCCTGCACCCCCAGACTCTGTGGAGAGTTTCAGTTCCATCATTCCAAAATCGGATTGCACAAACTCTTGTAGCCAACAGGACCTTGTGACATTATCCAGACAGATGACCAGATTGCTGGCCTGTCCATCGCTGTCCTCAAATTAACACATAAATCTATTTCCTCCAAACACTCTGTCGTTAGAGTTATATAACTGCCTTTCATTTGAACTCATTCATCAAACTGGAGGGTGGGGATTAAAGACCTAATTTAATTCTTGAATGGGCTCAGATTTTACTTTTAATGACTTCCACTACTCACAGAAATAAAACAGTGATCGCTCGATTTGATTTTTGAAGCTCGAATCGCCGCGTTTCCTCTTTCACCAAGAACTTCGCTGTTCCTGCTCTCCACGTCGGGTGTGGTTTGATGGGGAGGGAGGGGGGACAAAAAGAGAAGAGAGGGAGCGGGGGAGGGGGCCGGCAAGCAACTTCAGAAGGAGAGTCCTTCCGGCCTTCTTGTGGTCTCCGAGACCCGCCTTTGGCGGCTCTCCAGGATGTGTAGAAGGTTCACACCAAGAGAGGAATAAAGCCAGACTTTGGAGAGTTCTTAAGAATTCCGGGCGCTCACGGCTTCCCCGGCGCCCCCTGCCCCGTGCACCCCAAGACCGCCCCCCCCCGCACACATCAAAACAACAGCCTAGATCGAAGTTGGTAAAACTTAAGAGCCCCGGGGGCTCGCCGTTCCGAATCCCCAAGTCAATCAACCAATCTCATCTAACGGTTTCTCCTAAACCGCTAGAGAGCCTGCAACTTCGGCGGGGCATCCGTGAGTGAGTCACGGGCCCGGTGACTCAACGACCCCACCCCGGTCCCCTGGGCTTTCACCCGGAGCTCTGGCGTCCACGGCTGGACTGAATCCACGAGGCCCCGGAGATCAGGACTCCCCCCCTCTCCGCCCCGAGGCCCACGATCAAGTTGCTAAGAGGCGCGGGGGGCGCGCGCGCCCGCAGCCGCAGCCTTCGCTGGGCCAGAGAGCGGTGCACCGCACGGCGACGACGTCCGGCGCCGGGCTGCGTGCGCCCCGCGCTCGGGTCTCGGGGCCTCTTTTGTTTCTTCTTTGTGTCTCTCGATCCGCTGGATCGCTTACGCCAGCTCCCCCCCCCCCGCCCCCGAGCCCCTTCCCTGCTTCTTTGCCCGCGGGTCTCCCCACACACCGGTCCACCCATCCACGCCCCGCGGGCCTCAGCCCTGCGGCCGCTCCCTTCCACGCCCCTTTGGAGACTTTGGGGGCTTCCTTTCGGGGCGCTCGTGTCTCCCCACGCCGGGCGATCCCGTCCTTTCTCAGCCCATGTCCTCCCTCCCCCCCCCCCATGCCCAACTTGAGCAGAGTTGGGGGCCATCTTCAGGAAAGCTCCTGAAAGTCCCAGACTAGACGAAGAAGTAACGGGATCGTGCCGAGAAAGAAGGCTTGGGGAGGGTGGGTGTGGGTGTGGGTGTGTGCGGCGGGGGGGGGGGGGGACCGCACCCCGCGCTCCCCGCCCGCCTCCTTCACTTCTTGCCGGGTCCCCATTGGCTGGCGCGCTCCGGGGTGGGGGTGGCGGTGGGAGGGGACCCCTCTTTCCTAACCGGGTTATAAAAACAGCGTCCTCGGCGGGGTCCCGTCCTCTGCCGCTCCAGCTCCGGGGTCCCCGCGCCAGAGACGTAGCAGCCTCCCCCCGCAGCCACCTCGCGCGCCCTCGCTCGCTCAGAGCCGGTCCGCAGCCGCCCAGCCCAACGCCTCTCCCGCTCCTCAGCCATGTCCACCCGATCGATGTCCTCCTCCTCCTACCGCAGGATGTTCGGCGGGCCCGGCACCGGGAGCCGACCGAGCTCCAGCCGGAGCTACGTGACCACGTCCACCCGCACTTACAGCCTGGGCAGCGCGCTGCGCCCCAGCACCCACCGGAGCCTCTACGCTTCGTCCCCGGGCGGCGGCTACGTGACGCGCTCCTCGGCGGTGCGGGTGCGCAGCGCGGTGCCCGGCGTGCGCCTGCTGCAGGACTCGGTGGACTTCTCGCTGGCCGACGCCATCAACACCGAGTTCAAGAACACCCGCACCAACGAGAAGGTCGAGCTGCAGGAGCTCAACGACCGCTTCGCCAACTACATCGACAAGGTGCGCTTCCTGGAGCAGCAGAACAAGATCCTGCTGGCCGAGCTGGAGCAGCTCAAGGGCCAGGGTAAGTCGAGGCTGGGGGACCTCTACGAGGAGGAGATGCGGGAGCTGCGGCGCCAGGTGGACCAGCTCACCAACGAAAAAGCCCGCGTGGAAGTGGAACGGGACAATCTGGGCGAGGACATCATGCGGCTCCGGGAGAAGTAAGGAGGTGTCCCGCTCCGAGTATCGCGGGGGGGGGGGGAAGAGGGAGGGAGGGCAGAGGGAGGGCGGGGGAGAGCAGGAGGGGGGCAGGGAGTGGGGACGCTGCTCTCCCCCCTCCCCTTTAAAAGGGCTGCCACGCCCTTGGCGATGTGGCGGGGCGGTGGCTACCCGGGGGACGGGGGGAGGAGGGAGCAGGGCTGTGGCTGAGTCGCGCGCCCCGCCCTGAACCCCGACTTTGTAGCTGACACTTGTTTCCCTTCCAATCCCCTCTCCCCCCTCCACTCCTCGCCCAGAGTTTTTTTTTTTTTAACATTTCAAAGTCAGATTGCTTTAAAACAAACAAAACTTCCCTTTCTCTGTGTGCGTGGAGGGCTCCCCTTAAACTTTCCAAAAGTGTTTTGTGTTTTTTTTCTGGCTCTTTCTGGCGAGCTGCCAGTTTTACCAGGCGGGAGGAGAGGGTGATCCTGAAGGCTGAGAGACAAAGGGGGGGGGTGGTGCCTGAGGCTTCTTCGAGGCGAGCGGCGGGTGGGGGGGGGCGGTGGGGGGGGGTTCGCCTGGCAGGACCATGCAACTTCCAGCGATCGGATCCCGCCTCAAACCTGCCCCGGGAGCGCAGTTTTAAAAGCCGCGGGTGGCGACAGTGTCTCGGGGCTGGGGCGACTTGGAGGTTGGGTGTGGTCGCCCCACCCTGGCCAGTTCCCCAGTTCCCCTTTGGTTAACGCGCAAACTGTTTCAGATTGCAGGAAGAGATGATGCAGCGAGAGGAAGCCGAGAGCACCCTGCAATCTTTCAGACAGGTTTGTAGATTCTCTTCCCCACTCGTGGCCACCGGACCCCACCCAACCAAGCCATATGAAATTCTAAAAGTTAAACTTCGCTCGAGTGGAAGAAGGTGCCCAGCTTGCCAACCGTGGGCCTCTAGTGGAGGGAGAGCTTACCATTTGGAGCTACTCTGCATAAAAACCCTGAGATTTCAGCTGTCCCTAAGGACAAAAAGAAAACCTTCTGACTTTCTCCTTTGTTTCAAGATCCCCCCCCCCCATTTCTTCCCAGAGAAGGATTGCAACATCCCCCTTTTATTTGTGAAACACACTAACATTTTCGTTTCAAACAGCTACATTTTGACTTTGATTTTGTTTGTTTAATCCAGGGTAGCTAACTTTTTCAAGGCCACAAAAAGTAGTTTGTCCCTGAAAGTTTCCTTCTTCTTCTCCTTCTTCTCCAACTCCTCCTGCTCCTCCCCCTCCTCCCCCTCCTTCTCCTCCTCCCTCCCTCCTCCTCTCACCCCCTCCTCCTTCTTTTTGTGTAGCACCAGGGCTTGAACTTCAGGCCTGGGAGCTATCCCTGAGCTGCTTTTGCTCAAAGCTAGTGTTCAACCATTGAGCCACATCTCCACTTGCAGACTTTACTGAGGGTAAGAAATTTAGTTCAACTGGAATGAAGCCAACATGTTTTTTTCTTCCTTGCAAGTTCTGTTGGGGCAGTAAAGTTAGATAGATGTATCACTATGCAAAACTATTTTGTGATCTAATGTGGGTGAAAAGAACCCATCTGTCCCCCGTGTCTGAAGGGTATTAATGGTTTCTATGGGCTTCACTATGGAATGTAGATACGGACATTCTGGCAAATGTGTGGCTCTGGACAGAAATAATAGGAGTCTTTGTGTTCCCACAGCAGCTTCTCAACAGGCTACATTCTTATTGAATATGTAATGATGTAAGCACTGTTCTAATTGGACAGAGTATTTGCTAACATCCGTTATCTATTATCTAGCCCAGACTTGGGAAGGACATGATGTGAAAAATTCTGTAAAGCTACAATCATTTCTCACATTTTAAAATGAAAAGTCTCTTTTATTGAGTTTTTACATTTTTAACACATATACCCTCTCTGTCTCTCTCTCTTTTGGGGGGGGTCTGGTCATGGGGCCTGAACTCTGGGCCTGGGTGCTGTCTCTCAGCTCTTCAGCTCAAGGCTAGCGCTCTACCACTTGAGCCACAGCGCCACTTCTGCTTTTTTCTTTCTGTTTATGTGGTGCTGAGGAATTGAACCCAGGGCTTCATGCATGCAAGGCAAGCGCTCTACCACTGAGCCACCTTCCCAGCCCCTCTCTGTCTCTTTAAACAAAAACTGAAGATTCTCAGCAGGAAGATTCTCAGTACAGTTTATAATCAAGAACACTTAACTGGGATTAGCTACAAAACACTCTCAGATCACTCTCAGATAAATTGTGTGTGTGTGTGTGTGTGTGTGTGTGTGTGTGTGTGTGTGTGTGTGTGTGTGTGTGTGTGTTGGTCTTGAACTCAGGGCCTTGGCACTGTCCTTGAGCTATTTTTTCTTTTCTCAATTCTAGCATTCTACCATATGAGCCACAACTCTACTTCTGACACTAGTGGTAGTTAACTGGAGAGAGGAGCCTTACAGGCTTTCTTGCCCATGCTGGCTTTGATCTTTGATCCTCAGCTCTCAGCTTCCAAACTAGCTAGGATTACAGGCCATGCTGGACTTATAGTTAACATTTTAAAGTGGAAACACATTGCCAAGTTAATGGTTCATTTCAATCACTGATCATTTATGGTCTGCCTGCTTGCCTGCCTGCCTGCCTTCCCTCCCTTCCTCCTTCCCTCCCTCTTTCTCTCCCTCCTTCCTCCCTCCTTCCCCCTCTCTTTCTTCCTTCCTTCCTCCCACCTTCTCTCCCTCCTTCCCCCTCCCTCCCTCCCTTCTTTCTTTCTTTCTTTCTTTCTTTCTTTCTTTCTTTCTTTCTTTCTTTCTTTCTTTCTTTCTTTCTTTCTTTCTTTCTTTCATCTGTCACAGGACTTTAACTCAGGGCTTGAGCAGTGTCCCTGAGCTCTTTTGCTCAAGGTTAGTGCTCTACCACTTTGAGCCACAGCAACACTTCTGGTTTTCTGGTGGTTAATTGGAGATAAGAGACTTTCCTGCCCATGCTGGCTTTGAACCATGATCATCAGATCTCAGCCACCTGAGGTGCTAGGATTATAGATGTGAGCCATCAGCGCCTGGCTCACAGCTATTCTTTCTGCAATGTTTTCTGCAGAGTACTGAGTTAAAATGAATGGATGCGAAATAGTCCTTGTTTGGAGATTAAATAAAATACTTCATTCTCAACTGTGAAACAGTATGTCCCATTGAACTTTATAAAAGGGACAGTCAATTATCTTTTATATCTTTTAAGACTTAGCAACAAGAATAAAATTTCCCACTCTGTTTATTATTATACCTTTTTATTATTTATTATGATCCCAGGATGGTCATAGGACTATCTTAACATCTTTAGATGGTAAGGCCATAAACTATAGTGCAAATACAATTGCCATCTTCCTGTCATTCCTTTAATGGGACATGAAACCTTAGTGGTGAGGTTGCACATTTAGTTTGTGATGTAGAACCTTATAAAAATTTTATGCATATAGTTCGATTCTAGGTAAACATTCTGACCAGTCATTCTGATACAAATTAAGTCACTAAAATGAACATGTGACAAGTGAGAAAGACAGCCCTTTCAAGGATGAATCAGAGAAGTTTTAGGAGAAACCACCAAAAGTATATGCAACTTAGAGTTACATTTCTTTTCCTTACTCCTGAATTACTTTTTACCAGTGCATTTCCTGAACTGGAAGGAATCGCTACTTGACAATGATGTAGACATGTTATCTGACTGTCAGATTAATGCAGAAGACTTGCATTACAGTTTGCTTTTTTTTTTTTTTTTTTAAGACCTTAGGGGCTGGGAATGTGGCTTAGTGGTAGAGTGACTAGCATGCATGAAGCCCTGGGTTCAATTCCTCAGTACCAGAGAAACAGAAAAAGCTGGAAGTGTCGCTGTGGCTCAAGTGGTAGAGTGCTAGCCTTGAGCAAAGGAAGCTCAGGGCCTGAGTTCAAGCCCCAAGACTGGCAAAAAAAAAAAAAAAAAAAAAAAAAAGAAGACTGTAGAAATCTGAGGAAACTTCCAAACTGTGAATTTCTATGTGAAACAAACTCCTGAGTTGTAAACTCATGGAGTTTTAAGTTCTAGTTAACTCATTAAATTACAAAAATTAAATCTTAAAAATGTTGTCATTGATTTTTAGGATTTAAGAAGTGACCATAGAACCTCAATGGTAAAAGTGTGGGTTCTGGGAAAATTGAGTACGTGTTGCCATGTTGGCATACATTTGCTTATGAATTATCTGTAAACACAGTGGCTCCTGATGCAAATGCACGGTGAAGAAAAGAAAGCATATTTTAGCAAAACATTAAAGGATTTATACATTTATTCAAGAATCAAAACAGTTAACCCTTTCCACAGTTAAAGATACTAAGTTCATATGGTTAATTCATAATGGATAGATGATATAAAGCCCCTTCATGTTTTCATTTCTCTGTTCAACACAGGATGTGGATAATGCGTCTCTGTCACGCCTTGACCTTGAGCGTAAAGTGGAATCGTTGCAAGAAGAGATTGCCTTTTTGAAGAAGCTACATGATGAGGTACGTGGACCAAGGCTGAGAGAAGGAATGAAGCCAAAGCTCCCTTCATCACTCTGCATGACTGGCTTGTCTCTTCTTCTCTCAGGAGATCCAGGAGCTGCAGGCTCAGATTCAGGAGCAGCATGTCCAGATCGACATGGATGTATCCAAGCCTGACCTCACTGCTGCTCTGAGGGACGTCCGTCAGCAGTACGAAAGCGTGGCTGCGAAGAACCTCCAGGAGGCGGAGGAATGGTACAAGTCCAAGGTAGGGAGATAACCAATGTGGCCAGAACACAAGCAAAGAGCTGTCCTCTGCAACCATGTACCTCTCTGTGATTCCTACATATAATTTCAGCTCTGTTCCATTCCCATGCCCGCCTTTTAACTTTTCAAACTGCTTCCAACACCTCCCTTAGAACAGCAGGGACCCCATTTGCTTTCACCAGGACTTTAACCTCCACCATTGTTCTTAAGTGAGCGAAGTAGACTGAATTCTACTTGAAAACCTACCAGCCTCAACATTCCTCTGATCTTTCCCTGGCTTTCAAAACAGGGGTTTGGTTCCATTCCAGAAAGCACAGAGTGTTATGATCTCTCTCTTCCTAAGCGAGCAGAAAGGTTGGGATGCGGCAGATCTTCATGCTGATTTCTTCCTGACAGTTTGCTGACCTCTCAGAGGCTGCTAACCGCAACAACGATGCCCTGCGCCAGGCGAAGCAGGAGTCCAACGAGTACCGCAGACAGGTGCAGTCCCTCACTTGCGAAGTGGATGCGCTTAAAGGAACTGTAAGTACCCGGCCATGGTGAAACTGAGGCATAATGAACTGGTGACCAAGCTAATGGTGATTCCTGAGCAAACTTTCAAATTGAATTATATGTATAACTTATAGATGATATAAATTATACTTTTGCTGGTTAATTGGAGATAAAAATCTCATGGACTTTTCTGCCCAGGCTGGCTTCAAATCATGATCCTCAGATCTGAGTCTCCTGACTAGCTAGGATTACAGGTTACAGGTGTGAGCTACCACGTACCTGATTTAAAATTCTATCTATTATCTATCTATCTATCTATCTATCTATCTATCTATCTATCAATCAATCATCTATCTATCTATTATATATATATATATGTACACATATATCATTTTATTGCTATTTTTTTTGCCAGTCCTGGGGCTTGAACTCAGGGCTTGGACACTGTCCCTGAGCTTCTTTTGCTCAAGGCTATTTATTGCTATTATTAAGATCTTCAAAAAAGAAAGATACTTACCTACCTTATGACATGGTAATCCCTCTGTACAGTATCTTTTAAATTTTTATACTTTTAATCCAAAGAAAATGAATTGCCTGGACAGACTGGGAAACCACTAAATGGTGTGGTTCGCCTGTAATCTCAGCACTTGGAAGGCCAGGGTAGGAGGATTGTGAGTTTGAAGGTAGCCTATTCTACATAGTGAGATCTGACCCTCACAAAACAAAGCAACACCACCCAAGGAAGACTTGGTACTTTTATTCTCCATCACAAATTAGATGGGGGAACCAATTGCCAGTAAGGTAAATTATGGTGCATGGTGTATTAGTGGTTCTCTTGTGGAAAGTAACCTCAGCAGCCCCTCTCACTTCTTGTAGAATGAGTCTCTGGAGCGCCAGATGCGTGAAATGGAAGAGAACTTTTCTCTCGAAGCTGCTAACTACCAAGACACTATTGGCCGCCTTCAGGATGAGATTCAGAACATGAAAGAAGAGATGGCTCGTCACCTTCGTGAATACCAAGACCTGCTCAATGTTAAGATGGCCCTTGACATTGAGATTGCCACCTACAGGAAGCTGCTGGAGGGAGAGGAGAGCAGGTAGAGGGCATAGACTTGCATGTATGAATGAATAGTTGACCTTCTCAAGGTGCTTTGTCTCCTAGCTATGGCCATTATCTTCTCTAATCACTAGGACATTTCTTCCAGAGAGCTCATTATATAGATGTGGACTTAAGTGACTTGCCATAGTTAGAGCTAATTAATGGCAGATCTGGGATTTGAACCCAAGTCTTGGTCAAAGCCAGGGCTCCTTCCTTTCTATAATCCCAGTAGTTCACACCTTGGTGGAGTAAATGCTTGGAGTAAAATCTTTCAAATGTACTTAAGGAGATCAAGCAAGGATAAATGCTTACAAAACAACCTATGAATTACCAGAGACAATTTTCCTATTTGACAAAAGATATTGCATAAAAATGTATCCCTTGTTGGCTATTATCCAATCATTTTGCTGATTTTCTTTATCGTTTTTTAAATAGGATTTCTCTGCCTCTTCCAAACTTTGCCTCCTTGAATCTGAGAGGTAAGTGCTTCAATTCATTTATGAAAAAATCACCAGACTCATTTTAAAATGTCTGCAAGAGGAAAATTACATAAAATATCTATCATTTCATTTTTCATTATAGATTTCATTTTATTTATTTATTTGTCTGTCCAGGGCTTGAGCTCAGTACGAGTTCTTGAACTCACAGTCTTGCATTCTCACTTGTTTTTTTCACTTAAAGATAATATCCTACTATATGAGCCACACTGCCATTTCCAGTTTTTTGCTGGTTAAGTATAGATAAGAGTCTCTCAATCTTTTTCTACCCAAGTTGGCATGAAACCAAGATCTTAAAACCTCAGATCTTAGCTTCCTGAGTAATGAAGGATTATAGGCATGAGCCATGGATACCCAGCTTATATTTTTGCTTATATGTGGTTCAGACCTATGGCCTTGTGCATGAGAATCAAGTGCTCACCACTTGAGCTATAATCCCAGCCCAACTGCCATAATTTTCTAACCTAAGTATACTCTTGTACTTTCTACCTCAAGATTAGTATGAATTCGATTTTACTTATTCCTAAGGGAGTATATATTCAAGTGCTTGCTTACCCAGAAACTAGCCCGTATTAGCCACCAACTTTTCAAACAGACAGTGCCTTATAGAAATATTTTGGAGTAGCTCTTTAAACAGTTGCAAAAAAAGATCATAATAACTACTTTAATTTTTCATTATTATTCATTTTCATGTTTTTTTAATTCAGAAACTAATCTGGATTCACTTCCTCTGGTGGACACCCATTCTAAAAGAACACTTCTGATCAAGACAGTGGAAACTAGAGATGGACAGGTTGGTATCTTTTGGATAAAAAATGAAGTAGAGCAATCAATAACAATTTTTAAAAAACATTACAGCATTCCAGATAGGCATTTTTTTTCTCTTTTAAGTCAATGCATCAGTCACAGTTAGCTGCCTTGAGAAGTTCTTGTTTCTCTGTGTCTACTAAAAGAACAGGCAACTAATCATATACATATATATATGGTTAACTAATTATTTGTTTGCTGGAGGTGAGGATGAGCTAGCGTGTTTCCTGCACTCCAAAAGTACTAATTTATTCTGGTACTTAATTGGAAAAATGAAGTAAACTTCATGTTCCTCCATTATATAACCATGTTAAACTACTTCAGTTCATGAGTTCTGTACTCCCTCCCCTCTCTTTCTCCCTCCTTCCCCCCTCCCTCTCTCACTTCCTTCCTTCCTTCCCTCCCTACCTCCTTCCCTCTCTCCCTCCCTCCCTCCCTTCCTTCCTTCCTCCCTCCCTCCCTATCTTCCTTCCTTCTTTCTTCTCTCCCTCCCTCGCTTCCTCCCTCCCTTCCTTCTTCCTTCCTTCCTTGCTTCCTTCCTCCCTCCCTCCCTCCCACCCTCCCTCCCCTTCTTTCCTCCCTCCCTTCCTTCTTCCTTCCCTCCTTCCTTCCTTCCTTCCTTCCTTCCTTCCTCCCTCCCCTTCTTTCCTCCCTCCCTTCCTTATTTCCTTCCATTACTGGGCATAAACTCTGAGTCTCAGTTGCTAGGTAAGCACTCTACTAGCCAGCTTTGTCTCCTGCAGCCCTTTTAGCACTGGTTATTTTGCCTGGGTTGCAGTCCTCCTGTTTACCACTTTCTCCAGTAGATGGGATGACAGGTGCATGCCACCATGTCTAACTACTTCCACTAAAATGGAGTCTTGCAAACTTGTGGATCCAGACTGTCCTTGAAATGCAATTGTTATGATTTCAATTTCCCATGTTGTTAGGATTACAGGCATGAGCCATCACATCTAGGTATAAATATTGTGGGTTTTTTTTTCTGCACTCCATTAGACACTTATTTTAGCTGTAGGTGAAGGTGACCTTACATGTGTAGTTGCTTCTCCTTGTTGTCACCCTTGCCACATAGAACAGCATGACCTTCCAGCTTGCACAACACATGATCCATGCTTAGTAGGATTTTGTTTTTGCTCTGATTGATGGGATAATTTAGAGATTTGCATGCAGTATTCAATTTGATTTAAGGCTTATTTCTTCTCTTCACAGGTTATCAATGAAACTTCTCAGCATCATGATGATCTTGAATAAAAAATGCACACTCTTAGTGCAGCAATATATTACCAGCAAGAATAAAAAAGAGAATCATATCTTAAAGAAACAGCTTTCAAGTGCCTTTCTGCAGTTTTCCAGGAGCGCAAGATAGATTTGGAATAGTTATAAGCTCTAGTTCTTAACAACCGACACTTCTCAAAGATTTAGAGGGAAAAACCGTTTACAACACATAATCTAGTTTACAAAGAAGTCTTGTGCTAGAATACTTTTTAAAAAGTATTTTTGAATACCATTAAAACTGCTTTCTTTTTTCCAGCAAATACCTGACCAACTTGTTTCTGCTTTAATAAACCTTTGGAAAAACTCTTCTGATGTGTTATTTACTTTTCTTTTAGGTCCTATTGGATAATTTGTTGCTAAAATCAGTTCTAGGTTTTAAGGTAACTTAATGAAATTTATTTATACTGAAGACATAGTTTGATAGAGTTCATTTTTCTTTGATTGTTATTATTATCACTATTTTTGTTGTTGTTGTTGGTTGTGGGTCTTGAACTCTGGGCCTGGGCACTGTTCCTCAGCTCTTCAGCTCAAGGCAAGTGCTCTACCACTTGAGCCACAGCACCACTTCCGGCTTTTTCTGTTAATGTGGTGCTGAGGAATGGAACTCAGGGCCTCATGCATGCAAGGCAAGTGTTCTACCACTTGAGCCACAGCGCTACTTCTGGTTTTCTGGTATTTTATTGGAGATAAGAATTTCCTGGGCTGGTTTTGAACTGTGATCCTCAGATCTCAGCCTCCTGAGCTAGGATTACAGGCGTGAGCCACCAGCACATGGCTATTATTACTATTTTTTACATAGGCTTTTTGTGTCACTTATTAGTAGATGTATACTTCACATGAGCAAAGCCAGGGAGTTCAAATCTTAGAACATTCACATGAGCCTGTTCACCCTTGTGTGTTCATGGGCACACACATATGGTTCCTAGCTTACAATGGTTCAGCTTATTAAGGGTTTGTAATTTTACAATGTTGGCAAAGTGATACACATTCAGGAGAAGTTATACTTTGAAGTTTGCATTTGTTTGCAGGCTAACAATGTGCATTACAATCACCTCAAGAAATACTTGCCAGTGGTAGCAAGCTTTGGCTCCAAGTTACTTTTTTTTTTTTTTTTGGTGCTGGTCCTAGGGCTTGAATTCAGGACCTATGAGCTGTCCCTGTGCTTTTTGGCTTGAGACTAATGCTCTACCACTTGAGCCACAGCTCTACTTCTGGCTTTTTGGTAAATAAATGTAGATGAGAGTCTTGTGGACTTTCCTGTCCTGGCTGGTTTTTTTTTTTTTTTTTTTTTGGGTCCGGTCGTGGGGCCTGAACTCTGGGCCTGGGCGCTGTCCCTCAGCTCTTCAGCTCAAGGCTAGCACTCTACCACTTGAGCCACAGTGCCACTTCTGGCTTTTTTCTTTTTGCTTATGTGGTGCTGAGGAATCGAACCCAGGGCCTCATGCATGCAAGGCAAGCACTCTACCACTGAGCCACCTTCCCAGCCTCTTAAAAAATATTTTTATAACTTCTCCCCAGGCCTGCCCCTGGTATCCATGCCCAGCTGTTCTTCAAGAGGATATATTTGCAATAAATATATAAACTGTGAAATGATTGTAACATTTGAAAAATGCTATTAAGCACAAAACTAAAATTCCTGCCTATTCTGGGAAGGTGAGATTATGGCATCTCAATCACATGGTTAAACAAGACTGTTAGGGCTGGGAAAGTGGCTTAGTGGTAGAGTGCTTGCCTACCATGCATGAAGACCTGAGTTTGATTCCTCAGTACCACATAAAGAGAAAAAATCCAGAAGGGGTATTATGGCTCAAGGGGTAGAGTGCTAGCCTTGAGCAAAAGGAGCTCAGAGACAGTGCCCAAGCCCTGAGTTCAAGCCCCAAGACTGGCAAACAAACAAAAAACCAAGAATCACTGTAAGTATGTGAGGATTCAAAGCCTGAAGCAATAAGAATACATTGTCTACTCATGTAAAGCTTTTACATGCCAACCAATATGAGAAGAATTCAGGAGAGGGAAGATAAAATTTAGAAGAGAAAATATTTCCTGCAACACAGTTGTAATGGATGATAGCGTGTGTCCTGGAACGAAACCCTTTGAGATACATTCTTAGATTTCTCTAAGTCCCAAATTCCTATATTATCATTATCTCTCTCTTCCAAAAATTATGTGGTAGACATTTTTCTTCTTTTGAGTGGTATTAGGATTTGAACTAAGGGCATTGCTCTTGCTGAATGTGCTTACTTGGTTAGTGCTTTACCACTTGAGCCACACCTCCACTTCTGGCTTTTTGCTGTTTATTTTCTAGTGAATGTTTTTTTGTGTTTTGTTTTTGTCCCCAGACTGGCGCCAAACCCACAGTCCTCAGATCTCAGATTCCTGACTAGTTAGAATGACGTTTGCGAGCCAACAGTGCTTGGCTGTTGTAATTTTTGAATTAGTAACCATTGTTGTCTGCTGAGGGCAGCGGTAAGGTAGTTTGCTTAAGACCTTGCTGAAAGGTAATGACATTAGCTGTGTTCACCATTTAGTAGCCATAGGCATTGCAGGAGTAAAGAAAGGATTGGCTACTGAGGTGACTGACCTCTAGTGTTAGTGATCACACCCTGGCTTGACTGGCACAGTCAGATGATATTCATTGCTTCAGCACAATTAGGAATCATGCCCCTTTCCGATTCCCAAGTGTACTAGTTTATGTGGTCACCCTAGTCTTAGAATAATAGGAAAAGCTATTGATCAAAGGATCCAGTCCTCTTATCCCCTCCCACATTCTGATAATGTAGATTAAACGTGTGATCAACAGTACCAGTCCAGTATAAAATATGGAGATCTTTAGGCCCTTAAGAAACATTTTCTGGAAAAAAATTAATGTGAAGTAGATTCACATTTTAAATGTAAAGTCAATGTAAGTGTCTACTTCTGCTATTGTAAAAATTGTTTTTCAAACTAGGAATCCATGGAACATTCCTCAATATAATAAAGGCTATGGATGACAAACCTACAGCTAGCATTATACTTAATGGCAGAAAGTTAAACTCTGGAATGAGACAAGGATGTCTGCTCTCTCCACTCCTCTTCAACTTAGTATTAGAATGCCTACCTACAGCAATAAGACAAGATGCAAACATAAAGGGGATCCAAATAGAGAAAGATGAAGTAAAACTCTCCCTCTTTGCAGATGGCATGATCTTGTATTTAAAGAACCCCATAGAGTCCACTCCCAAATTACTTGAGCTGATCCAAAACTTTGGCAAAGTAGCAGGATATAAAATTAACCCTCAGAAACCAATGGCTTTCTTGTATGCCAATAACAAAAAGAGTGAGGCTGAAATTAGGAAAGCAATCCCTTTTGTAATAGCTCCACAAAAAATAAAATAGCTAGGAGTTAACTAAAGAGGTGAAGGACCTCTATAATAAAAACTTTAAGACCTGGAAAAGGAAATTAAAACAGAACTAGGGAAGTGGAAAACCTCCCATGCTCCTGGATTGGGAGGATTAACATCATGAAAATGGCAATACTGCCAAAGGCCATATACAAATTCAATGTGATACCTATCAATATCCCAACCTCATTCTTCAATGAAATAGATGAAGCAATCCAAAAATTCATATGGAACAATAAATGACCCCGAATAGCAAAAACGATCCTTAACTGAAAGAACAGTGCTGGAGGGATATCAATACCAAATTTCCAACTATACTACAAAGCTATAGTAACAAAAAGAGCTTGGTACTGGCACAAGAACAGACCTGAGGACCAATGGAATAGGAATGAAGACCCAGAAATGAACCTACAGACTATAGCCACCTAATCTTCGATAAGGGTGCTAAAAAAATAGAATGGAAGAAAGACAGCCTCTTCAGTAAATGGTGCTGGCACAATTGGCTAAACACCGTGGAAAACTAAAGCTAGATCCGAATTTATCACCCTGCACCAGAATCAACTTCAAATGGATCAAAGAACTCAGAGTCAAAGCAGACACTCTGAAAACATTACAGGATGGAATAGGAGAAACCCTAGGTCTCCTTGGCACAGGCTGAAATTTTCTTAATAGGGGCCCAGAAACACAACAAATCAACGAAACATTGGACAAATGGGATTGCATGAAACTGCAGAGTTTCTGCATGGCAAAGGACATAGCTAGCAAGATCAATAGAAAGCCCACGGACTGGGAGAAGATCTTCACGAGCCATAAAATGGACAAGGGTCTCATATCTAAAATATACTTAGAATTCAAAAATTTAAATCCTCCAACAACAAATCCTCAGAGAAACAACTGCCTGATAAATAAATGGTCTAAAGACTTAAAGAGAGACTTCTCTGAAGAGGAAATAAAAATGGCCATTAGACACATGAAGAAATGCTCATCTTCTCTAGCCATAAAAGAAATGCAAATCAAGACAACATTGATATTCCACCTTACTCCAGTTAGAATGGCTAAAATAAAAATAATAACAACAGATGCTGGAGGGGATGTGGCCAAAAGGGAACCTTACTGCATTGTTGGTGGGAGTGTTCAACCACTTTGGAAAGCAGTATGGAGATTCCTCAAAATACTCCACATAGAGCTCCCCTATGACCCAGCAATCCCTCTTTTGGGCATTTACCCAAACGATCATAAACAAGGTCATACCAAAGCTACCAGAACAACCATGTTTATTGCAGCATAGCTAAGGTATGGAACCAACCCAGATGCCCCCCAGTAGATGAATGGATCAAGAAAATTATATATATATATATATATATATATACAAACACACACACACACATACATACACACACATACACAATGGAATTCTATGTCTCCATCAGAAAGAATGACATCACCCCATTTGTTAGGAAATAGAAAGACTTGGAAAAATTATACTAAGTGAAGGAAGCCAGGCCCCCCAAAAATAGGTCCCATGGTTTCCCTTATTTGCAATAACTAGTACATGTCTAGGACAAGCAGAAAAGACCCAAAGCTATGTATGTATGAGCAGATAAGATGATGTTAAGTGAAATGAACCCAAGACAGGGACACAGGTGGTTTTGTTTTTCTTTCTTGCTATTGTTTTTAACGTACTATGTGATTCTTTTGTTTCTTTTGTATGTTCTTCCCCAACGTTATAACCCCTATCTTCACTGTATCTGATTCCGATGTCCTGCATCTTGTATACACATTTTTGTAATTTGGGGAGGGGAAGGGATATAGCAAAATGCTTAAATAAGGATACAGGTTAACCCATTCTAACAATGAGATATATAAGACACTATGTTGAAAATGGACTTTACAATTTCAGATGGGAGAGAGGGAGGGAGGAGTTGGGGAGGTAGGGAGGGAAGGGATGGTAGAGAAAAAACAATGGAGTAGGTAACAATGCTCAATAGGAAATGTACTCATTACCCTACAAATGTAACTGTAACCCCTCTGTACAGTATTTTTACAATAAAAATATATATGAAAAATTTGTTTTCAAGCTAGGTGCTGGTGGCTCATGCCTGTAATCCTAGCTACTAAGGAAGCTGAGATCTGAGGACTGTGGTTCAAAGCCAGCCTGGGCAGGAAAATCTGTGCAACTCTTATCTCCAATAAACCACCAGAAAACCAAAAGTGGCATTGTGGCTCAAGTGGTAGAGTGCTAGCCTTGAGCTGAATAGCTGAGGAACAGTGCCCAGGCCCAGACTTAAACCACCACAACTGACTAAAAAAAAGTTTTTCTATCAATCACAGGACTTCATAATTGATTAGATTATGAAACAGGAATGGAACAATAAACAAGCATTTTTTAAAAAGCGGCTAACTATAACCCATCTGTACAGTATTTTTACAATAAAAAACATAAAAAAAAGCAGCTAAGAATGTGGCTTAGTGGTAGAGTGCTTACTTCCCATGTATGAAGCTATGAAGCCCTGGGTTTGATTCCTCAGTACCATATAAACAGTTACTGAGGAAGTAAAGGCAGAAAGATCAGAAATTCTAGGCCAGACTAGGTAAAAGTAATGATAGAGTAGTGATGAGATTCTCAAAAACATAACAAAAGCAAGTGTGCTCAAATGATGGAGCAGGCACAAGGCCCTGGATCCCATCCTCATTGCCAGAGTAAATAAATAAATAGTAAATCAATACATAACCTTTTTGAGTTTTGTCTTTTTCTGTCCTGTAGCCATTCTCAGCTTCCTATTCTGATTTTTTTCTCTCCTTCTCTCACTTCTGTCTCACATCGGCTGATGAGGCCCTCAGACTCATGTTGTTTTTCCCCAAACATATGACCCCTAGATTAAAAAAAATTAAATATCAAGCCATGTATTTTTGGTGGAGGTGAGGACTCAGAACAATTCCTATTGAGATTAGAGCATTCCCCAACCTTCAGAATCCCTGATGGCTCTGTTGAAAAAACACTCACAACCCAGAATAAGGAAAAAAAAAAAGAAAGAAAAAGAAAAGGAACTGGCCTCTCTTATCTGTGACTGTCAGAAATTAGATCTTAATGAAAAGTCTCCCAGGAGCCCGTCTCGCAGGAATTCATATCTCATTAAGTCGTCTTTTATTTTTATCTTTAATTATGCTGCTAGCATTTTCTTTATCTTCAACTTTAAAAAATGCATAAAAAGGAAGTATGTTCTCACCACCTAGGGTGAAGCAGAGATTAATGCTGGTTTCTTCAATGTATAACATTAATCCAAGATGAAAGGAGATGCAAAAGGGGGTGGGGAGAAAGAAATGATGACATAATGTGTAAGTCTCAAAAAGAAAAAGTTACAGAGGGGATTATGACATCTGTGGGAATATGAATGCAAGGCCCTGATGAGTTTTCTCTCAGTAGTGACAGATGGAAGAGATTGAAGCAAATGTCTTAGCCTATAAGGTTCTGGCCTTTACCAAAGCTGTTAAGAAAACAACAACAAAAAAAATCTCTTACCTAAAGCTATGAGATTAAAGGAGTAAAGGTGACAAATGATGAAGGGAAAGGAAGGTAGAGGAATATCAACGTTGACTCTAGCTGGGGTGTGAGTGCTGTGTCCTGCCCAAATGTATATGGTGAAGCCTAATTTCCAGTGTGCTGACATCGACAGGTAGAACTGGAAGTGATTTGTTCAGAAGGGCAGAGCTCCCATCAATAGCATTAGTGTCCTCATTAAAGAAGCCCAAGGGAGCTTATTTTCCTCTTCCAATAAGATACAGAAAAAAGGCACCATCCACAATTGGTGTCACCATTCCAATGAACTACAGAGAATGGAAGCTGTGGTCATGAGATCAAATATATGTAGGATTATGGGTATGGCAATGTAATTGAGCAGTCTTTCCATCACCAAACAGATAAATTCACTTCCCCTCTGCGACTCACTGATCACAAATTGGTTTATGGTGAGAAAAAAACAAAATGGATAGGTTGAAGTGTCCCCAGGTGGGAGATACGATGAACAGCTTATGAAACAATGCAATCTCCTGCAGGCAAAATTCATTTCAAAATGTTTCTCCCTATAGGGTTGACAGAAACAGGCAATTTTTGTTCCAATCGCCATGAGCTTCAGCCAATCATTCTGCCTGTTCTGAGTTGTCACCTTTCAAGCTCCCGAGTTACCATCGGAGTTCGTTTGCTTCAAACTGACAGAGCACAGCAAGGAGCAGACTGTCATCCATGTAGCTCTAGTCTATGATTCAAGAAGCTGACACATTGAGACCCATGACCAGCTTTCAGGACCACAGTGTGATGGCATTTCTTGGCTTCATTTTAAGTTCTCTTGATAACAAGTGGAAGAGAGTTTAGTGTCTCTGCTAAACTCAACAACAAAAATGGGACTTTGGTAACGGAAACAGCTGTCTTGAAGAGGCTGATTAGAGCTGGGTGCCAGAGACCCATGCCTGGGATCCTAACTATTCAGGAAACCGAGATCTGAGGATCATGGTTTGAGGCCAGTCTGAGCAAGAAAAGTCCATGAGATTCCAATTAACCACAAAAAGCCAGAAGTGGTACTATGACTCAAGTGGTAGAGGGCTAGCCTTGAACAACAGAGCTCAGAGACAGTGCCTAGGCTGAGTTCAAGCCCCAGAACTCTCTCTCTCTCTCTCTCTCTCTCTCTCTCTCTCTCTCTCTCTCTCTCTCTCTCTCTCTCTCTCTCTCTGTCTCTCTCTCTCTCTCACACACACACACACACACTCAAGAAGTTGATTAGAAAAACAAGTGACTTATCCCAAAGCAACTCTGTAATCACCTAATTTGGTTAATAGACCTTGTTTCTAGTAGATGTGTTTTGGCCCTGCCCCTGAGCTCTTTTGCTGAAGGCTAGTGCTCTATCACTTTTAGCCACAACTCCACTTCTGGTTTTTGAGTGGTTGACTGGAGATAAGAGACTCACTGGGACTTTTCTGCCTGGGATAGCTTCAAGTCCACGATCTTCATATCTCAGCTTCCTGAGTAGCTAGGATTATAGGTATGAGCTACCAGTGCCCAGCTCTAATAGATATTTATAAACGAATCTTGAGTTTCTAAAATTTGAGCCTGCTAGGTTGCTGTCAAGTCAAACTTCAGACATTATTTGATGGGTGTCTTAAAAACATGTGGCAACTCTGTTCCTGCCAACGCTGGGTGACTGTGTTTAGGCAGAAGATGAGGGATAGCATGGAATAGAAGACCTAGAGATCATCCAAGATCTCTTATTAGGCACAATAAAGGCAGAAGGCTCTCAAAACTGTAGCATGGCCCATGAGGGTCAGGCTTTCTTGAATTTACTAATCAGACGCAGCGGTAGCTGGACTGTTTTGGGCAAATGGCGGTCTATGTTGTCGGTCCCAGGGGGAGGCAGCTTCGAGTCTGGGAACATGTCCACTCCATTTCTGTACACCTTGTTCCCCTGTCATGGTGGCCCATGCAATGGTGCCTCAGGGTGGCTGTGGTGGAATGCTTTCTGGATAAATTGTCCCTCTTTTTTTTTTTTTTTTTTTGTCGGTCGTGGGGCTTGAACTCTGGGCCTGGGCGCTGTCCCTCAGCTCTTCAGCTCAAGGGGAGCGCTCTACCACTTGAGCTACAGCGCCACTTCCGGTTTTCTGGTGGTTTATTGGAGATAGGAGTCTCACAGTCTCTCTTGCCCGGGCTGGCTTTGAACCGAACCGTGATCCTCAGATCTCAGCCTCCTGAGTAGCCAGGATTACAGGCGTGAGCCACCAGCTAATTGTCCCTCTTTTTAAAATCCTCCTACATGCCTACATATGTCTCTTTCTAGGTACCTGACCAACTTGTCTCCTATGGGGAATCTCTGCATCCTCTGAGTTAGGCTTCTTCTCCATTTGATGCCAAATATACCAGGTGCATCCTGCTCCCTGCCCTGCCCACCCCCATTGTCTTGCAGGCTGCTTTGTGTGTGTGTGTGTGTGTGTGTGTGTGTGTGTGTGTGTGTGTGTGTGTGTGTGTGTGTGTGTGTGTGTGTGTGTGTGTGTGATAACAATGATATTTTCAGCCTCTGTGCACAAACGGAGCCAAGCCGCATGGAAACCAAGCTCAAGTGGCTCCTCCTTCAGCATCTCTCCCCATACTGCCCCAGATGTGAGTTAGAGAAGGGCTATTCATGCCTCTGTGGTGGATGATAAGGTAGCCAGGGCTCCCGCTCATGGGGCTCACCTGTACTCTCTGCTACTGCACAGGTTCCATTTTGGATATGCAGTTTATATCTTCACAAGAGCCCAGGAGTAGAACCTGATCCTCCATGACATTAATCTTTGCAGATGGTCTAGACTTAATTCAGAACTGGAGAGTCTATGTGGCACTGGGGCCTTATAGGAGCTACGTACTACCTCTTTCTTCCAGGGACTCGCTTTCACATCATAGACTAATTTAGGATGAATAGCCTCTCAGGAAACTGTTTTGTGACTCATCTCACAACTTTCTGTCATCTAAGCCGCATTGGATGCTCTTCTGGTCTTGTCAGTCATTATGGTGCTGGTGGCTCCCTGGCTTCTTCATACAACACTATGACCCCCTCTCAGCCTAGGAACCAGGCTTTGCTCTGTATCTGCCTCACCTACCATCAGCCTTGCCCTGCAGGCCTCATCTTGTTACCTGTGTGAGCTCGGGAACCTTCTCTGTTTGTTCTGTCTACTGGCACTAGTTCAACCTTCAGCAAATATTGCCACGTACCGTATGTGCTAGGTAGATGAGCGCTGAATATGTACATCAAATCTCAGGCAGGTTCTGATTCCCATGGATTGGAAATGGGGATCGGAAAAAGCTATTCTCCTAGTTTCATTGTGGATACCAAACATTGTGGCTATCAAACACTAGAATACCTATTTCACAAATGGAAAGGTGAAGTGAACATAAGGTAAGAATCATTGACAGGCCATCCAGCTAAGAAATTGCAGAGCTTGCATATAACTTCGGTTCTAAAGTTTGTGCTACCAACTACTATAAACCACTAATTAAAAAAAAAAAACCCAAAAAAAACCCCCCAAAAAAAACCCAAGCCATAAAAAACAAAACAATAATACCATCCCCCACAACATAATACCAAGAGCTTGTAAATAGTTGAAGTTCTGAGAAATCTTAACACACTCGATTTCCAAACTTCTTGAACATATGATTCTCTCCGTCAATCTACATAATTGGTAAATTATAAAATAGACATTGCAAATAATCCTGAAACACCTCTGCATTTTCAAGCTAAAACTGATTACGTGCTCTTTGGCAATGCAAAGTAAAACTGTGCTAATCAGGGCTCAGAAAAGCTCACACATTCCTCACAGCATATTAGAAATCTAGAGAACCATTAAATCATTACCCAGAGCCAATTGTCTGCTACAGTGTATTTTTTTTTCTGGTACTTTAACCTGTCTAGTATCTAATGGCTCAGAAAGTGTTTCTCTTATTTAATCCCTCTCAGGATTTCTTTTCCCCTCACTGAGAAGTTACTAATAACCTTATTTGTCAGATAAGTGAGTCTCTTCAGACATCTGTCAAATGATTTTTATGTGGTTCAACTAAAGCAGAAGTTCCAGAATGATTCTGGAAAGCAAACAAGAAAGAGCACCCGGTTGGGAAGAATTTAATTGTTATTAGCACATCAGTGCTGGCAGGCATACACAAAAGCCACACAAATCAGACAGTAGCATCTAAAATCAAATACACGTCAACTTAAGTTCTAGTCATCAGTTAACCTGATCAATTATTCAGCTGCCTTGCAATTTAATAATGCTCTGAAACAGGGCCTAGGAAATATTTGCATGAGAAATGTTATTTGGGAAATAAATAAAGTGGTGGAAAGCCAAGTCTTACCCTGGCTTAACTCATGAGATTCAAAATGAGCCACCTATTCCTGCAGATGAATACTTCTCTTTCTTCAAAGGGTATTTCTTTTTGGATGGACAGTTAACATGATGGGATTGCTAAATTCCTAGAGGGAGGGGTCTGCTGGTTTACCAGATGGAAGGCCTGATAAAAGCTGGCTTTAGTGTTTCAAACTTTTTTTTTTAACACCTACACAGAAGTATCTTCATAGGAGAAAGTCACCATTAAGTTTTTTTTAAAAAGTGAGTATGGGTTTGGAGTTAAGAATTTAGGTAGAGGGGTAAGAAGAGAAAGAGAAAGACAGAGAAGAAATGACAGTAGAGAAGGAGGAATGAAAGAAGGGAAGGAGGGAGGGAGGGTGGGGAAGATGAGAAAATAGCATGTGTGTATGTGTGTGCATAAGAGAGAGAGAGTATGAGAGAGAGACTGAAGGAAGGAAGGAAAAAGAAGGAAAAAGGAAAGAAGGAAGGAAGGAAGGAAGGAAGGAAGGAAGGAAGGAAGGAAGGAAGGAAGGAAGGAAGGAATTGCTTTTGGAATTATAGATATGTCTCAGTGGTATGTTCAACATGCACAAAGTCCCTAGATTCTATTAGCAACACTTTTCCCTTGTCCCTCACTTCAAAAAAAAAAAGAGATTACTTATGGGTCACTAACTTCCTTGAAAATATTTACCTCAGAGAGTGCTCCAATTAAGAGAAAATTGTACAAGAAGTCATCTGCCCTTCTTCACACATCATGGATCTTAGGAAGGCGTGGTATGACCATGGTGCCCAAAGAAATGCTGACATCTGCTGGTAGGTCCAGGAAGCACAGGCCCTTTCCAAGGGCCATATTTAGATTTGGGGGAAATCTAATGGCTTTAACAGCCTTCCTGAGGACTTATTTTAAGTGAAATATTAACTTACGTAACCACTAAGACTGCTATTCTTCATTATTTATTACAACCTATCATCTACCAGGAAGACAGATAATGACTAAAACCCTATCCTTGAAATAGCAGCATTGTCTAAAGAAGAGGAAACTAAACAAAATTCTGTTTTATTACCCCAGAACTTAATGCATCAGAAACAATACTTCAAAGAAGCAGCAAGACCAATGTGAAGTACTATTGCATAGCCAGAAAGTAGATTTATGGACAAAGCCACCAACTTCCATTTATTGGATTTTTTTCCGCTATGAGATGACTTAACCTTTTTGAAACTCATTTTTTCTCAGCTGAAAAGGGGGATTAAAGATTCCTCCTCTGAATGACTCTACCAATAACTCTACACAATGGATACAAAATTCATTGTTCACATTAAACCCTCAACAATGGGCTTGTTATTACATTTAATGTAGAGAAGCAGTCCAGAACCATTTGCTTTCTGACTGATCAAGTGGTGATTTCTGAGAACGCTTTTCAAATTTTAATTTGCTCATGAGTCACCAGGGAATTTCAGAACAATGGGAGTTATCATTCAGACAGTCAGCGAGGGCCTGACCCTTCCCCATTGCCTGTGAACTCCCCAAGTGAGGTTGATGCCACTAGTCCAGGATAGAACTGAGTAGCGGGAATCTGTTGGGTTTCTACCCCCTCTAGTGGTCAAGAGCCTGGAGATAGTTCCTGTAAATTAACTTCCTTGATAAGGCATTTTTTTTAAAAATGAGGTTAAATGGTTCTGAAGTCATTTCAATGCATGCGTGGATGAGGAGTGCATGAGAAAACTTCAAGGAGCTCAGTGCAGTATGGATCTCCTTTAATCCCAGTTCCTCAAGAGGGTGAAACAGGAGGATTGCAATTTCAAGGCCTAAAAGAAAAGATAAGCAAATAGGAAGGAAGGAAGGAAGGAAGGAAGGAAGGAAGGAAGGAAGGAAGGAAGGAAGGAAGGAAGGAAGGAAGGAAGAAAGGAAGGAAGAAAGGAAGGAAGGAAGGAGGAAGGAAGGAAGGAAGGAAGGAAAAGAGAAAGGAAGAAAAGAAAGAAAGGAGGGAAGATAGTTGTAGGGAAAATAGATTTTGTCAATATATAAAAAGTGAAAACTTCATTCTCATCCCTTTCTAATTTATGGATTACACTTAGCAGCAGAGAGATGAGATATCTGGGTTCTAAATCAATAACGCTCCTGTAGGAGGATTTTGATAAATTAGAGATCAGCAGTTGCTTTGTTCTCTTGCAAAGTTAAGTTTTCTGTTGGTCCCCAGCCATGGGGACCAACAAAGATGGTGGGATTTGGAATCTCAGACAAGTTTGTACTTCTGGTTTTTAAAGCTCATTCTCTGAGTAATTGTAGGCAACTTCTTTGATTTTTTTTTTTTCTCAACGTGGGGCCTGAACTCTGGTCCTGGGCACTGTGCCTCAGCTCTTCAGCTCAAGGCTAGCACTCTACCACTTGAGCCACAGCGCCACTTCCGGCCTTTTCTGCTTATGTGGTGCTGAGGAATCAAACCCAGGGCCTCATGCATGCAAGGCAAGCACTCTGCCACTGAGCCACCTTCCCAGCCCAACTTCTTTGATTTTTTTTTCCCCCTAGGCCTTAGATTTTCCAGAGTATGTTGTGAAAGTTGAAACAGATGACACTGGTTAGATGTTAGCACACATAATGCTAAGCAAATGATAGTATTGGCATGGTTTTCAGACATACCAGCAGAGCTATTATTTCCCTTTATTTTGGCACTATGGCCTTGGGGACAAGGTAGCTGGCATACAGAGTGGGACTTGCTTGAGGATGCAGAATGCAGTTTAAATCCCAGCTCTCCACCATGAGGATTGGCTGGGGGCAAGGTTAGATAACACCTCTGGCTTCAGCATCCACCTGCTCTACAGAGAAACAAAACTTACTTGGAGAGGGTGCATTTGTGTGTGAGAATGTTTGGGATACTCATACATAATCAGCATTCAAAATTAGTTTCTTTTTTTGGGGGGGGTCCAGTCGTGGGGCCTGAACTCTGGGCCTGGGCGCTGTCCCTCAGCTTTTCAGCTTAAGGCTAGTGCTCTACCACTTGAGCCACAGTGCCACTTCTGGCTTTTTTCTTTTTGCTTATGTGGTGCTGAGGAATCGAACCCAGGGCCTCATGCATGGAAGGCAAGTGCTCTACCACTGAGCCACCTTCCCAGCCCGGTTTCTCTTAAGGTTAATATCAATAATATGTTTTCTAAATCAGAAAATTGGTTCCTGGAGCTTCCCATCCTATCCCTTCCTAGATCCCTGTGTTTATCAGTGTGTAAGGTATGTGTGTGTGTGTGTGTGTGTGTGTGTGTGTGTGTGTGTGTGTGTGTGTGTGTGTATGCACATGAGGGTAAGCATGTGTCAATACTGGGGCTTGAACTCAGGGCTTGGGTACAAGTCCTTTAGCTTTTTCATTCAAGCTAGAGCTCTATCACTTTAACCACAGCTCTACTTTCAACTTTCTGTTGGTTAATTGGAGATAGGAGTTTTACTGCCTTTCAGACCTCTAGATCTCAGCCTGCTGAGTAGCTAAAATAATAAGCATAACCACCTATGATGGCTACATGTGTAGTCTTTTTTTTTCTTTTCTGCCAGTTCTGGAGCTTGAACTCAGGGACTGAGCATTGTCCCTGAGCCTCTTTGTGCTCAAGGCCTAGCATGCTATCACTTGAGCCACAGTTCCACTTCTGGCTTTTTCTGAGTAGTTTATTGGAGATAAGAGTCTCACAGACCTTCCTGCCTGGGCTGGCTTTGAATATAATCCTCAAATCTCAGCTGTAGTAGCTAGGATTACAGACCACTGGTGCCTGGCATGTATAGTCTTTAAACTGTACAAATACTTTCCTTATGCATGAACATAGTTACTTTGTAAAAAATGGGATAGAGTAGGAAGGATAAGAATAGGATAGGATAAGAACTATTTGCATATTTTACAATCAAGAAAACAAAAATATTTAGGCAACGTGTTTAAGATCTTGGAGTTGACAGATAATAAACTGAGGTCTCTTCACTCTTGCAAAAATTATGGCAGGGTTTTTGTCGATACAAAGCTCTGTTTAAGAACTGAAGGCACATCAGGCACCGGTGGCTCACTCAGGAAGCTGAGATCTGAGGATCACGATTCAAAGCCAGCCCGGGCAGGAAAATCTGTGAGACTCTTATCTCCAATAAACCACTAGAAAACCGGAAGTGGGGCTGTGGCTCAAGCGGTAGAGCACTCACCTTGAGCTGAAGAGCTGAGGGATAGCGCCCAGGCCCAGAGTTCAAGCCCCACAGATAGAAAAAAAAAAAAAGAATTGGAGGCATGGCTCAAATTGTGTAGTACCTGCCTCTCAATGTGAGGCCGGAGTTCAATCCCCAGTCCCATCAAAAACATTTAAAAAGAGCAGTAAGTTAGTAAAAATGCTCCATGAAATTGCATATTGAAGTATTAAAATTATTACAATTATTGGGTGCCAATAGAAAGTTAGTTTGGATGTTGGACAATGCCTTGGGGAGCATATGTCCCTTAGTTTCAAGGACAAGCTTATCAAAAACAGAGAATATAACATATTCTTACCTTTTATTCCCTATCTCTTCTTTTGGCAATGACCACCATCCAACTAATAGAACAAGAAAAATCTTGGCTACGATGTAGCTCAAAATTTTCCCTTTACAGATAAAGAAAGGGAAGTTCCGAGTAGACATTGTTTGACAATATCGCCAGAAGAAAGTGTCACGATTTGGACTTATCTTGCAAGCTCACACACAGTGTCTTCTTCAATCATTCTAATCCTTTCAGTCATTACTAGTTTGCAATTTTACTTTCTTTCACTTTGTTTTACTTTAAAATTTAGTCCCAGTACTGGGGCTTGACCTCACAACCTCACATTCTCTCTTAACTTCTGTGCTTAGGGATGGTGCTCTACCACTTGAGCCATATCTCCATTTCCAGCTCTCTGGTGGTTAATTGGAAATTTGTGTCTCTTGAACCCTTCTGTGTGGGCTGGCTTCAAATAGTGATTCTCACCCCTCATTACAAGTTCGTCAAGAAATGTACTCACTACCTTACCTATGTAACTCTAATCCCTCTGTACATCATCTTGACAATAAAATTAAATAAAAAAAATAGTGATCCTCAGATCTCAGCCTCCTGAGAAGCTAGTATTACAGGAGTGAGCTACCAGTGCCTGGCTACTGGATGGCAATTTTAGTTGCTTTTTCCAAACTTTGTCCTCTGGCATCCATAGCATTGGGGTAAATTCTTTCTATGCTCAAGACAGGATTAGATTTTGTTGGCTTGCCACCAAGCCCCTGACTAACCACGCTAGAGATTTGTAGTCCCTTTGCATTTTCTTCCTTGCTAAAGCAACTAAGTTGCTGCCAATAATTCTTGTTCATTATTGTGTAAGGAGCATGAAGCAGTAAGGAAGGCAGAGTAAGGAATTAAAAAGTAGTTATCCTTCTCTAAAAAATATTAATTTGAATATCATTTCATACTCTGTGAGTCAGGCAATATTCTCTAATTTCTAAAAAAACACCCAAAAGAACCAGCACATTTTGAAAGCCTGCTTGATAAATTTATGTATATGACTGGCAGCTTGCAACACTGTTGAACACTGCTGTGTGCTTTGTAAATGTAAAACTGCATTTCCTAAATGTCAAGTGCTTATTACCTGGAAAAAGAATAAGAGAGGTAAAACAACTCCACGTTTTGAAAATGTTCTGTAGCTTCCTTGATGAGACATTTTAAGGATCATTAGTTGTTTAAATAGAAATTGCATTTTAGAGGAGGGGGGCATAAAAGATTGTTCTCTAGTTTAAAAAAAAAAAAAAAAAATATATATATATATATATATATATATATATATTTAAACCTTGCCAGAGTCAAACTGTAAACTCAGATAGGTGTTTGGTTCTCTGGTTGCACTAAGTCAATTTTTCTTTGCTGTCCTCTTTCATATCCCCTCTACTTTAAACACACACACACACACACACACACACACACACACACACACACACACACACACACACACACACACACACATTTAAAAGCCCTTCCCAAAGGCTGGTTCTAGGCATTCATTCTCTTCCCTCTTTTTTTCCGTATGAGGCTGGTGAAAATCTATGATTGCAATCTGAAGGATTAAAAACAATCTGTCACTAAACTTGTATCTTTACACTGTGGTTCCCAGATTTTGTCAGAAGAGAACAGTTATTTTGTTTAAAACAATTCTAATCTTCAGATTTTTCAGCAGGGAACATCATCATGATAGTGATTATAGTAACTATTAGGTCTGAATAGTTTCTATTGGGACAAACTAGCAAACTGTTTCTCATCTGCCTATTTTCCCATCCTTTCTGCTTTCACCAAGGAGTCTCAAGAATATAAAACGAACTGTCTGAACTTCAGCTTCAGGGCCATTTGGTCCTGAGGAAGCCCACTTGGGCCTTTGCCTGGTGGCATATGATAGAGATTACTTAGGGAATTCTTTCTCCCATGGGTTCCTTTGTTTTGACTTTAGTTTTGCTCTATGGAATCTGGGTTATAGCCAGTTTCAAGGCTGATATGTCTTGATACTTCAAGACATTCATTCTGCGACATATACTTCCACAACTTCTGAACATCAAGCAGCATCATCTCTAATGCATGCTCACATTGTACAAAGAATAGCTGGGGATAAATAACAACAAACACGCACCAGCATTTTAGATAAAGAGGGTTACTCTGGACTTAAACTTGGGACAGCAGAGTTGATTCCAGAGAGATGACCTCCTACTTCTTAATCTCTTTTTTGGTTGGTCGTGGGGCTTGAACTCTGGGCCTGGGCAATGTCCCTCAGCTCTTCAGTTCAAGGTGAGCGCTCTACGATTTGAGCCACAGCTCCTCTTTCCTTCTTAATCTCTACCACTTGTCTTAATGTTGAGGCCTGTCAGCAAGAGCTGGAGAGACAGGCTAATCACCACTCAGCAGCCAACATTTCTGAGGCATCGTAATGTGAAGAACGAAGATGGGCTGGACCCTTCCATGATGTGAGGTTGTAAGGAAATGTTCTGAGTCCTGGGTTTCCAGTCACCAAATGTAAGGAAATATTAAGAAATACTTCAAGTGCCAGGCAGGAGTCTGAATAAAGAAAAGATCAGAAAGAAAACTCACAGGCCAACATGTTTATTGGACTCCAAACCTGAGAAGGGCATTTATATGTTTTCTTCAGCCTGGCTGGAGAAGAAATGGCACAATTGCCTAACAACTAAGCTCTCTTTCTTATTAGGCAGGGAGAGTGAAGTCAGGTGGGGTAGGAGTCTGGGGTAGTTTGTCATGGGATAGGGGCAGGGTGGGAATGGGGAAGGGGCTCTTGGGACAGAGATGGAATCTTATCTTGAGTTACAGGGAAGGTTTTTTTTCAGCATCTGGTTCATAGGTTATCTCTTTTACAGCTGCAGGATATGTTTGGGGAGTGGGAAGGAGATGAAAGATGATTGAGCAAGGTCAGGAGCAAGGGTAGTTCTAAGTTAAACTATGGAGGAGGAAGGGTAGGTAGGAAGGTGAGTGTTTTTAGTTTAATTCATGTTCCATCAGATATAGTCTTCCAAAACTTCACAGTTCAACATAGGAAGAGAGAGAGAAAGAGAGAGACACAGAGAGAGAGAGAGAGAGAGAGAGAGAGAAAGAGAGAGAGAGAGAGAGAGACAGAGAGACAGAGACAGAGACAGAGACAGAGAGAGGGAGAGAGAGAGAGAGAGAGAGAGAGAGAGAGAGAGAGAGAGAGAGAGAGAGAGAGAGAGAGAGAGAGAGAGAGAGAGAGAGAGAGAGAGAGAGAGAGAGAGAGAGAGAGAGAGTCCCCAATCAAGATATTAAAAACTCTTTAAGTAAAGAACTCCAGTGGGAGGAGACAGGCTTCTTTTCATGAGACAATCCAGCATAAGAAACATGAGGATCATTGGTAAGTGGGCTGCTTTATTTCCAGAGAGGAAATGGATCATTCATACACTGGGAGAAACAGAAGGTAAAGTAGGTGAATGAAAATCTAACAGCAGTGGAGGACCAAATACTTCAGTGGTAGAAAGTAGTGCTTAGTACCTAGCCTGCTAATATGGTAGTCTAAAGGTGAGTAAGTTGTGCCATTGTCCTTTTATACTAACCTTCCTTCCTTCCTTCCTTCCTTCCTTTGTTCTCTCTTTTTAATTTTTTTTTTGTTGGTTATGGGGCTTGAACTCAGGGCCTGGGTGCTGCTCCTGAACTCCTTTGCTCAAGGTTAGTGCTCTATGACTTTGCACCACAGCTCCACAGTTTTCTGGTGGTTAATTGGAGATAAGAGTCTCATACACTTCCCTTCCTAGTTTGGCTTCAAACTCTGATCCTCAGATCTCAGCCTCCTGAGTAGCTAGGATGACAGGCTGCTGAGCCACCAGTGCCCAGTGAAACTAAACAAATATTTCAAATGGCTTGTTGGCTCTCCTTAGGGCAGATTTCCTTTAGTATCTTTGCCCTGGAGATTCCCTAGAATGAAGATTTAAGAGTCTTTTGCAGGGCTGGGAAGGTGGCTCAGTGGTAGAGTGCTTGCCTAGCATGCATGCGGCCCTGGGTTCAATTCCTCAGTACCACATAAGCAGAAAAAGCCAGAGGTGGCACTGTGGCTCAAGTGGTAGAACGTTAGCTTTTTGCTGAAGAGCTGAGGGACAGCACCCAGGCTCAGAGTTCAGGCCCCACAAGCGCCAAAAAAAAAAACAAAAAACAAAAAACAAAACTTTTGGGATACTTGCAAAGGTGAACTAGTCCCTCTCATGTGACACACATGAGTTCCTGTATAATCAGTGATCCTTGGCAGTAGAATATTTGTTACAAAATCTGTGATGATTACCATCAGTTATTTATCGCTGACATCATATCATGGAGCTCCTAAAAAAGGTCAGCAGGTAGCCCGGCGCTGGTGGCTCACACCTGTAATCACAGCTACTCAGGCGGCTGAGATTTAATGATCAAAATTTGAAGCCAGTCCGGGCAGGAAAGGCCATGAAACTCTTATCTCCAATGAACTATTCAGAAAAAACCAGATTGTTACTGTGGCTCAAGTGGTAGACTGCTAACCTTGAGCAAAAGAATCTCAGGGACAGTGCCCAAGCCCTGAGTTCAAGCCCCAAGACTGGCACAATAAAAGAAGAAGAAAGAGGAGGAGAAGGGGGAAGGAGGAGGAGGAGGAGAAGAAGAGAAGGAGGAGGAGGAGAGGAAGAAGAAGAGAGCATGTAAAATAAGATCTCTCTAGAAGCCTCAGGGCTGGAAATCTAACATTTGGTTCTGGCACTGTCACTCAGCACCTGTGGGGGGTCTCCATGTAGACCACCAAACCGCACTGAGCTATGGCTTCTCTCTGAGAAATAAGGAAGGGCTCTTGGTCGGGCTATGTGGGTGATGATATCTGCAAAATTACTTGAAAGTTACAAAGTTCCATCCATCTACCAATGTCTCATTATTATTGATGACTAATAAGGTGGAAAGAATGGACTCTGATTTATAATCCATGGGAAGGAAAAAAAATCTCACAGAAAGAAATTAATGGATAATAGTGGTTTGAATAATTAAAGAGGGCGAGATTCTCAAGCTCAAGGAAAGTTTTAGGTGGCTCTCAAAAGTTCCACATGATCATGGCATATAAAGCTTCCCAGAAGGGAGATAAAATCCTGGGTTGGGAAAGAGGGGAATTATTTCCTATCTAATCCTTATGCCAAAGCTCTCGGTTGTAAGGCCTTTTGGCTTAAACCCCTTGTTGAGTTCCACCTTACCCTCACCAACCTGGAGTCTCTCATCCTCACAGAAGGCTGGAAAGAAGAGAAACTTGATCCCACCTGGAAAGAATATCGTCTTGTTCATAATTAAGACAGCTGTTTCAGCATCAGCATAAGGTCAGACTCATTACAGCTAATCAAGATTGCTCTTTCTTCCTATCAGAAGGAATGATAGACTGGAGTTCTGTACCCCAAACCTAAAGCCCTATAGAGGGGTGGTTCAGATTCTTGTCCATTACAGAGAGGAGTTCCATAAGGTGATTATTCTTGGTTCTGAGGCCTAGATAGGGTCTCCAATGGGATCTGTCATGGGCATAGATCTCCCAAAGTACTCCAATCTCAAGTCATGAATCCTTTCGCTGCTATGATTCCTGCTAGAAATACAACGTCCACCCCCATGAGAGAGGAGAAATGCAATGAACCCTCAAAGAACTCATAAACATAATCATAATGGAGGTAAAGGGTTTGAGATAGACCACAGAAATTGAGTCTGGATACAGGAAAACTAATATTGGGATGGGATAGATTAAATATTCTGCTGTACATTAAATTACTGTTATAATTGTGTGGCAGAGAGTTCAGAGGGTCTGGTGGTCACGTTCTGGCTGGGATGGACCTCAGCCCCCATGGACATGGAGAACATGATTATCCATCGAGAAGACATGTCCTGGAGAGGTTCCTTGTAAGACTCTGTTAGCGCTGTCCTCGACAGTCTAAGACCAAAAGAAAAAAACTAAAACTGTCCAACCTCCTTCCCTGATGATCTCTTGCCTCTCTAGGAGTGGGGAATAATTGATCCTTCTAGGAAGCTTGGCCAGATGCAGTGAAGACCAAACCTTTGAGGAGATAAACAACCAGTCCACAGTAACCATACCCAGAGCACATATCTGTTGGTAGTACAGAAACTATTACTGGGTATCTTACTGGCCAACTGGGGTAGAGTGTGTGCTTTGGTTCAATTGGCCATCCGTTGGCATTTTTTTTGTCAACCTGAACAGTCTCAAACTAACACCCTACACTAGTAAGGAGAGACTTCTTCTCTGGAGGCCTGGGGTGGGGGTTATTTGATCCTCAAATTTACATAGATGCTATTGGGGTCCCCCTGGGAGCTCACAATGGGTTTAAAGCTAAAAATCAGATAGCAGCAGGTTTTGAATCCGTTCTATTCTAGTTTTATGGATAAGAATGTAAAATAACAAGCTGGGAAGGTGGCTCAGTGGTAGAGCACTTGCCTCACACGCATGAGGCCCTGGGTTCAATTCCTTAGCACCACATAAGCAGAAAAAGCCAGAAGTGGGGTTATGGCTCAAGTGGTAGGGCGCTAGCCTTGAGCTGAAGACCTGAGGGACAGAGCCAGGCCCAGAAGGGGAAATTCATAGGAGTTACAACTCTGTGTGTGTGTGTGTGTGTGTGTGTGTGTGTGTGTGTGAGCTCTAGGGCTTGAACTCAAGGCCTTATGTGCTGTCCTGAGCTTTTTGTGCTCAAAGCTAGCACTACTACTTGAGCCACAGTCCCATTTCTGTGGTGTGTGTGTGTGTGTGTGTGTGTGTGTGTGTGTGTGTGTGTGTGTGTGTGTGTGTGTGTGTGTGTGTGTGTGTGTGTGTGTGTGGTTAATTGGAGATAAGAGTCTCCTGGGTTTTCCTTTCCTGCCTGGGCTGGCTTTGACTGAGGATCCTTAGATCTCAGCTTCCTGAGTAGCTGGAATTACAGATCTAAGCCCACCATGGCCCACCATGCTTGGCTTAGGATTGATAACCTTCCTTCAAAGCAGTTGCTTGGCATAAGCATTATCATTTTAATTCAGGCAAGGCCCAAGGCACTTCCCAGAACATTTGATGTCAGTTTTCTTCTTCTTCTTCTTCTTTTTTTTTTTTTTTTGGGTCCGGTCGTGGGGCCTGAACTCTGGGCCTGGGCGCTGTCCCTCAGCTCTTCAGCTCAAGGCTAGCGCTCTACCACTTGAGCCACAGCGCCACTTCTGGCTTTTTTCTTTTTGCTTATGTGGTGCTGAGGAATCGAACCCAGGGCCTCAGGCATGCAAGGCAAGCGCTCTACCACTGAGCCACCTTCCCAGCCCCTGTTTTCTTCATTTTTTAAGCTACTATCTTTCTTCATGCTGGTATCCTAAAACATATCCCCATGACTCTTACCTATTTTCACACATGGCAACACAAGCTTTTGCTAGAGAAGGATATTTGAGAGAACATTTCCCTTCATTTAAAAAGAATATTACTGCATATGTAATTTTCAAGTCAGCAGTAATTATTGCTAAATAGAGCGAGGCTTATAATTAACAAACAGATTCCAAATTTTAAATGCTGTACCAGACTACATAATTTGATTTGTTGCTTTTTAATTCCCCATTGGAAGTCTCAGACATGACTGTATATACAACCAGTCAATATTTCCTCTAGCAGAGTCTTAGTTTTAAACTCTAGGTCATTTTAGTCATCCCTACTAATTTGTTTGTTTTACCTCAGGCAGAAGCCACCTTAATGTACATAGTTCAGGGAAAGTCAAAATCTCTCACAGTTTTACCTCTAAGATAACCAAAGCAATACTCCATAATGGCTTTGTTTATTTCAAGCTTCTTTTCACCTCCTTACCTTCTTCTTCTTTTTTTTTTTTTTTTTTTGCCAGCATCCTCTTCACTTACAATTTAATTAGACACTAAAACTCAAAACAAATAACAGTAAAGAACAGTCAGTAACTCAGTTATAATAAATGCAATAATCCCAGGGCTAATGTGGAGATATTTTGCTAGGAAATAGCAAGAGAATATTTGAAAAGTCAAGCAAGAAAATGTTTATAAAGAAGCAGCCAGATGTGGTGATACATACCTTTGACCCCAGTCTATGGGAGGTAAAAGCAGGAGGATCAGGAGTTGGAGAGCAGCCTGTATTCTGATTCTGGAAATGAAATATCTAAAATGGGTCTTGCTGGACTCAAGGTTAGACTGTCAGCAGAGCTGATATCCTTCAGGGAGTTCTAGGGAAAATCCACTTCCTTTTCTTTCCATCCTGTAGAGGATGCCTATATTCCTTGGGTTTTGGCTTCTCCCTTCATCTTCAAAAGCCAACATAGTAGCTATTTAATACCTGTGGGTCTCTGAATTTCCTACCTTTTCCTGCCACTTGTTAGGATTCTTGAGATCATTGGATCCATCCAGATAATCCAGGGGGATCATCCCTTTTCAGTCATCTGACCAGTAAATTAATTCCGCTTACACTTTTATTTTCTTCTTGTGATAAGACTTAACCTACTGAAGGTTTTGAGATTATGACATCTTTAGGGGGGGCATTGTTCTATTTATTTTTCAATAGGGTAGGATTCAATAATTGACAGTTTTAGAATCTTCTCTATACATATCTGGTCAAAATTAGTGCCCTATAACACATTACTTCTCTTCTTTTTCTTTCTTTCTTTTTTTGTGATGGTACTGGGATTTGAACTGGAGTCCTTGGGCTTGTCAGATAGGCTTTTTACTACTTGAGCCACCCCCCCCCCAGCAGAAAGCATTTTCAATAGACAACCCAACAATGCTAGAAACTTGCTAGAAAAGATTCCTGGTCTTGGATATTAAATTATCTCCTAATTCAGTTAGCGATGCCCTTAAGTTTTATAATTATGAGGAAAAAAGCACTCCTTTGTGAGAAATATGTATTTAACAATCAGGCTTAACCACTGCGTTTGAAAATGTTTGTTGAAGGGAGTTGATTTTCCTCACTTCAGCTGTAAATGAACTCATTGGCTATGTGATCAACAACCTGCCATACAGAACCAGAATGCACACTTTGTGGCCTTTAGATAATGAGTCTACTGCTGTGTATTTGTTCTCTTGCTTTTCAGAGCCTTTTTTTTTTCTTTTTAAAATAAAACCAGTTCATTTTCCAACAACTAGAGAAGGGACTCAAGCTGCCTCTCATCAATGTAGTCCACATACAGCTCAAGTTTCTCTCTTCCATACACTGTAAGTGAAACGCCAACACCAGCCTTGTGCTGCAAGTTATAAATTTAGAGAGACCTACAGCTTGAGGGGACAGGTAGAAGCTAGGTAAGAAGAAAAGCATTCTAAAGTTGTCTTCTTTGTACTGTGTGAGGGGGCAGGGGTGGAATTAACAATTGCTCTGAGATCGATAGGAATCTTAGCTTGTTTCCCTGTCATAATAAAGAAATCACATTCGGTTATGCGATTCCTTGTCCACAAAGAGAAAAACATGCATTTTCAGGAGTCAAAATATTAAGCAACTTCATCACAGTCCTTGTAATTAAACCAATAAAATTAGACAAATAAAAAACCCCAAACCTCACAAAATTTTGCCTCTCTTACTCAGCAGATAAAATGTCTGTGTTGAAATAAATATTGCATAAGAGAAAAAAATGGAATATAAACAGTAGAGAAAGGAAAGACCATTATATTCTAGAACCTCTGGGACACAGTGAAATCTACACTCAGAGGAAGATTATAACCTGGATTCACAGAGCTCAGAAAAACTATTGTACTTACAAGGGCCATGTTTTTTTTGGGGGGGAAAGGCATGTATTAAAACCAATAAAAGGAAAAATATCCATGAAGTGATATCCTGGAGAAACCAAATAAATACAGTCTTCCAGCATCTTCTATCACTGGAACCACTCGGATGCATTTTAAATTTCCCAGCAATTATGTGAAACAGCATATTTAAAATATTACCAATTACTGCAGCTCACTGGGGCCTTGCTGTCTTAGGGCTTTTCAAGGGAGTCCGTCAGTAGATACATTCAGTGCCTGCAAGACTGACCTCAGTCCCTGAGAGCAGAGCCTTCACTGGAAATCACCAGCGTAGCACAACTATCGATTAAACCTGTACCACGTGGCTCAAGGTCAAAGTCACGCAGGAACCTTGAGGAGGTAGATTAGGCCATCAGCTCAGAGCTTATCTCCCAAAAGGAAGATAAGAGCCAGTTCTGTGGACAGGGCTCTCATGGGAATGGGCAGGGTTGGGCAGCCAGACTTGCAAGGCTGCGCGAATGTCCTCACAAACAAGGCACAGAAAGAAATGATAACACCACTGAGGCGCTAGGCTCCCAGTTGGTGATAGATGAAGATGATAGAGAGGCCAGTGTTTGAAAGGATGGAAAGCAAAGAGAGAAAAGGAAAGAAAGGAAAAAGTGAAAGGAGAGAAACTGAGTACTATATGTGTATGATATTTATGCTTGCTTTCTGTGTGTATGGGTACCAAAAGACATCTCCAAAATTAAATGGTGTCGGGTGATGGGGTGTCAAAATGGCCTTTTGAACACTCGTACATTTTGTAATATCAGAAGTCTAAGTAACATGTTATTTTAGGATTGGAGTAAAACCCTTTTCTGAGATAAAAGAAAAATGATAAATAAACATGGGGCGTGCAGTAAATTTTAGTTTCTCTAACAAAATTTTCTTTTTCAAAGATGACTAATTTTCTAAGATCTGTATTAGGATAGCTAAATTAAGAACTCCTTAACTAAATGAGTTGGGGAAACACTGAAGCAAATGAATGTGAATAGCTAGTTTTGACTTTAGGAATTTTTAGCTTCATTTCATAAGCATTATAAGCACCTCAACCTTGGGCATGTGTACAGGGTATGGCAAAATGTTTCTGGATCTTATTAAAACACAGAATCAGCCAGGTGCCAGTGGCTCACACCTGTAATCCTAGCTACTCAGAAGGCTGAGATCTGAGAATGGTACCTTGAAGCCAGCCCATGAAGAACAGTCCTCCTAGACTCTTATCTCCAATGAACCACTCAAAAACCAGAAGTGGAACTGTGGCTCAAAGTGGTAGAGCTAAGGGACAACCCCTAGCCCTGAGTTCAAGCCTTACATCCCCTCTACCCCAACACACACAAAGACCACAGAATCAGCGGGGCACCAGTGGCTCACACCTGTAATCTAGTGACTCAGGAGGCTGAGATCTGTGGTTCATGGTTCAGAGCCAGCCCATGCAGGAAAGTCTGTGTGATTCTTATCTCCAATTTACCACCAGAAAGATAGTGGAGCTGTGGCTCAAATGGTAGAGCATCGCCCTTGAGTAAAAATGCTCAGAGACAGTGTATAGGCCCTGAGTTTAATTACCAGGCCTGGAACCAAAATACAAAACAAAACAAAACATTATAGAATCTCTCACCCTCTGACCCTTTTGGGTGATAGGGAGCACTTTGAGACTCTTAGTACTCTTTGGCTTTTTCATAAGGCAATGGAAAGCCAGTGAAATCTATTGTTGGTTTTCCTTGCCATGCTGGGGGATTGAATACAGACCATTTGTTCATGCTAAGCAAGTTCTCTACTTCTGAGCTTCTGCCACTGTGGAGGTTTTTGAGTGGTAAATACTTCAAGAAAATTAATGTAGAACTGAGGTGATAGAGACTAAGGGTTTGTCTTTTCAAAGACAAATCCCAGCGTGGCAAGTGAAAGAGTTCAAGGCTAAGATCATGGGTGGGACATCTTTCCCTCACTTGTCATGAGGTTGTTTGTTCATAGCTTTGGAGTTTCCTGATCTACAGAGAAGGGGAGGAGGGGAGGAATGTAATGGCAAGAATCTGCTGGAATACCTGACAGAAAGGGATGTGATGATTCTTACTAGAATCGGTGCTGAAATAAATGTAGCTTCCATATGATAGTCTCAAAGGATGAAATAAGCATTCACTATCATAAGCCATTTTATGCTCTTTTCTTTTTTGTGTTCTCTCACTACTGAGGTTTGAACTCAGGGCTTTGTATTTGCTGGCATTGTACTGCTGGAGCCAAGTCCCAGCCCTTTCGTTTTCAGTTTGTTTTTCAGATAGGGTCTTATGTTTTTTTTTTTATCCAGGTAGACCTGGGACCATGTTTCTCCTACCTCTGCCACCCAAGAAGCTGGAATCACAGGCATGAGCCATTCAACAGGCTTATATTGTTGTTGTTGTTGTTTTTTTGTTATTGTTTTGTGCCAGTCTTGGGGCTTGAACTCAGTGTCTAGGCTCTAACCCTAAGCATTTTTTTTTCTTTTTTGCCCAAGATGAGCACTCTCCCATTGGGGCCACACCTCCACCATTTGGTGGTTAATTGGAAATCAGAGCGTCACAGGTTTTCCTGCTCAAAGGCTAGCTTCAAACCATGATCATCAGATCCCAGCTTTCTGAGTAGCTAAGATTACGGGCATGAGTCTCCAGCACTCAGCTTTATATTCAGTTTTAAATGTGCCAAAGAGTTTAATTTACTCAAAACTAGCACATAGGGAGGCTAACTCAAATATTGCCTTATCTCCTAAGAATGAATTGACACATCGGGCAGTCTTCTGAATCTTCTAGGTACTTTAACTTTGACCATTAGTTCTGATCATCCAGCAAAGAGATATTAGATAGACTTAGACATACACGAGATTTAGTGTGGTAATTACCCACAAAATGGGAGGGGGAGCAGGAGTGATTGTGGTGAGCAGAGCCTTCAGCATACCAGGAATCTGATACTCGTGGAGGGAGGCATAAGGAAGAGGGATGTAGAGGAGGACTTACGATGCTCATGAAGAATACTATGGAAAAGATTGCCTCTTAGGGTCTTGCACAGGGCAGGATTGGATGACCTGTATATGGTGAATGGGTCCTGAGCATCTTAGCCATTGTCACTCCCACAATGGGTACCCTCTGGGAGGAAGATCTATACAACCCACATGCCTGTCGCTCCTCTTCTTCCCTCACATACCATAGCTTAATTCCAGATTTTATTAGAATTTCTTTTTTGGGGTCCGGTCGTGGGGCCTGAACTCTGGGCCTGGGCACTGTCCCTCAGCTCTTCAGCTCAAAGGCTAGCACTCTACCACTTGAGCTACAGCGCCACTTCTGGCTTTTTTTCCCCTGCTTATGTGGTGCTGAGGAATCGAACCCAGGGCCTCATGCATGTAAGGCAAGCGCTCTACCACTGAGCCACCTACCCAGCCCCCTTTTATTAGAATTATTATATATCTCACTTATTCTATATCTTATTTATTATATGTTACCTAACATATATTATTATATATTTATTATATATCTTCTTATATGTCTTACTTCACTTCTTGTCATGTTCTTGAATATAGGATCCATGTCTGATTTATCCTTGGAAATGCCCCAAGCATGGCAAATATAGACTTGTGTTACAGAGAAGTCATTTTCCTCTACAGTAGTAATATTTTTCTAATGGGAAACTCCTCCTGGTATGAAATTGAGCATTTTCTCTGTTATTGAACTTGCTTTTCTTTATGCACATTTTTTTGGTGCCAGTCCTGGGGCTTGAACTGGGGCCTGGTTGCTGTCTCTGAGCTTCTTTTGCTCAAGGCTAGCACTCTACCATTTGAGACACAGTGACCCTTCCAGCCATTTCTATGTGGTACTGAGGAATCAAATCCAGTGCTCTATGCATGCTAGGCAAGCCCTCTACCACTAAGCCACATTCCCAACCCCTCCATGCACCTTTTGAGTACTGCAGTTTACATTCCTCCTAGCCTACTCTTGCTCTGGAGTTGAAGTGTTTGCTTGCTTTCTAACTACTTTGTCCCTTTAAACCAGTTGCCTGTCAGAATGTATATTGCTCTATATCACAGTGGTACTCTTACTAATGTAGAACATATCGTTTACACATTTAGGAATACTTTACCATGTAAGGGTTTAAGTCAGGCACATGGGTGACATTGGCCACAGAAAGTCCTGGTTAAACAGGATGAGTTTAAAATGATAAATGACTTTGACATTAAATAAATACTTGGACACATCTCAATGATCTCCTCAATAATTCCTTTGAAAATTGTTGGGTCAGCATTGTTACAGTGTTAGTTTTTGTTGCTTTCTCTCTTTTTTCTAAATATTTTTATTGTTATTATAGAGGTGATGTAGAAGAGTTACAGTTACATAAGTCAGAAAAGAGTGTATTTCTATTTAGACAATGTCACCCCTTTATTTTTTTAAATCTCAAGATAAAAGATACGCTTTTGGAAAAACTGATTTAGAGCCTTTACCATAAAAACCTTATGGGAAAAAAATTTAAAGGGTTAGAAGTTATGATTACCCATGCTGGCCAAATGGCTCCCTGTAGCCATATTGTGTGTTGCTAGGAGGTCAGAATCAGTTACGTGTCTGCTAAGGTGGCAGACATGCACCTTAGCATGGTACAGAAAGATTCCCTTGGAACTAACATTTGGCAGAATGGCAAGAGCATTATAGCATTCACATCCAGCCTGAGAGAGGAGAGAACAAACTTGGTACTGAGCAGTTTTGTATTTAACAAGAAGCAGAATGGATTTTATCTTCCCTATTCACTTGCACCACAGTAATGAAGTAACGAATTAGTAAATAATTGTGAGTCCCCAGAGGACTCATTTAATAAAAGATGCAGGCATGGATTTTTGAGATTGTCTACAATAAAGTCATGAGGTCTGAAGCTTAGGAACACAGAAGACTTTACAAACTATTGAGCAACAGAATTGGAGAATCTCGATTCATCTATCTATCTGTCTGTCTGTCCATCCGTCCGTCCGTCCATCCATCCATCCATCCATCCACCTATCTATCTATCATCTATCTATCTATCTATCTATCTATCTATCTATCTATCTATCTATCTATCTATCTATCTATCTATCTATCTATCTATCTATCTATCTATCTATCTATCTATCTATCTACTTATCCATCCATCTACCTATCTGTCATTGAGGTGGTGTGCCAGTATATGGTTCCTGGCTATCCTGGAACTCAAGATCCTCCTTCCTGTATTTCCTGAATGTTTGGATTTTGGCATGCCATACCATGCTCAACCTATACTCATACTATGTGTGTGTGTGTGTGTGTGTGTGTGTGTGTGTGTGTGTGTGTGTGTGTATGTGTGCACAAAAATTTGTCCCTACACTTAGGAGGTAAGAATTTCAGTTTTATTTTCTGTGATACCACAAAAAGAACAAAAGATCATTGACCTATGAATAACCCTTTCTTCCTAAGAAACTTTTGAATATCAGAAACAGAAGAAAACAACTGCCCAAGTCACCATTCAGCAAGATGGAGAGCATAGTTTAATTTTTAACGAGCCGTGGGATAGCAATCTGTAATGGTTTCAGTCGTCAGATCTACAGCATATTTGTAGCATTCTGTAGACAACAAGGAAGGACCATGTGGCCATCAGCAGTACCCTTTCTACTAGATTCCTCTGGGTTCTGAAGATTCTCCCCTGTTTCCAACTGCAGAAAACAGAAGCTTTGCCATTTGCCATTTTGGCTCCTTCAGTTCCACTAATCCTTCATTTCAGGGAAAGAGAAAATCTGATTTTGCCTCTGTGCAAGTTATTAGGAGATAGTAGTGATTATGAAGCTTCGCTCCCGTGATAGCTCCTCTTGACTAAAACCATAATAATCTGTTAAGAAAATAAGATGATGCTCCCTCCCTTCATCCTCCAAATATTAGCTTTGCTCCTAGTGAATGAAGTCACATAATGTATGGAGGAAAGTCTAGATGGCAAGATTGAGCTGTAGCCTATGTGGCCTGAATATTTTTTGGTTCACCTCTGGTACTAGGGTCTGATTGAAATGAGTTTTGGAGATTGCAGCTCAGTCCCTAGAGGGCTCTACAGGATAATAAATCCACATCAAAAAGCCAATGTACAATGAAATCCTGCTGATTTTTATGTGACAGCATGTTTCCATTTAGACAGGTTCAAGCACCACAGAGTGGATCACTTCTCTCCTTGTGAGATTAAAAGCTTTACCCATTTCTGCAGTCAACTCTTTCACCTCTTATTGCTCTGATTACTTTTTGTTTTCCCAGAATCATAAAATCCCTGTTTCCTGATGACAACACACATTTTACCATCCATAACCTTCATGTCTCCTTGTACGCTAGAAGTGTTGTAACTAGGAAATTGTTCACAGTGGCATCCTTCATTCTGGTTATCGAGGAGAATTACAGGTTCCAATCACAACCAGTCTTTGTTAAAGTCAAGTCATATTCCATTGTGTGTGGATATGTTCATGTGTTGTGTGTATGTATGTGTGTATCCTTTATCCGTTGATTGTATACTGAAATAGTTTCCATATCTTGGTTATTGTGATTAATTTGGAAGCCATGTTTTACATTCTTCAATTACCACTGGCGTGGATACTTGACCCAAACCAAGATCATCAGATTTTTTTTCTCCAGAAAGTTGAAATTTACATGAAATCACGTGACTGAATATCTGCTTTATAGCTGAAACCAGAGAATGACTCATTCTGAATGAGTTGCATATGCAAGGAAAACACAGGAAAAGTTGGACAGCAAAAGCAAAGGTTACTTGGTGGCTCATGCCTGTAATCCTAGCGACTCAGGAGGCTGAGATCTGAGGATGGTGGTTCGAAGCCCACGCAGGACAGGAAAGTCCATGAGATTCTTATCTCCAATTAACCACCAAAAAACTGGAGGTTCAGCTGTGGCTCAAAGTGGTAGAGTGCTAGCCTTGAACAAAAGAAGGGTTCAGAAACCGTGCCCAGGCCCTGAGTTCAAGCCCCATGAGCAACAACAAAACAAAAGTTTCTTTGGCTTCAAAAAGCAGAAGGCTGACTAAAGAAGTAGATGTTTTAGTATCCAATGGCTTTCCTCTTCTTTCTTAACTCTCATATGAGGCCAAATAGATCTTTAGTGAGATAGCAAATTTCAGTAAATTTTCTTTTCTGTATAAGGTATTTCCTGTTAATAGAAAATGAATTACCCATACATACTACAAGGAAAATAGTATGTAAACATGAAGACAATTATAAAAGTGAAATGATATATGTAAACACTAGTAGGCAGATCTAATCACTAATTGTTTTGTTATTATGCCACTTTTCCTATGAATTAAACAGAATATGCTTGCAATAAAAACAAATATCTAAGAAAGAATTTAAAGGAGGTTAAACCATTAACAGAGGAATACTACATTGGCAGAAAATATAATTATCATAATTTATGCAAACATATGAAGTTTCTGCAGTATCTTTTTCAGTAGCACTATTAATGCACTACAAGACTCATATTTTGGTGTATATGTGTGTTTGCATGTTCATATATGTTATGTGCGTGTGTTTTATAGATGAAAACAACACATTTCCATCTATTACTGAATTCCGATTACAATTATAATGAGGACATCTAATGAAGATTGCATTAGATTTTATTACAAGCTTTTTCCATTTATGCAATTACCAAAATAAGCTGGGAATTGCCAGTTATAGTTATGAATGCCAGAAGTTTCAGCTAAATCTAAGCAGCTAGCAGCAGCCTTTAATGCTACAATCAATGATGTTTGGCCAATGGCAATCTCAGAAAAAATAATTTTCTAGTCTTAAGTTCTGAGGACAGAGACTACGTTCTATATATGTGCAGGAAACAAAAAACCCCAGTATCTGATGTCTAAGAAAGTTTTAGCTGCTCACACCTTTCTAGGCACATAGATCACATTTCAATCATCTGTAGATTTGGTATGGCCATGAAGCTAGGCCAATGTCATGAAGTTAGAAGCATCGAATGCTACACAAATCTGACCCATTGAGAACAGTGGCACTTGCATCCCTCCATGTTTGTTCCCTTTGTGCTGGATAGATATAGAGGGGAGGGTTGGAAAGCAAGAAGATAGATAAGGAGCCCCAGAACTGGACAAGTTAAGAGTGAGCTGCCTGCCAATTAGAAACATTTGCTATGGACTTTGAAGAGTTAGGAATAAACATTGACTGAATTATTATGCATTCTGAGCTTTGTTGGAGATGCTTAAGCACATATTCAACATAATAATTTGTTTGACTTTTTGATAAACTATTATCTGTGACAGTACCTAGAAACATAGAGAAGTCAGAGGTTTTGGAAGACCTAAGGACTCTGTGCCACTTGCTTAATTGCAGTGAAGTTACCAGATCATAATGTGGACAAAGAAACTACAAACTGGCTTGAAATGAGCTGTTAGGATGAGAATTTTGTATTTTCAGACTGCATTTCCTGATAACTCAAAATAGCCTGTGCTGGTTGACTACAAATATGTCAAGAACAGCAGAAACACTGGAAAAAAATATTCCTGGAAACCAATAAATTGATGGACTCCAGGGGTATGTATGTCAATAATATGTCAATAACAGTGCTGTAATCTAGCATGTTGTTTTTTTTTATTGTGAAAATACTGTACAGAGGGGTTACAATTACATGGGCAAGATAATGAGTACAGAATCTCTCTGCATTGCTCCCATGATCTCAGGTTGAAAGCTGGCCCGGGCTGCCACTCTGGACTTCTCTGGTGAAATCCCATAGCAGCTTAGGTGGGGAGGCTCTGGGGGCTATTTTTGACAAGAGACACATTCTGACTTCAGCCTGTAAACACTGATTAGAGGAAAAGGGGGGGGTCACTCTAGGCTTCCCTGGCCTCCAATCTACCTAATAACTTCCAACCCTGGGCTTAGACCATTTCTCCACTACCACCCTTGAATCAGAGCATTGTCAGGGCTAGGAAAGGAAATGTTGCCTATCCGAGGGTCTCCAGTAGGGGCCTAAGAAAGGGCTCCCAACACGCTGGTTTAAAAATAAATAAATAAAACAATAAAAAAAGAAAAAAAGATAATGAGTACATTTCTTATCAAGCATTGTAGCCTCCTCCTTTGTTTCCCCTTCGCATCCCTTCCCATCTCCCCCCCTCACCCCCTCACCCAACCTCCCCGGTCCCTCCCCCCTCCCCCACCAAAGTTGTAAAGTTCGTTTTCGACATAAGGACTTGTACATCTCATTGTTGCAATGGGTCCACCTGTATCCCTATTTAAACAATTTGTTTTTCCCTTTCCCCTCCACAAATTATACCAACATCAAATACAGTGGAAGCAGGGATTATACTGTCGGGGAGGGACATACAAAGCAACAAAGAAATAATCTTATAGATGTGTTAGAAACAATCGCAAGAAAGAAAAACAAAACATTTGAATACATATCTTAGGATAGCATGTTGGTTTTAAACAAAGTTTTTTTTTCTTGCCAGTTATTAGAGATTACATTGGGATTATGTACAGGACCCTGTTATGAGAAAATACTGATTTAGGGTTCAGGTTTATGATCTTGTCCATTCACTGTCAAATCCTTTAGTGATTCCTTACAAAAAGGAATATGGAGAATTTGATATATTACTCTTACAACTGTTCTGTAAATATGGACTATTTCAAAATAAAAAGTTATAAACATGTAATTTTATCAAGTCTTCTTCCTTATCAACTGTATAATATAGTTCAAGCTACTTGTTCATTGGAAGGCACAATTTCTTCCTCTATGAAGAGAGGATAAAATACTGGTGGTGACCTTAAAGAAAATAATTGATTATTGTAGCCTCTCAAAAAATAAAATCAGAAAAGGTAAAAACAATGAGGAAAGAGATATTTGTTTTAATTTTTCTAGATGCAGCCAAACTGTTAATTATTACTTTGGGTATGTATAAGCAATGAAACCATTTCCTTTTTGTATGGTATCATGGAGGCAGGAAAAATACTTTATCAACAGAGAAAACAAATATTGATATCTCCTTTCGAGTAGGCTGACATGCAAGCAATTATTAAAGCCATGCTATTTCTCACAACGTGGACTGTGTTTTTTCAGGTCCTTATGAGAGCTATAATTATTCTAGCAGCTTTACTGTCTAACTTTAAATTTACCTGGAAATATTTAGACATGCTGACAATAGTTCCATGTTTAAATAGTTGAATATTGCTTTTTAATTTTTAATTTTTTGTTGTTTCTGAGGCTTGAACTCAGGACCTGTGTGCTGTCCCTGGGCCTCTTTGGGCTCCAGGCTAACACTCTACCACTTGAGCCACAGTGTCACTTACAGCTTTTTCTGAGTAGTTTATTGGAAAAAAGAGTCTCACAGACTTTTCTGTCTAGGCTGGCTTTGAACCATGATCCTCAGATCTCAGCCTCCTGAGTAGCTAGAATTACAGGCATGAGTAACCACCACCTGGCTACTTTAGTCTTTCAAGCAGTGTAAATACTAATTTATGAAGAGAATATCTGTGAAACATGCTTCTTAGCATGTTAGATATAAAATATATTTGTACCCCCAAAGAAACCTGGACTAGAGAAATACTGAGATGGGCCACTAGCCCTCCAATTATGAGCCTTTTCTAGAGAACTGCACATGCAGAACACAAAATCCATTCACTATGGAGACAAAACACACTTAGAAAATCTAGACAATCAGAAGCTGGATGTTGGGGCTCATGCTTGCAATCATAACTACTCAGAAAGCTGAGATCTGAGGAATGCAGTTAAAAGCCAGCTTCAGTAGGAAAGTCCATGAGACTTATCTCTAACTAACCACCAAAAGCTGGAAGTAGAGCTGTGGCTCAAGTGGTAGAGTGCTAGCCTTGAGAAAAAGTTCATGGATAGTGCCCAGACCCTGAGTGTAAGCCCCAGGACCAGTGCCACACACACACACACACACACACACACACACACACACACACACACACACACACACACACATACTTCAGACAATGCTCTTGATAGACCTTAGGTGACCATATGACCAGGTACTAGTGACTCTTGAATGTCAAGGGGTGGAAATGAAAACAAATGTTTAAATATATTGACTAAGTTAAATAGCATATCATGATCAAATCCGGTTTATGAAATTTCAGTAAGAACCTGGGTGACTACATACATTGCCACTCAAACAGGGCACCTCTAAGAATAAATTGGATTAAATCAGGGCTATCTGGAAAACTAGGATTAACCTGTCAGGAATAAACTTTCCATAAGCAATTAACTTAATGATATAATCTGGCAGAAGGCATCCTCTTCAGAAATGTGTATTACTTGATAACTAAACCCGTGCTTGTCACTAAAACTAGTACACTATACCAGCACTAGTATGCTACTGAGCATGTTTAGAGAATTCCATGATTCTTAAGAGAAAGTTGATGAGTACTTAATGAGAAGACTACCATCTTAGAAAGTTAAAGAGCTCTGAGCTTTATAGACTAAGCTGTTAAATGATCATTTTATTTACTCAGAGATCAGTAAGCCCAGAAAGTCTACTATGGGGTAAAGTCTTAATAGCTATTTGCCAGACTTCACACATGAGCAATCACTGCATTCACCTATTTGATGAAAAATTAATCAAAGCATTGTCTTAGAAGAAAGGCAAATAAGAATAATGGATTCTACACATTATATTTTAATATAAAAGAAGGATCAATGCCCACAAGCAATTTTCAAAAGGTAACATTTGTCTAAGAATTGTTTCTGGAATGAATGCAGTTCATGGGTAATAACTAGATTCGTGGGAGAAAAAAAATGTCGATATTCAGTGACCAGCAGGATTGCGTACCAAGAAGCTTCAGTATTTGAGACAAGGACTCTAGAACTTTGTGTCAGAAATATTTGAGCTCAAACCCTAGTTCTATCACTTTAGTAGCTTACTGGCATAAGAAAAATTGCTTACAGCAAGTATGGTTTGTTTCCATCCATCTATCCTTCCCTTGCTCCATCCAGCAGAGCCCAGAGTTTGTGTAGGAGCACACCTGTGCTCTTTAGAGATACTATATACTAAGGAGAGAAGTAATACTAAAGAGAATGTTATTGATTCCTCTTTCAACGTTGGGTACATAAACAATTTCAACCCAGAAGAAAACAAGGAAAGGTTTGTTGGAGGCTTAAGAGAAGTTCTTTCTTCTTCTGGTATGATTCAAAAGTGACCTTCTCCTCTTCTCTGGATTATTTGTAGATGTATACATTTGCATTTATTCAACAGTCAGGTTTAGGATGATGTCAGCACACAGAGGTGAGCTGGACTGAGACACTCACAGGGAAGTGAAGCCTACACCAGTAGGTTAAAGCAACTCTCAGGCTGACCTGTCTCTGCATTTCTATATCTGTGGGCCAAGAAAGCTTAGGAATAATGTTGCTAAATGCCCATAGTTTAACACTAAAGGGCTTTGTGATACTTGCAGTGCAATGCACTGTGGTCTTTAGTTCTTAGCTTCTGATCTGTGAAAAACAGATAGGTAGCTACTTTACAATTGTGCAAGAATTCATGATAATACATATTCAATAATTTTGCCTACACTGCCTGGCCTAGTAGAACTTCCAACAAGAGGAACACACATGAGGTGTTGGCTGTCTGCACACTGTGCACTATTAACTTTGCCAACAATTAACATGGGCAGATCTTTAACGGCCTTGATTGTTGATTGCTTTCATTTCCATATCAAATGAATCTGATATTAGCTTCCAAAGAGCACATGAGGATAGCTGAAATGAAGATGTGAAATCTCCCTGAGATCTGCAAAAGGCAAGGAATTCAATAATCAATCAGTGATATTTTATTGAATCTCACTGACTCACATACTCAAATACCCTTAAAACTCCAAAAGAAAAAAATGGTTTGTATGTAAAGTGTTCAATTTTAAAAGAACTCAGAATAACAAGAAGCTACATAGAGACCTCTCAGAAGAAGAATTAAGAATAGCCAATGAATGAGGAAATGCTCAACATCTCTGGCCATAAAGGAAATAAAAATCAAAACAACATTGAGATCTCCTCTCATGCCAGTAAAACTGGCCATCATCAAGAATACAACCAACTACAATTTGAATCTGAAACTTTGTTCTGATACTGTGTATGGTATAGTCTTGGAAAATGTCTTGGTCTCAGTTTTCTCACTTATAAAATGGACATTTACCTCATGATGGGGCTGGGAATGTGGCTTAGTGATAGAGTGCTTGCCTAGCACGCATGAAGCTCTGGGTTTTATTCCTTAGTACTACATACACAGAAAAAGCCAGAAGTGGTGTTGTGGCTCCAGTGGTAGAATGCTAGCCTTGAGCAAAAGAAGTTCAGGGACAGTGCCCAGGTCCTGAGTTCAAGCCCTAGGACTGGCAAAACAAAATTTACCTCATGAGGAGACAGCAAGATGATAGAAATATCCACCACATTCTAGCATTTCCACAAACCTGAAACAAACAATTCAACAGCCCTCTAATATCTGGTTGCAAGGAAATACAGGTAATTTAGTAAGACCAGGCAGAGAACTAGTATAAAAAAAGAAAGAAAACAAAAGGCAGAAAATAGAGAAGATCAAGTACTCAACTTGCCAGGTATAGGTGGCTCACACCTGTAATCCCAGCTAATCAGGAGGTTGAGATCTGAGGATTTCCCAGCTCATCAGGATGTCAAAATCTGAGGATTGCCAGTCAAAGTCAACCCAGGCAGGAAAGTCCATGAGACTCATACCTGCAATGAACCACCAAAAAACTAGAAGTGGAGCTGTGATCCAGGTGGTAGAGCCCTAGCCTTGAGCAAAAATGCTTAAGGATAGAGCCCAGGCTCTGAGTTCAAACCCCAGGGACTGGCATACACAGAGAGGAAAAATAAAAGAAGCTACCTGGCACTCCAAGTCACCTGCTCAAAGAAAGCAGCCGGTACTAGTGTCACCAGAGTCCACATCTTTCACTTGCTGCCACACTTACCTGGAGCAGCCTCATTCCACCATCGCCGCCTCTAAGAGCCATAGCAGCCACAGCCCAGAGAAGTTCCAGCCCGTGGAATCTCTGCTACACCACAGGACATTGTTACAGCACTTATTTCACTTGGTCCAGAGCCTTCACCAATTAGAGACCAATTAGAGGGAAATTTCAGGCACTTCTGGGCCCAGAGGGCAAACACGGGTGAACATAACGGGAGAACCATAGAACACAGAGTGTCAGAGATTAGACTAGCAGACCTTTAGTGCTGACTGAAACAACTGGTAGATACTGATCTCTTCAACAATGAAGTACTGACTTATTTTATTTTTAATATTTTTTTCAGGGCTGGGAATATGGCTTAGTGGTAGAGTACTTGCATAACATGCATGAAGCTCTAGGTTCGATTTCTCAGTAGCACATAAACAGAAAAAGCTGGAAGTGGTGCTGTGGCTCAAGTGGTAGAGTGCTAGCCCTTGAGCAAAAGAAGCTCAATGACAGTTCTTAGGCTCTGAGTTCAAGTCCCAGGCCTGGCAAAGAATTTCTTTTTCATCTTACTTCACGTTCTGTTATTCTTACGTTTCTATACCTTGTCAATGTCTCTGAAATAATTGTACTTTATTCTCACATACTGTTATTTTATATACTTTATCATATATATATTGCATATTTCTCCACATTTTGCTTTTTCCACCCCCTACCAACCCCTTTGGTTTATTTCTCCATTCATAACTCCTATACTTTCAACATTTTCTAAAGCCCTAGCATAATCTGAAAGCAATCCAGTTCCTTTTATGGATAACTTCAGCAAAGCAGATTCAGAGAACAGGGATGAGAGTCACAATGATACCGATGCCATTGATCAAGAGGATATCTCATCTTAAAGATTTGTGCACCTAGTAACAAGGTCTTCAAAATGTAGGGAGCAAAACTTGAAAAGACTGTGTAAAGAAGAAGATATTCATGATTACAGCTAAAGATTTAACATTGCTCTCTATATCATTCATAGAAGAAGTTTGCATAATATTAGAAAGTGTAAGGAAAACCTGGACAACAAAGTAATCTGAATGACACTTGTAGAATCTTCACCCAACAACACAATAGAGTTTTTTTTTTTCAAGAAAGACTATATTTTGAGCTGTAAATGTCTCAAATAGTTTGAATGGGTTCAAATTGTTCAAAGCATGTTCAATAATCACAATGAAATGTGATATTTGGAAAAGCAATCCAGAAATAAAAGTCTTTTAATTAGCCGTGGTACAAAGAAGATACTAAAAGGCTGTTAGGCAGTGTCTTTTTTTTTTTTTTTTTTGGTCGATCATGGGGCCTGAACTCAGGGTTTGGGCGCTGTCCTTCAGCTCTTCAGCTCAAGGCGAGCGCTCTACCACTTGAGCCATAGCACCACTTCCGGCCTTTTCTGCTTATGTGGTGCTGAGGAATTGAACCCAGGGCCTCAAGCATGTGAGGCTAGCACTCTACCACTGATCTACCTCCCCAGCCCACGGCAGTGTCTTGAAGTAAATAAAAATAAAAATATGACATAAGATAATTTACAGAAAACATATAGAGAATATAGCTCTAAATTTCCTGCTAACAACAACTATAAAAATAAAAGCAAACAAAACAAAGAAAAAAAGGACAATAAATATGAGAGTCCCAACTATAGACTAAAAGTTGCTTCTCAGAGAGGATCAATAGAATGGATGACTCTTGAGCCAGATAGATTGAAAGAGAAAGGACACATTACAAATGTGAGACATGAGAGGAAAATTATTGAATACTATATTAAAGGAGAAGAGAATGTTACAAATAACGTTATGAGAATGATTCCACAATTTAGATGAAAAGAACAAGTTCTTTGAAGAAACAAACTCATGAAGAAACATAAAACCAGGATGGTTCTCTAGCTATTAAAAAAATTGCTCAAAACCATTCCCCATAGAAAATTATAAGCTAAATAATTTCATGAGTGGATTTCATGAGTAAGAAAGAAAAAGCCAAACGTTTACAAAATTTTCCAGAAAACAAAACAATAACGTGAAACCAAAAAAAGAATGAGATTGGAGTCCATTTTATATCATCTTATTTCAAGACTTGTTACAAAGCTATAGTAATCAAAGTGAAATACTGGAAGAAAAAAAACAGACATATCAATGGAACCAAATAGAGTTCACAAATAGATAAGCCAAAATGTAACTCAAATGATAATCAACGCTGGTGCCAAGCAACACAAATGGGGGGAAATTTCTTTAACAAATTTTACCACAATAATGGGATAGAAATCTGTGAAATATTTTTACTTTTTCCTCATACCTTACACACACACACACACACACACACACACACACACACACACACACACACACACACAAAATCAAAATGCTTAAATGGTTTACAGAGCAAAGCAAACTATGAACATCCTAGTTGAAATCACATATGATTCTACACCTTGGATTCGGCAGATATGGATATAAGAAGCCCAAACTGGGCTGGGATGTAGCTCAGCGGCAAAGCAGTTGCCTAGCAAGTGCAATGTCATGGGTTTGAGCCCCAGTACCAAAAAAAAAAAAACCAGACAAAAGAAATACAGTTTAAAAAAAGAAGCACAAACTATAAAATAAAGTCTAGTTAAAAAAAGTAACCACAAGACTATTAAAACAGAAAGGCAAAGAACTGGAGTGGTGGAGCCGGCCTGAAATCTCAGTACAGCAGAGCCTGAGGCTGAGGAAGGAATATTGAGAGCATGGGGCTGGGAAGGGGGCTCAGTGCTTGCCTTGCATGCATGAGGCCCTGGGTTCGATTCCTCAGCACCACATAAGCAGAAAAAGCTGGAAGTGGCGCTGTAGCTCAAATGGTAGAGCTCTAGCCTTGAGCTGAAGAGCTGAGGGACAGCGCCCAGGCCCAGAGTTCAGGCCCCACAACCAGGGAGGGTAGCAGGGAGGAAGATTGAGAGTACGAACGAAGCTGGCCTGAGCTATACTGTAAGACCCTGGGTAAAGAGAACAAAGAAAAAGGAAAAGGAAAGAAGCAAGGGAGGAAGGAGGGAGGGAAGGAAGAGAAAAAGAAGGAAAGGAAGGAAGAAAGAAAGAAAGAAAGAAAGAAAGAAAGAAAGAAAGAAAGAAAGAAAGAAAGAAAGAAAGAAAGAAAGAAAGAAAGAAAGAAAGGTATGAGGGAGGGAGGGAAGAAGGAAGGAAAGAAAGAGAATGAAAGAGTGAGAGAAGGAAAGAAAGAGTGAGAAAGAGATAAAGAAGGAAGGAAGGAGGGGAGAAAAGCAAAAAAGCCAAGTGCAGACTGGGAGAAAAGAGTTGCATATATATATCCAATAAAAGAGAGTTGCATCTAGAATATATAAAGATGCCTCATAACTCAATTAAAACTAGCCAAAATATTTGAGCATGCACTTTATCAGAAAAGACACAGGACAAATAACCCCAAGAAATGGAGCTATAAGGAAATGCACATTAAAATCACAGTGTGATACAATCATATAATCAATAGAATGTATAAAACCAAACCAACCTATAGAAGCAAATTCTGTCAAAGACATGGAATAACTACTATGATAACACATTACTGACAGGACCACGAACTGTTGCAACCACTATGGAAAAGTTTGGCAGTTAAAAAAAAATCATACAAGGTCCTGGGTCCCAGTCATTCCAATTCTAGGTATTTGCCCTAAGGAAATGGAAATAGATGTTCATACAAAGGCTTATACATGGATGTTCATAACTTTATTTGTTATAAGCAAAAAACTGGAGATGATCAATAGTTCCATGTAAAGTTGAATGCGTAAACCAATTTAGACAAATTGTGGCAGCTCCATAGAACAGAATTCTCCTCAGTAAATAGGAAATGAACTGACAAGCAAACATGAATGTAACTTACATTGGGCACAGGATCAAGACAAGAAATCCATGTACACAGCATGATTACACTTATACAAAATTCTAAAAAGAAGAAAACAGTTTAGAGTGTAAAAATGTAAACTACAGAAAAGAAGATTAAGAATTTCCTGGGAGCTGGAGTTGAATGGACAAGATGTAGTAGAACAGACCAGTGGATTACAGAGTGGGCTGAGGAAACATTCCCAGGTAAGGGATATACACACAATTTTGATTGTGGAGACAGTTTCACGGGTATAGTCAAAACTCTTCATGTTATGCACTCTAAATATATGTAATTGATTATAGATCAGATCTAATTATGCCAATGTTTTCCTTTATGCTTTATAATTGCTCACTGGAAAAATAATGGATTTACAATCAAACCTGTGAGTGGGAATGAAAGCATACATAAGTTACTTATAGTTTTGAATTTGTGTTCTATGTTTATTTACATGACAGTAAAATTACTTTATGTGAGCATAAGTGTATATATATATATATACTATATATGTATATGTTTATACGTATATAGTATATATATGCATAGTATATAGTATATAGATTGGCCTAGGGCATTAAATAGGACAACAAACATCTTGCATTATCCCTAAAGTCATTGTCGTTACCCTACCTGGATTGGGTCCCCTCTTGTAGTTGACATATGCCATCAGATATGCATGAATTCATGGATATGCTTTAATGTAATCAAGAGATATTGTGCTATAACTTTTATTTTCCCCTCTATAATGAATGTTAAAAATCTACTCTTTCTCTGTATTTCTTGTGAGTTGCTTTCTAACTGCGATGTTGTTTTCTATGTTGTGTTTTCACTGATCTTAAGGCATAAGCTCCGTAAGAGACAGATGCCTGGGTGTTTAGTTGTCTAATACTACATGTGACAATGAAATAACTATTGTGGTCTCCTTGTGGAAGTTCTCTGCAGCATATAACCAAAAAGTAAGAGTTTGGGGCCTTAGGATACATGATTAATTTTACTCTGAAATACCAGATTGCTTTCTAGTAAGTTTGAATCTATTTACATTTCCACCAGCCCTTGAAATGAAGGATGTTCCCAATTTTTGCCAATACAATGGATATAATGGCACTCCTTCATTTTCATTTCTCACCTCACTAGTCAACCTGAACATGATTTTATATTCTTAGAAATGACTCAACTTTTCCCTTTGTAAGTCACATTCTTATTTTTGCTCATTTTTAAAAAAAATATTGAGTTTCTTTTTACTTGATTTGCAGTCCCTCAAAATGTCTGTTGAGGTCATCCATTTTATGCATTCTAAAAGCTATTCCATTCTGCACCACATTGTGAGCTTTAAGGTGTCACTTAATGACCAGAAATGTTTCATTTTTACACTAGCCTGGTCATCATTGCTTATCTAGTTCTTTAAAAAATTGTTTTGGGGTCATGCTTTAGAAGTACAATTCCTTAGCTGTATGTCAGCCATAATTGCTCTAATTTTCTTCTTTTAGCTTTTTACTTTTCTTTTTTCCCCCACCTACCTCTAATGTATCTGGAGTCTAATTTTTGGTGCAATGTAGGTATTTATTCTTTCCTGTATGATAAGCCATGCGCCAATACCATCTGATTAAAAACTCTGTCCTGTGCCCATGCCAGTGGTGCATCTTTGTAACACTTTTTAAAATAAAATAACTGATATTACTGCCCATATAAAAAGGCTCTTGGAAGAAGGATGAGCCAGGATAAAAAAAAAGGTCAAGGAACTACTTTGCCCTCCCACCTCAGGAAAGAGAATGGTTATGCTATTGAGCCCACATGCAAATAGGAAAAATGAAACACTCCTGGGGAAAACAGCAGGGTACTGTGGCACATGCCTGTAATCCTAGTTCCCAGAAGACTGACTCAGGAGGGTCATGAGTCTGAGGCCAACCTGGGATACATGGTGAGCTATGTCAAAAGCAAACCCAAACCAAACCAAACCAAAAGCTAGTCTTTCCAAATGAATTTTCAGACCTCGCATAAAGGGTCTTATGAACACTATTTTTTGTCAAGCACTTCAAGTATATCAAGTAAATTCTTCCCATGTTTAGTAGCATAATAATGTGTTTCTATGGGATGTTACATACATAAACTATTTTGAATACCACAACTATTTTATCTATCACATCCAAACCACTTTTGCAATAGACACTTAAGATGCTAGGGGATCTCTTACACACACACACACACACACACACACACACACACACACACACACACACACACACACACACACACACACACACACACACACACACACACGAAAAAATTCAATTTTGCTGAAGTTTCCTGAAATTCATGAAATGATTTAAAGAACTTGATGATAGAATATAACATTTAACTAGGAAATTTTCTGTAAGCAAGGAAAAATCCAGCAAAAAAAGTAAGCCTTATTTATGGCCCAATTCAGCATCCTGCACAGAGAAAAATCCTTAAAAATCTTCTCCTTTCCACCCTGGCAGAGAGCCCATACCTTTGCTGGGGTGGAATTTACATGCAGACCCAAAATCTTCTTTCATGAAAATTATGACCTGCTTTTGCCTTTGTCTAGAGTCTTCAAGAATCACTACACTGAGGCAGCCGGGCGCCAGTGGCTCATGCCTGTAATCCTAGCTATTCAGGAGGCTGAGATCTGAGGATAGTGGTTCAAAGCCAGCCCAGGCAGGAAAAGTCCATGAGACTCTTATCTCCAATAAACCACTCAGAAAACTGGAAGTGGTGCTGTGGCTCAAGCAGTACAGCACCAACTTTGAGCTGAAGAGCTGAGGCCCAGAGTTCAAGCCCCATGACTGACAAAAAGGAAAAGAAAAAGAAAAAAGAAAAAGAATAACTACGCTGAGTAGTAACTGCACATGGAGTTATTTCCAGAGGTGGTGCAGCACAATGACTTATCGGCTTAAATGAATACTTGGATATTAATACTTAAATACTTAAATGAATACCCTTGGATCAGGCTGGAAATTATTTTTGGAATCATATTATTCTGTTAACATTTTCTAGTGATGCTAAACAACAGTATAAAATAAAAGCTACCAAGCCATTGATTTTCTTAGGAATGAACAGCAGATATTATGAGTTAGCATCCTAACTAAAAGGCCCATTGTTATTTAGAACCAGTAGTCAGACTTTCCATTTTCAATGCTCCTGGATGTCCTTAAATTTCAGAGCAGAAGATCAACTCCATTCCATCTGAAAACATTTAAGCAGTGCTGGTCATCCACAGAGGTTTCTCCAGAATGTTCCCATCAGACCTGGTGGTGGTTAATCTATGCATCTATAAGAAAAGTTCATAGTCTTTATATTATGACCTTAGTGAAAAGCTTGCAAGAATCTCCCACTATAGAACAAAAAGCACTGTGGGCTTTTGTTTTACAACTTCCCTAGTAGATATTTTGTACTATTGAAAATCATATTTTAGAAACTATCAAGGAATGTTCTATTTTGTACTAAAAGCCATTACAGATGCATCCTAATGCATCTAGTGGAAGTAGCAGGCAGGAAATTATGAGGTGAATGAGGTACGTTGCCTCTCACGCTGGTTCTCCCCATCTACAAACTCCTCTTGAGAGTGTAGCCAATAGCCAGAGCTGAGAAATTTTGGAGATACGAAGGATGCTCACACTGTGATACATACAAGTGGCACTGAGACATATAACATACAAAAATTGAATGATTTTTTTAAAACCAACATTGCCTATCAGCTATGAGATTTATAAAATGCAAACAGTTCTTTTTGTTTGATAGTGGTGTTCTGGCAGACTTTTCACCAAGATCAAAGCAAAAAAGTAAAATGGTAAACTCCATCTCATCGATGTGTAGATATGTCACCACTAACATGAGCTGTGGACCCTCTAGATACATCTGAGTAGCTTTTTTATTTGTGTCACTCTTGGGACTTAAACTCAGGGCCTGGGTGTTGTCCTGTGCTTTTATGCTTTGTTGTAGTCAACTGGAGATGAGTGTCTCACAGACTTTCCTGACTCTGTTGGCTTTGAACTACAATTCTCCATCCAGCCGAGTGGTGTTTTGTTTTGTGTTGTTTAAAACCAATGACCTTTGGATAATATGAGTCTAGGCAATTATAGTACAATTTCCAACAGGCATTACTTTACAAATGTAAAGTAGTGAATAAACTTTAAGACTGTGCATGGGAAAAAATTTTTGGATGGGCATGTGTGCTAGTCATAGGGCTTGAACTTAGGGCCTGGGCGCTGTCCTTGAGCTTTTGTGCTCCAGGCTGGCATTCTACATTTGAGCCCCAGCTCCACTTCTGGCATTTTTGGGTAGGTAATGGAGATAAGAGTGTTACAAACTTGGGTGGAGGGTGGTGCAGGGAAAAAAAAAAGAGTGTTACAAACTTTCCTGTCTGTGCTGGCTTCAACCCTGAATCCTCAGATCTCAGCCTCCTGAGTAGCTAGGATCACAGGTGTCAGCAGCCAGCGCCCAGCAAGGCTACATTTTTTTTTCCACATAAAAATTCCTCAAACATTTTCCATTGAGTTTATTGGAACCTGGATATCAAGATGTACCTTAATCTCATAATATTCTGAACATTTCCTAAATCTATGCAAATCACACTAGAGATTCTGTTTTGGTGTTGTAGAGGAAATCATAAATTAAAATATCATGTTATATGGTAACAAGTTCTAAATGTCTTAACCATACCCAATTTCTATTGAAAGAACATAAAGTGTCCACATCAAAATTTAATGAATTTATTTTGTATATTCTATTAGTTTTACTCATCAATCATGTATTCCCAATACCATCAAAAAGAAATTGTTTCTACTTGCCATAAAATACCATGAGAGAAACATTTTATTAGCTATAAAATACTAGTGTTCTGATCCATTTTTAATAATCCATTGCAAGTAGCATGACTGAAACATTACCAATACTGCAGACAAATTAATTAAAAACTAATTACACCCATTATGAACACTAAGAATAAGATATCTATTCATCACAAAAAAAGATGATAAAATAAAACTTTGTGTAACAAAAGGTATTTTCCTTTTGGAAAAATATTTATCTATGAACTCTTCATCAATTTATAAAGCTAATAGTCTTTATTTACTATATTAGAACAAATGAAAATAGAAACTCAAAATAACCTCACAAATGTCAACTACAATCAAAGTTAGAATGTACCTCATCAAAATGAGTAATTGTACAACACAGTGTTCATAAATATGTAGACATTTATTGTACAACACAGTGTTCATAAATATGTGGACATTTGGTTAAATTATCTGGCTCAGTTAAGAATTGAAAACGTATTTGTTGTTATTTTGGCATGTTGAACTGGTCTGATCCACTCCTTTTTTATCTTTTTTTTAATGAAGATACAAGATACGCAGAAAATTTATACACAAGATTTTTTTTTTCTGTAGGTCAATGTGTTCAGTAGATGCAGGGAAAACATGTCATCAAGAGTCATCATCACATAAGGAAGCGATATCAAAATGCTAAGACTTAATACCCATTTCTATGAGAAATGATAGAGTTATGCATTCTCATATAAGCTACATCTTTCCTTGTAAGCATTAAGTCTTGGCTTTCCTGATGGAATTGAGTAGGTATGATTATTCCTGTTTACTAACCTGGGTCCAAGCTACCACCTCCATACATGGAACCTTCCCTTCCTGTGGTAGGTTTTAGGGCAGAAAGCATGATCAACCTTCAGATATTCTCATTCTGATGAATCACAATCAAGGGAACAGTTTTCCTTCCGCATTGTGGTCCCTCTACCCACATGTTTCTTTACTTGGTAAACATTTATTTAATTCTGAAATTATGCCTTCTTTGACATAATTCTGCTGATGGTCCTGCCAGCATTTTCTTTTCTTTTGTCAGTCGTGGGGCTTGAACTCTGGGCATGGGCACTCCAGGATTTTCTTTTCACCATCATGGAGGATCCTTATTGTATCAGAGACACATCTATTTCCTCTTACCAAAGGCAGTCATCTTTATACTCTTCACACAGAACCTGGTACAAGATCTGGTATAAAACAGTTGTACAGCTGGGTGCCGGTGGCTCACGCCTGTAATCCTAGCTACTCAGGAGGCTGAGATTTGAGGATCACGGTTCAAAGTCAGCCCAGGAAGGAAAGTCTGTGAGACTTTTATCTCCAATAAACCACTAGAAAACCGGAAGTGGTGCTGTGGCTCAAGCAGTAGAGAGCTTGCCTTGAGCTGAAGAGTGCAGGGACAGTGCCCAGGCCCAGAGTTCAAAAAAAAAAAAACCAAAAAAGTTTTACAATACTTTAGAAAAAAAAAAGCCAGGTGCTGGTAAGTCAGGTTGGTAAACATAGCTACTTGAGAGGCTGAGATTGGTAGGCTCAAATTCAAGGCCAACATGAATATATATACACATGAGATCCCATCTCAACCAATAACCCAGTGTGGTGTTACACAACTATCATCCTAGCTATGATGGGAAACATAAAATAGGTGGATAATGGTGAGGGAAAGCAAGACCTCATCTGAAAAATAACCAATGCAAAACAAAAAAGGGCTGGAAACATGAATCAGCAATCCTGTGCTGGCCTAGCAAGAACAAGGCCTTGAATTCAAATCCCAGTACAACTCAAATCCCCTCTTCCCCAATTTCTTTAAGCTTTAAATTGAGTAAGAGGTAAGAGTAAATTGAGTAAACAGGTAAGAAAAGCTATAACTATTGTAACTCTTCATGATCCTGTCAGTGGGGAGAACAAAAAAAAAGTCACAAAGCTGAACAGAAAGTTAAAAAAAATGATAAAGAGGGATTAAAATGATAGCTAACAAGATGGAAAGAAGTGGCCGAAACCTAACTAATACACCGCGGCTAATCAGAAACAAACCGTGACACAGGCAGAGAATTTCATCCCTGAATGATTAAAGATTTCTTGCTCAACTACATCCATTTCTGGTATGTACTTTCTTATAGGACAGAAAGTAAAACAGGGAGGATCTGATTCATAAAGAGAAGGTGTAAGAGAAAGAAATGCAGCACACATGAGTGATTTGGCTGTTTGTTTCACAAAAGGGTTCCAGAATATTCTACCCTTACTGACAGTCTGGTGAGGACTGTTATAAATAGGAAGTGTTCATCAGGTCCCTATCTCATACTTCACACCAAATGCTAGGCCAAGAGTTCTCACAAATTATCCCATTTTGCTTGCCCGAGTTAGATACTGTGGTTCCCATTTTTCTGGGAAGGAAATGGAAGCTTGGGAATGACTTTGGGAGGTTGGAAAGTTTAGCAGAAGAACTTTTACCAACCCAAGTTCCGGAGCTGTGCTATCATAAATATTCTGTAAGTAGCTTTTGGAAATCTCTGTAACTCACTAACTTCCTGCATCACATTAAAACTCATTCCCATGTGAAGACGCTTTAAGCTAGCTCACATTTGCTAAATTGTAATTTGAGGATTCCTTTCACATGAAGTTGGAGAATCTGGTTGTACTCTCTGGGCATCTGATGGAAACCGCGTTTGGGTAATCTGTTGTCATAGTAGTGGTGGCTGACAGGTGTGTCTTCTAGAGTTTTCGAGAAGGGCCAGAAGCCATAGAGCTTCACGTTGGCACACAGTTCCACTGCCACACTTGTGATCATCAAGCCGGTTGACAAGCGGTATGCAGTTACCCCTTTAGTTCTCCAGAAAAGAGCAAGGTGTTTCAGGTACTTGGGATGGAAAAAGAGAACCTTTTGTCTTGCTTTAGATTCTTTGAGTGTGTAGTATACTTTAAAAGAGGTGCCAGTGTTGGCCCGGAAGGAAAATGCTGGAAGAAGGAGGAATGCATCTCCGTAGGTGGCAATGTCCTCCAAAAATACTTCCTTCTTCTCCTTCAAGTTCCCATATCTGGCAATTAAAAAGAAAAAGAATCAAAACAATGATGAAATAATAAAGTGAACAGCTCTGATAACATGAAATGGAATCCAATGGAAACATTTTATGTATCCTATTTATAAAAGAGAGAATCAGGTAAGCCGAGAGGGTAAACGGGAATGGGAGAGAAGGGAGAAAATGATGGAAGAAATGGCATTGATACATTGTACTCGTCTGGGCACTGGTAGCTCACGCCTGTAATTCTAACTATTCAGAAGGCTGAGATCTGAAGATCATGGTTTGAAGGCAGTCCAGGCAGCCAAGTCCATGAGACCCTTCTCTTCAATTAACCACCAAAAAAGCTGGAAGTAGAGCTACTGTGGCTCAAGTGGTAGAGCACTAGGCCTTGAGAAAAATGCTCAGGGGCAGTAGTCAGGCCCTGAGTTCAAGCACCAGGACTGGCATACAGACACCCAAAAAGGATACATTTTACTCATAAATTGACTTGTTGAATTAAAACTCCTTTGTACAAGTACTTAAATAATAAAAATTAAAAAAATTATAAATAAACAAATAAATAAGAAAGCCCACAGAGTCAGGAAAATTCAGTCAAGTTTCTTTTAGAAAACCTAAAATATGTAACATGCAAATATGGATAGCTGTTGTTAAATTTTTCCTTTATGAAATTGTGCTATCACTGTATGATTTGCATGATAGTAAGTTCCTGGAAGCACAGTTGTATTTGGAAAGCAAGCACTCCCAAAGAAGGTAGGTACAACATGCTTTTGTCTCTCAAGAGATTTTAGAACTATTGGGAGGGTCCTATTCTATTAATGACCATTATCAGGCACTTTTTATTGGTGAAATTATTACTTGAACTTGGGGGCCTTGTGTTTGCTAATCAAATGCTGTATCACTTGAGCCACACCTTGAACTCTTTTTGTTTTCACTGTTTTTTTTATGTAGGGTCTCACTTTTTACCCAGGCTTGCCTGGACTAACATTCTCCTAGTTACTCTTCCGGCACAGCTGGGGGCCATTGCCCCCAACGTTTTATTTATTCAGAGAATCTCATGAATTTTTTCGCCTGAGCTAGCTCCCAACTACCAATTCTCCCAGTCTCTGCCTCCCAAGTACCTAAGATTACAAGCATGAGCTATCACGCTTGGCCTTTTTTTTTTTTTTTTTTTTTTGATGAAAATAGTACAATAAAACTATGTGTGGGATTTTTAAAAAATGAACCAATTCACATTTTGTAGTAATTACATTGTAGAAATGGACATGGAAATTATCCAACATAAGGACTGTATTTTACCAAGTTGTCCTAGGGCTTGCACTGAACTGTCTAGAAGTGTTCCCCCCAAACCCCCTCAAAACACTACCAAGATAAACTCTGAAAGAAAATGAAACTAACTTCACTATTATTAAAGATGGAGAGATAAATACATTCTCATTTAGAAACATGGAGCTCATGACACTGTAAGTAAAACGGAGTCACAACTCTGATGAACCACAACCCTGTTGGCATGCCAGAAGATGCAAATATATTCTTTTGTGTTTTTCCATAAAGCCATTTTGCAAGTCAGCCTGAGAAACAAAATGAGTCCTTGGTGAGAGAAAAATATTCAACAATGGAAAAGAGTTTTTCTAGCTATGAAACTCAGAGGACTTACTTCAGTGTAATGATACTGGGGTTCACAGTCACAAGATTGGTTTTGCTGCCCACATCTTTACTAATGTTTCCTGTGGTTGGAGGCAGGTTGCACCTGAAATATGGAAGGGAAGGTATTGAAATACAACTTGTAAAGAACAAGTGGGCCTACATGCACATGCGTGCACGCACACCCACACCCACGTGTGCGTGCACGCACATCAGATGGCAGTGCATCATGAAATCTTTGGAATCCAAGTGGTTTCACTTAAAACTACTTTGACAAGTTCTGAACCCCTGGCTGACGTTTCAACATTATCGAAAGTGTACAAACTTGGTAAGTGCTTTCAAATATCAAGATCAGAAATGACAATGATAAGTGACTTTTGTAAGTATCCAAACCAGAAATGACAATCATACCTTGCCTAGTTTTTGAAGTTTCCAGGCCTTTTATTCAGATGGCTATTTATATTGGTTGTATTGGTTTTTATTGATTCTATTCAAACATCATCTACCAGCCATTTAAATATGAAAAAAAATGAGGCATTGCAAGTAATTGCATAGCATCTGCCAGATGCAGGAACTGCAGAGTTGTATCAAAACCTCCCCGTTCCCACAAGGAGAGCTTTGCCACAAGTTATAGTATTAATAAATAAAACCCTAATATTTTTATAGTGATGTTTTGATCCTTTGGATCTTTTTGTCCTTTGAGAACTAATTTGTTTTTATGTAGGAAAACAAATTAAGCATTCTAATTTGGGTGTATTCCAATGACACAAAAAAGGGAGCGGTGGCTATGACTCTAAATATATTTCCAGCTCAGAACATGGAGCGTTTCATAAGGGAAGCTGTTCAGAGATACCATCTTTAATACAACTGGACTGAAATATTCCATTCTATGCTCCATGACATATGAATAAATGAAACATTTATTTCCTTTTATATAAAAGATATCTCACAAAATAAATATTCTGTATAGATTGGGGCACCACAGAATAACCTCAGAGGTCCTCTTGTGACAAATCATAGTGTTGTCTTCTTTTACAAAATCAAGAGATTTCCAACACAGCATTACAGAAGACCTCTTGAGGAAGCATAGGTATGTGTATTTATGTATACACATTGCATATAAATGTGTGACTTGGGTATATTCATCACATATGCATAACTATGATATTAATATGTGTTGACATAGAACACATACATGCATACAATATGTGGAATATGAATATAAAGTTATATAAAATATGTACACACAGTGGTATAAGTACAGTACCAGTTTAGTTAATGATGACTTTTGTTAGTTCATAGCTACGACTATTTGCAAAAAAACTCCAAGTAATTCCATTGTTTATAAATTATCAGCATGCTTATAAATTATCATCATGTTCATAAATTATCAGACAATATAAGCACCACCTTAAAAAATTAAGCAACTTTGGATGAGTGAGAATGTTAACATTGATCAAGATGCATTGTATTCATAAACTGCTGTACAACTACTTAAAGATAATAAAAATATATTTTAAAAATTAAACAACTTAGCATAACACCACCACAGCTAGCCCTCATTTTGCCTTTTGGTCTGATCAGCCAACTTGATAGAGAACTCTGTGTACAAAAATTTCTGACTTCAGCAAAAGGAGAACCTTGGAAACACAGGCATTTATTTTGGAGCTATAAATCAAATGAGTGTTGAGAGTTTTGTTTTGGACTTTGAAATCTAAATGTGTATCCCTGATACTTGGTATAACGTACAGTAAAATGAATGTTTAGGCTTCACGCTTAGCATGTTGTTTGTGGAATTTTAAGTCTAAAAAGTCCACTGCAAGCCAGAAGTTGATGGCCCACGTCACTAGTCCTACCTACTCAGGAGGCTGAGATCTGAGAAGAGCAGTTCAAAGTTAACCCAGGCTAAAACGTCTGTAAGACTCTTTTTTGTTGTTAGTCATAGGGCTTGAACTCTGGGCCAGGGTGCTTCCCTGAGCTCTTCAGCTCAAGGCTAGCACTCTACCACTTGAGCCACAGCACCACTTCTGGTTTTCTAGTGATTAACTGGAGATAAGATTCTCACGGACTTTCCTGCCCAGGCTGGCTTTGAACCAGGATCCTCAGATCTCAGCTTCTCGAGTAACTAGGATTACAAGTGTGAACCACTGGTGTCCAGCTTGTGAGAATCTCACCTCCAATTAGCTACCAAAAGAGCCACAAGTGGAGTTGTGGCTCAACTGGCTGAGTGTTTCTTTGAGCACAAAAGCTCATAGGCCTTGAGTTTAAGTCCAGAACCGGCACACCCACACACAAAAGTCTATTGCATGAACAACTATTTATCTTCATTTTGACTTTTTTCACATTGAAAATTTGAACAAAATGGTCAGATCATTCAGACATTCAGATCCTGACTACTGAAATGTCAGCCTTGAGGAACACATTCAGTAATTAGGCTGTCAGACTGATTTAAATAAATATGAGATTTACATATGAGATGGAAGTGTGGGGGGAACTAATTATTGAACACTTAGTTATTGTGACTTTGTGTTCAATTTGTAGAAAGACTAGCAATAAATCAATAGGGATCTAAAGGTCTCTGATGTATGAAATCAATGCTCTTAGAACAGAAAGAGGCAAATTTCCACACACTCTTTAAAGAGGTGCATTTCAGCTGAAATCCATCCTCAGAGGGATGAATCACCTCTGTGGTATTCTCAAGGTGGAGATGCTTTACAGTCTGGCTTATTAGCATGGTCATATACAGAAACCAACTAGCTAGTGTTGAGATGAAAATATTTTTTTTATTGTGAAAATACTGTACAGAGGGGTTACAATTACATGGGCAAGATAATGAGTACATTTCTTATCAAGCATTGTAGCCTCCTCCTTTGTTTCCCCTTCCCATCCCTTCCCATCCTCCCCCCGCCTTCCACCCAATCCTCCCCCCCCCACCAAAGCTGTAAAGTTTGTTTTCAACATAATGACTTGTATATCTCATTGTTGCAATGGGTCCACCTATCCCTATTTAAATGATTTGTTTTTCCTCTTTCCCTCCACAAATTATACCGACATCAAATACAGTGAAAGCAGGGGTTATACTGTGGGGGAGGGACATACAAAGCAACAAAGAAATAATCTTATAAATGTGTTAGAAACAATCGCATGAAAGAAAAAAAACATTTGAATACATATCTTAGGGTTCATTTCCCTAACATCACCTTATTTGACCTTTTCTGCTTGACTCAGACATATACTAGATATTGCAAATAAGGGAAATCATGGGACCTATGTTTCTTTGGGCCTGGCTTACTTCACTTAATATAATTTTTTCCGAGTCTTTCCATTTCCTAACAAATGGGACGATGTCATTCTTTCTGATGGAGGCATAGAATTCCATTGTGTATATATACCACATTTTCTTGATCCATTCATCTACTGAGGGGCATCTGGGTTGGTTCCATATCTTAGCTATAGTGAATAATGCTGCAATAAACATAGTTGTGCCGGTAGCTTTAGTGTGGTCTTGTTTGTGAACATTTGGGTAAATGCCCAAAAGAGATGAAAATATTTTAAAGGACCAGAAATTAGAAGCTTTGCTATTATAAAAAAACACCACCAAACTGTAAAAACAAAACAATGAGGTTTCTCTCCTTTCTTTTCTTTGCTGGTACTGAGCTTGACTTCAGAGTGGTGTACTTACTCAGCTTGCTTACACACAGATGGCACTCTACCACTTGAACCATGGCTCCAGCTCACCTTTTTGCTGGTCAGTTGCAGGTGCAAACTAGCAAACTTTTCTCTTCAGACTGGCCCTGAACTATGATCCTTTGTATCTCAGTCTCCAGAATAGCTAGGATTACAGGCAGGAGTCACCAGTACTCAGTAAGATGTTGCATATAACATTTCCCCTATCATTACTGGCGGACAAAACTACCTTGAAATGCTCTGATTTACAAAAAATAAGTCTTCACGGTCAAACACATCCAAGGTCAAGCATATCTTCCTTCCTGGAATCCTTCCAAGGGAGCTATAGTCTCCATTCACATACTGAATGATCTGATAAGTTTTTGTGTGAAACCTTCCAGTATGATTTTACCCAGGTCCCTGCCAACTGGATTAAATCTTTGAGTACAAATATTCTGAAGAGCTCACGAACCTCTTCAGAGAAATGCACCTCAATAATTTTCAGGCTTTCACCACACAAGTCAAAACTCGAGACTGGCACAGAGTACGTTTACATTAACCCCTTTAATTACCCAATGCATTGTTGGTTTGAAAAAAAAATAAAACACAACACTAGGAGAAGTCTTACCTAAAAACGAAGTCAGATTTGTCTATTTCAGCTCCACATAGAGACTTGTTCAGAATTCCCCCATTTCCAACCACGGCACAGTGATTATAGGGGTACTCCACAAAGGGCTGTGACTAGCAGGGGAAAGGCAGAAACAGACATGACTGGCTTAGGAACAGACTTCTGGCTTAGGAACCACAAACACTAGCAGCTCAATGCCAGAAACTTCACTTTCCAGCCATGCTAAAGAGATGACAAATAATAAACAGAAACAGTACTTTAACACACACACACACACACACACACAGCATGCTGATCAACTTAATATAACTGATTATAAAATATGCATTTTATTCCTCTTGAGAGAAATAGACGTCGTATAATACACAACAAAATGTAAAATTGCAAACCATATTTGTGTAAAAAATGTAATGCATCTTATGTTATGTAACTAAGTAATAAAATGAGAATGGCAAAAAAAATCTCATTTTGTGCAGTTCCAACAAATAGGACAATTTTTAGCAGTGGTAAAAGAAAGTGGAGAGAGAAAGAGGGGAAGAGAGACAGGGAAAGGAAGAGGGAGGGAAGAAAGCAGGGAGAGAGAGAGAGGAAGGGATGGAAGGAAGGAAAGGGGAGAGAGGGAGAGAGGACAGAAGAATTTGAAAGTAGCAGTAAGTCTTTTATACCAAGGCACAAAAATTTGCAATTCAGCAAGTATCCCAGGCTTTTGAAATAGTTAGACCTTCAGGCTCAGTTAATAGCGTTAGATTTACACTTGCCATCTCTGCAAATGCCCAGCCAGGCTGCCTCAGAGAAGGCTACCTACTCTAGAATAACATATTTCAAATTAATTTCTAAGGTCTGAATATATTTTAGGTCCTCCTGAGACCCACCTTTCTCACTCAAAAGTCTGCCTACTTTCCCCCAGTCTTCCACATTCTGAAACGTAACGTTTCCACTCAACAGTGCCTAATTCCTTTCCTAATCACGATGTGTCCTTGGACCTGCAGAAACGGTGTGAGCTCCTGGCCCACGGTGACCCTGTCCTGATTCATTTATTTTGGTCTCTACAAGTAGAAATCAAGTCCGCAAGGAAGGAGAGGTGGTTCTTGGATTGTTCAATTCATCTTTCAGCCCTATCTAGCATAATGCAATTCACACAGTTGAGTTTTTGACAATGACTTTTTGGCCTAGTGGATCCCTTGTACCACCTCAATGGTGCACTGGTGTTGATTCATCCAAGATTACAGAGCTCACTGGGCGATCTTCAGGATTTCTGTGAGCTGGTGGTTGACTCGTTGGTAACATGGACTGCTCAGGCTGTCAGCTTTTAAATCACTAAAAACTGCCAAGGCAATGCAGCAGTCATACTCACTGGACACTACGGTGAAAATGAACTACACAACTTGTGGGTGGGGATGGGAGGGAAAAACTGGGCGACAACCAGGGGAGGGGGTGTCACTGTTCAAAAAGAAAAGTCCTTATTACCTGACTTAGGGAACTGTAACCCCTCTGTTCATCACCTTTATAATAATAATTTTCAAAACTGCAAAAGCTACAAAATCAGGGCACCCTCCTCCCCAATAGTAGTGGATCAGTACCACAGCCAACAGCTCAGGGAAAGAAGATGCGATTCTGAGCAGCCCCAAGGACCAGCAAACCCTTTAGCTGCCCTGCCTTCTCTAGGAGATATCCAACAAGCAAAGATTCCTTGACTCCAGCACTTCCGTTTGTTGTGTTGCCTTTAACTTTTCTTTTCTTTTCTTTTTTTTTTTTTCTTTGTGGGGCCTGAACTCTGGGCCTGGGCGCTGTCCCTCAGCTCTTCAGCTCAAGGCTAGCGCTCTACCACTTGAGCCACAGCGCCACTTCCGGCTTTTTTCTTTTTGCTTATGTAGTGCTGAGGAATTGAACCTAGGGCCTCAGGCATGCAAGGCAAGCGCTCTACCACTGAGCCACCTTCCTAGCCCCTAACTTTTCTAGTACCCTGTTATTTATATCATACTTATTGTGTGAGCCATACTGTTCTAAGTGCAGAACTTAGTATCATATTTAATCCACACAATCACTTTAGGAGAAGTTTTACAGATGGGGAAAATGGAGGTACAAATCAAAGCAACAAGCTCCAAAGAGGCAGAGCTCGGATATAAACCCAGCCAGTGGGTTCTAGAGAACTTACGCTTCATCACCACACCACACACAGTTTCCTTCTCATCAGTGGACTGAAATGCTCACTTAATTGTGTGCCTCCTTTTCTCATCTGGCAGAGTGAATGGTTCCCAGGCACCCCAGGCTTCAACTTACATTGTAGCTCAGGATACCTTCGGATAGTGTTTACCCCGAGGTACCACAATAAATTTCGAATTTTATAGATTGGGTAGAATGCATATGCTCTTTATAGTACAGTAGGAAAAGACTACTGAGGAACTCTATCTCAAATTAAGCAATGAAAATAATGAATTTTTTTTCTGGTTTCTTGGTCAATGGGGAGGAAACATCCTTGTGTGTTAGAATCTTCTGTTCAGTAGGAGTGGAGATAAATTACAAACTTCAATGTTCCCTAAAAATAACCCTCTGAAGAAAATGCAAATTTGCACAGCTCCACTGGCTGCTCATTGCTTGCTGTGGCTGAAAATCAACTTTGCTGCTTTCCTTCCTAAGGAACTTGGCAAAGTTCTTGGAGAGGAGTTACTTTTCCATTGTCTAATCAAAAGTCATTGTGAACTGGTGTAAAGGGGCTGTGTGTGAAGAATGGCAGAGGAGAATGAGTAGAAAGCAAGGTTGAAACAAGGTCAGCTCCACTCTGAACTGCATCCATGAAAGGTGCTGTGGCTCAGACCTCTCATCCCAGCTACTCAGAAGCCTGAGTTTGGGACAGTTGCAGGTAGAAGACAGCCAAGGCAGAAAGGCAAGGAGACTCCTTTTGACCAACAGCGTGGCATGGTGGCCGATGTGGGAAGTATGAATAGAAGCATGAGGAAGGGGAAAAAAGTAAGATACTCTCATAAAATACTGACAACAAAAAAATGGGAAGAGGCCTGAAGGTGTGGTTCAAGTGGTAGAGTACCTGCCTATCAAACACAAGGCCCTGAATTCAAACTCTAATACTATCAAAAAAGAAAAACAAAATCAGAAAGCAATGGTCATCTTTAGAAGTACCAGTAGTTTTGAGGCAGAAAGCCCAGATGCTTCATGTCATTCAAAGACAAGTCAGAGGAGCCCAGGACTGGACGCTTGTCCTTTATGACATAAGGGACTTCTTTGTGGGCTGATACTGCATTCAAAATTGCCTTTTTTATATATACATTTTTTATTGTAAAAATACAGTTACATGAGCAAGGTAATGAGTACATTTCCTATCAAACATTGTTACCTCCTCCTTTGTTTTTCCACTACCCTCCCTTCCCTCCCACCTCCTCAACTACACTCCCCTCCTCCCCGCCTAAATTGTAAAGTTCGTTTTTCAACATAGTGTCTTGTACATCTAATTGTTACAATGGGTCAACCCGTATCTCTATTTAAGCATTTTGTTTTTTCCCTTCCCCTCCCCAAATTAGAAAAGTGTATATACAAGATGCAAGGCACCAACATCAACTACAGTGAAAACAGGGGTTGTACCGTGGGGGAGGAAGATAAAAAGAAACAAAAAAATCATGTGGTACATTATAAATACATTAGAAACGATAGCAAGCAAGAAAAAACCACTTGTGTCCCTATCTTGGGGTTCATTTCGCTTACTATCATCTTATCTGGTCATATGTACCTTTTCTGCTTGTCCCAGACATATTGCCTTTCTAGGGACTGTGAATGTAGCTCAGTTGCAGAGTGCTAGCCTAGCATGAGCAAGGTCCTACATTCAATTCCCAACATGGCATAAACAAGAAATTGCCATTTTTATAGACTCACTATACATATTCTATACAACACACCAGAGTATAGTAGTGTTTAAATTATTCATTCATTATTGCCAGTTATAACTTAAAGCTAGAGAAAATTCACCCACCAGCCATTGTTACTCACCACCGGAAACATATGGAAAATATTCTCTCTGATTGGGATTTGCTTTTTACTTTCCACCTCGTAAGTCATGTTAGTGCCCACTGGAGTGTTGTTCTGAGAAACCACGAAGTTTTGGATGGCATCACAACAGGAAGTGAGTGTTGCTCTGAAGCGGGTAAGAACATACATGAGACAAGAATATGACCTAAGAAACCAAAAGCAGAGACTAGGACAGTTAAGACAAAAGATGATTTTGACCTGTTGACATTCAAAAGGAAGATAAGTCATTAACAAGATGACAGCGTGTGTGTGGATGTGGATGTGTGCGTGCATGTGCACACATGTGCGTGCACACGCGTGTGCACTCACGCACCAATCCTGGGCTTGAACTTAAAGCTTGAGTGCTATCCTTGAGCATTTGTGCTCAGCCCAGTGGGCTTTTTTTTTGTAATTAATTGGAAGTAAGAGTTTCACAGACTTTTCTGCCAGGGCTGGCCTTGAACCATGATCCTTCGATCTCAGCCTCCTGCTTAGCTAGGATAACAGGCTCAAGCCTGTTTTTGTTGTTGTTGTTGTTGGTCATAGAGCTGGAACTCTGGGCCTGGGCACTGTCCCTCAGCTCTTCAGGCACACACTCTACCACTAGGGCCACAGATCCACTTATGGTTTTATGAGAGGTTTATTGGAGATAAGAGTCTCATGGACTTTTCCTGCCCAGGCTGGCTTTGAACCACAATCCTCATATCTCAGCCTCCTGAGTAGCTAGGATTACAGGCATGAGCCACTGGCACCTGGCAGAAGACATTTTTTTTTTTTGGGTCCGGTCGTGGTGCCTGAACTCTGGGCCTGGGCGCTGTCCCTCAGCTCTTCAGCTCAAGGCTAGTGTTCTACCACTTGAACCACAGCGCCACTTCTGGCTTTTTTCTTTTTGCTTATGTGATGCTGAGGAATCGAACCCAGGGTCTCATGTATGCAAGGCAAGCGCTCTACCACGGAGCCACCTTCCCAGCCCCGCAGAAGACATTTTTATCTCATTCAAGTCTCATTAATCTGGATGGAGAGCGAGGTGGAAGGTTCCAAAGGCAGAGCATGTTAAATCCACTCAGTGCCCCTCTCATCAATTCAAAACACTCATTATCCCAACAGCTGTAAATTTCAGCATCACCTTGTAACCCTAGGGTTATCATAATCGTAAAAATTGAAGGTGCACTATAGAAGTTCACGTTAACCTCAATGACATTTGCCATAGTTTCAGTTGGTCCAACTCAATCAACATGCAACAATATGACTATTTGTTTTGATTCTTTCAAGAGAAAGAAACCATATTCTTATATGGTTTGATATAGTGCATTGATACAACTCATCTACTTCATTGTTAGTTATTATTATTAATCTCTTACTGTGCCTAACATAAACTGGACTCTATCATCAGTGTATATATATAGGAAAAAATAGAGTATATAAAGTTCAGTACCATCTGTGGATTCAGGCATCCTCTGTGGATTTTCAGACATTATTTCCTAAGGATAGGGGAGGACTACTTACAGGAATAATACAGAATTTAGGTTAAGAACAGCATTGTGGATCTGTCTGTCTGTCTATCTCTGTTCCTCTCTGCCTCTCATTCTTTTACCCTCTCTCATTCTCTGTCTTTCTCTGTCTCTCTCTCCATTTCTCTGTCTGTTGGTCTGTCTCTCTTTCTCTCTCTCTCTCCCTCTCTCAAACCTATGTTGCCCCACTGGCCTGGAACTTCTGGGCTCAAATCACTATCCTGCTCAGTCTCCCAAGTAGCTAAAACTATTGGTGTGGACCAAGTCCACTTATTTCCTTGGTCTTCTTGAGCAAGTTATTATCTTCTTTCTAATGATCATCATCGTCTATGTATTTTAGAGATGGAAAGACAGTATGTTCACCAAGCTGATGATGAAAAGATGAACTTGGTATCTTCAGATCCTGATCATCTTCTGGTCTTGATCATGGCAGCCTGTCAACTGAATTTTCTGCCAACTGAATTTCCTGTGTCATCTCCTAAATTAGATAGGGACACAACTTTCTGATTCCCTTTTTCTAGGAAGGACTGACAGTTCACTTTCAGGAAGCCACTATCAAATATGGACTGTCACCCCACTTTTAAGGTTAAAAGTCATTAGGGGGGAAATAAGGCAAGACAGAGTTGAGGAGACAGGGAAATTACAATTACATTATTTTAAACAAATATCAAAGGGGTCAGACTCAGAATTTCAAACCCAGAAGTAAACAAAATGCAGTATGCTCTCCTCTCATAATAATTCCCTTGAAAGAAAAGTTTGTTTGTTTTTTTTTTTAATTTACCTTACAAAGGGGTTTCATTTCAATTCAGTCTGTCAATTTGAATGTATAGTGATCAATGTCAAGAGGTATGGGAGGGACTAAACCTGTCTTGTCCTTTATTTTTATTTTTGTTTTGATTATCTTTAAGGAGTTGTATGAAGTTTATAAATACAAAGCATCTTGATCAGTATCACCCAAAGTGATGAGGCAGTGTATTGTATTGGGAGAATCAAATTCTCCTCTAAAATGGGTGTAAATCTGAGTAGTTTTCATAGGTAGGTAAAGACAGAAAAAATGGAAGGCATGTCTGCCCCAAAACATCCTGAAAGTTATTTGTGTTTTGGGTTATATACACCCACAAGCAATGTCACGGTTGTGGGTTGCCAGATTGACATAATAACCCCATGAATTCCTCCAGCACAGAAAGAATAAAGTCAGTACATAACACCTGCCATTTCAACTCCCATTTCCTGCCTACAAAGCATGGCATGTTTACCTCTACTTTTCAACTTCTCTTTACATTAACTCTCTCGTGCTGAAATAAATCATTGTTAAAAGTTTAAAGAGAGAATAATATTAAATCATGAGAGTAGTTATGTAATGAATTCTTAGGAGACAAGTCCAATAAGAAGAAAAATCAGTATATATAATGGTGTGTGTGTGTATATGTGTGTGTGTGTGTGTGTGTGTGTGTGTGTGTGTGTGTGTGTGAGTGTGTGTGTGTGTGTGTGCATGCCTCGGCTCTGGGAACTGAACCTAGGGTCTGGTGCTATCTTTGCGCTTTATTTTGTACTCTTACCGCTTTGAGCCACACCTCCACTTCCAGCTTTTTTGGTGCTTAATTATAGATTCAAGTTTCACAGACTTTCCTGTCTGGGCTGGCTTTGAACCACCATCCTTAAATCTCAGCCTCCTGAGTAGCTAGGATTACAGGCACGAGACCCTGGTGCTTTGGCTTATATCGTGACTTTCAAATAAAGTGAATTTGAAATTGTCATTTCTTACAGAACATGAAGGAAAATAAGAATCGGTGTCATGCTAAATTTCAAAATTATTGTAGAATGAAATTAATATTATTATTAGGATATGAATCCTGAAAGGTGCTTTCAAAAACCCATAAGCTCAGCCGGGCGCTGGTGGCTCACGCCTGTAATCCTAGCTACTCAGGAGGCTGAGATCTGAGGATCGCGGTTCAAAGCCAGCCCGGGCAGGAGAGAGACTGTGAGACTCCTATCTCCAATAAACCACCAGAAAACCGGAAGTGGCGCTGTAGCTCAAGTGGTAGAGTGCTCGCCTTGAGCTGAAGAGCTGAGGGACAGCGCCCAGGCCCAGAGTTCAAGCCCCACGACCGCCAAAAAAAAAAAAAAAAAAAAAAAAAAAAAACCATAAGCTCTAGCAAGTGAATGTCAAAATACACAGAATTTACATTTTGTTTATATAATTCTCCATAAATGAGGGTGTCAAAATGTCTCTTGATAATCACTCCAGTGTTCAATCAGCCTTAGAGTCTGGAGACTCTTCCATTTACACAAATAAACTCTTGTTTCTTTGGATCACCTTGTAGGAAAACTGTACATAACTGAAAACAGTGTTTAATTAACTGTTCAATCTTGGAAGAGTTTAGGGAATGGCTTCTTAAGATTTCCCTAGTAGTGAAAGTAGTACATTCTTTTCCTCATCTTGTTCCTCTTTAAACCTTTAACTTCTAAAAGATTATCTTTAAGTAGTTGTACAGAGGGGTTTCAATTCACCATGCCAGTTTACAAGAACAATGTATCCTGAATCAGTGTCACCCCTTCCGTCATTCTTCCCCTTCTCCTGTCCCCACCCATCCCTGCAATTTTCCTAGTTCCATTTTCACATATATACATTTAGTAATATGACTGCATTTGACTATACTTCCTCCCTCTATTCATCTACCTCTCTTCTTGACCCCCTACAATTTCGAGTTTCCTGGTATTCATTTTGTTAAGCTTTAAGTTAGTCGTTCAAAGCAGCTGCATTGCATACACCATGGTTTAGTTAATATGTTTGCATATATATGCATATGACCGTATATTTCTTCAAATCCTGTCGTCTTTTTTCATGTTACTTGCAAAATATGTATGTGAGATGGGGCCAACAGTCAGACAAGAGCTAGTGAATATTCAGTGAGAGCTGACTATCGTTAGACTCCTTGTAGCTTGTCCTTCCTGTGTTCACAGTTCTATTATCATTCCTTGGTTCTGAAGGGCATATTTTTATACATCTTTATACATATTTTATACATATATTTATCCATATCCCTGAATTTGGTCCTTTTTGAGAAAATACAATGCTCTAATGTGTCACGTTCATTTTAAATTCAATATTCCTAATCCAATCATTCTCAGAGAATGAAAAAAATTAGTGCCTCAAAATTGGGACTTCAACAATGCTTCTTATCAGCTACCTCATTTCACAAGATGGTATATTCTTCTTAAATCAATTCTGCCAGGTGCTTATTCCTTGTTTTTTTCTGCTTTAGAACCTACCATTTCTAAAAGATGGTCTGTGAAGGTTGACAGATCAAAATAATGGTGATGACGTATGTGGTGTTCAGTCCAACACATGGTACTAAGTAGCTTTTAATTACAATTTTAATTTGACAATAGTTATTGTGACACACTGTAATTCAGGGATCCTCTTTATTTTTTGTAATTTTTTTTGTATGTCCCTTCTACCGTGTCCTCCAGTCTCCCTTCTGCAGTGCTTATTCAGGAATCCTTATGTGTTTACCGTTTTAAAAGTCTGTCTTATCCAGCATTGTAACAAAAATTTCCCCTTAGTTTTGAGCTCCTGTTTGACTGTGATCCAATGGTCAAAGTACCCTAAACTCTTGTCATCACCACTTTCTCCACACCACCCATGCTCAAAATGGGGTTTCCTCTACCACAAACATAGAACCCAGATGTTGGAGGGGCTGGAATTCCAGATTTCAGAAGAGTTCATGGGTTTCCCACAACTGCTTAACTATCAAGGAGTAGACTGGTCTCAAGAGAAGCCAGCCTTAATACTTTTAGCCTTGGATTTGAAAAAAAAAATGGTGCAAACTTACCTTTGAACCACAGATTGCCTAATTCAAAAAAAGGATACTTATTAGGTTTATGAAAATCCATATTTTTTCTTTTTCCACATAGGTGGTATTTCTTTTGTTTTTATTTTTTGTCTTACTTATGTTTTCATTTGTTTAGAATCTCATGTCAAAATATTCCTTCTGTTGCAAATGATTTCCATGAAATGTTAATGGCTCCTTAAAGAAGACACTGGGTTGCTCGCTACTGGACAGCCTGAATGCTAACGACCCGCAGGCCCGAGCCCAGGGCTCACAGGCTTCTCTTCTATTCAATATTCTTAGAGATTCCTTAATGAGATGTGGGCCACTTAAGGTGACAGAAAGGCTGCAGGCTCCTTGTCAGTCTGAACAGAAAGCTCATTTTCCAGGATTCTTTCATGGACGATGATTCTAATGAGGGTCTTAGGGAAAGGAGTTTTTGAATATAAGAACCTGCAGAATGTAAAGGACTTATTTACTATTCAAACCTTTGCTAACAAAGCAGTCTCATTTTAGTCCTTCATCCAAATCCACAACATACCTAGGCCAAGCAATATGCCAACTGCCTCTCTCCTGTTCATGCCCCTTCCTTGGCTTTCCTTACCATTTACGTTTTAATAAGCAGAAATTTGTTTGATTCCTTTTATTTGTGCTTTTTCTCTGGCCCACCCCTACAGTATAAACAGACCAATCATCATCATGTAGTTAATCTCACTGCCTGCCAAATATTTTATGTAAATTATCACATTTATACATGGCTTATCTAATAACCCTGCAAACTAGGTACAGTCAACATTCTTAACAGATAAGGACAAGAGACACTCAAACAGATGATACTATCAAAGCTAATAAGTCACTAAGGTCACATTCATTCATTCACTCATTCATATTAATTTTTTGTGTCAGTCCTAAGGCTTGAATTCAGGGCATGGTCACTGTCCCTGAGCATTTTTTTTGCTCAAGACTAGCACTCTACCACTTGAGCCACAACTCCACTTCACTTCTGGGGTTTTAGTGGTTAATTGGAGAAAAGAGTTTCATGGGGTCCTTCCTGCCTGGGCTGGTTTTGAACTGCCATCTTTAGATCTCTGCCTCTTGCATAGTAAGGCCTGCAAGTGTGAGCCACTGGAGCCTGGTTTCTTTAGCTCCTATTAAGAATGGAGTACTCTGAGAGGCACTATATACACTGGTCAACAAGATGATCACTGAGTACTGTACCTTTACAGGCAACATTAGGATGATGAATTGTAAGTCAGTAAATGGTGAAGCCAAGACTCCAACTCTTACTCTAAAACCTGCCTGCGGTGCATGCACTACATAGATGCATGTGAGTGAAGCTCCCACTGAAGGATCTAGGAGAGGTTAGCATGAACAAAATGTTCTGGACTGAATCACCATATCTTATTATCCAACAGATTTCTCTTTCTAGATCCCACAGTGCATAATTGGAAGTCCTTCTTAGATAATAAAGTAGGAAAGCTGTAGGTCTCAAAGGACTACAGTCCATGCCACATTAGGCAGAGATGCCTTGGCTCAGCCTCCTTACCCTAGTGACTCCTCCCTAGATCTCCCACCCTAGTGACGATGCAGACCTTGTGTGTCATAGGTTGGTATAGGCAGCTGCCTAAGCTGAGTAAGACAAGGATCAATGTGTGAAACAAATTAACACACATCTCCTGGACAGCCAGCAGGTGCTATTCATGACCCAAGGTCATGGAGATTACAACTTACAAATGACTAAATATAAATATGAACAAAATGTGGATGGGCCAGATTTCTAGGAGTATAAAAGAGACAGACCCAAGAGGTGCCTGGCATCTTGATATCATTTTACTATCCTATGGAATGAGGCCAGAGTAGCTCTAATAGGAGCACGTGGTATGCTCTCTTGGAAGACTCCGTGAAGGTGGTGTTAGCACAGTGCCCACCCAGTACTTTGGAAACTCTTGATGAACACTTGTTTACTGAAAGGGTCTATGTAGGCTTAGAAGGAACACTTCAGCAAATAGAGGGTGGGCGCAGAGGGAGGAAGTTTGTCTGGGAAGTGTCTGCCAGCTATTAGGAGAGAATCTTCTGAAAACTGGGTGACACAAAGCATGTGGTTTTAGGGTGTAAAGGGGAGAGAGACAGGTATGAGATATATTTAATAAGTGTGAAGAATGAAAATAGGGATGAACAAGAGCTTCTTGGGATAAGACCATAGCTGGGTGATAGGGTCACATCTTGGCTTTCCTCAAAGCTCCAATGCATCCCATTGGAATCCATTCATTTCACAAATACTCATCTACAGTCACTCATCTTTCAGCCACCACACTGACTAGGCCTGGAATAAACTGATCCCTGCCCTGTCTTATCTTGAATACAGAGTTAAGGTGAGAAGTAGAGGACCAGCTGTGGTGTTGCACACTTGTAACCCCAGCAACTTGGGGGAGGTGAATATAGGGAGGATCAGGACTGGAGGCCAGCCCAAGCAAGAAATTATCAAGACCCCCAACTTAATCAAAAAGCATGGCATGATGGCTCGTGCCTGTCCTCCAAGCTGCACAGAGAAGACCTAGAGAGGAGGATAAAAGTCTGAAGTCACCTCCAGGAGAAAAACCAGGAGATCCTCTGGGGAAAAGAGCAAACCACAGTAACAAAAGTTGAGTGAGAAGAGCTTCAGGGCAAAGCAATAAAGGTGACTAAGGGTTTATTAGCTGTGGCCTAGAGGGAAAGGTCAGCCAAATGTGAAGGCTTTTTTTTTTCTAGAAAGAGTGACTGAGCCGTAGGAAGAAAATCAATAGATGCTTGCACAAGCAAAGAACAATTTAATCTCTCCCCCAGAGAGCTAGAACATATTATATTCATAAGGTTATCCATATCTGAAACGGTAATAGAAAGATATTTAATTAATGCAGAGTTTTTTCAATATTGGTTTTTAAAAATTTCAGTTGTGCTAATTGCAGGAGATAGGTAGAAAACTTAGGGAGAAAGAACAAATGGAAATGATAATAAACCCAGGGAATGTGGCAAAAGGAGGTGGAAAATAGCTTGAGACACAGAAGCCAAATAAAAGAAAGAAGAGGGAAGAAATCCCTGAGAAAAGTGGAAGAGAGTAAGAGAGAAGGTAAACTTTGGTCAGGTGCAGAGACCAGGCACAGAGATGCATGCAGCTTTTAGAGAGAAATGCAAACCTGCACATTATTACATCAAACCAAGCAGGGCAAAGATAGCAAAAAGAGACACATGCTAGAAGTCCAATCAAGAATAATATAAAAAGAAGAAACATGATATAAAACATAATATAAAAAGAAGAAACATATATCACTATGCTTATAATAGTATATGCCTGTAATCCCAGCTCCCAAGGAGATGGGTAGGAAGACAGTAGTTTGAACCTGACTTAGGCAAAGTTAGCAGGAGACACTATCTGAAAAGCAAACTAAAAGGACTAAGGCTGTGGCCCAACTGATTGGACACTTGCCTGAATAACACCCCCATTAACAACCCAACTTCCAAGAAAAATGAAACAGAAGAGCCTCAGATGTTAAGTTTAAGCCTCCTGTATACAGATACATAAATAATGGTAGCAAATATACACATGACCTTCCACCAAGTATTTTCCATATTAATTTGTTTAATCCTTCTACCTTCTATTGTCATCACTGCTACTGCAGTTTGCAGATGTAGAGGCTGAGTCATACAGCAAAGTGACCCACACGGCTAGAACATAACATGACTGGGATTTGAATTCACATCCTTTAGTTCAAACAGGAACTTAACATTCCTCTATCTTTCTTCTAAGTGTGGCCTTATACTGCACAAATAAACCATAACAGAAACATACAGAGAGGAAAAAAAAATCACAAGCCACTTAGCCACTCTCACAAGACATGTGGATTAATTCAGAAAATATATCTTGAGATAGTCTTAAATTGTGATCCAGTGGTTAATAATAAAGGAACAAATGTGTGTCCAAATCTCTCCCCCACAGAGGCCAGGGAAGACATAGCTGGATATAGGTAGGGAGCCAACGAGTAGGAACTGGAATCCATAGAGTCAAGAATTTCTACCCAGACAACTAATGGTGTGGGGATGGATGAACTAAGACAAAAAAATAGACCTGGGAGGGGAGGGGTAGAGGGTGAAGAGGTAGGTAGGTTAATGGATGGATGGATTGACAGATAAATAGATGATAGATAGACAGACAATGGATAGATGATAGATTGATGGATAGATAAAATAGATGAGTAAATGGATGGTAGAAGACAGACAGATGATTGATAGATAGATAAAATAGATTAATAGATGATAGATGATGAGTAAATGATGGGTAATAGATGGATGGATGGATGGATGGATGGATGGATGGATGGATGGATGGGCAGATAGATTCACAGACAGACAGACAGACAGACAGACAGACAGACAGATAGATAGATAGATAGACATAGATATAGATGATAGATTGATGGATGGATAAAATAGAAGAGTAAATAATGGATGGTGGATAGATAGAAGACAGACAGATGATAGATGATTGAAGGATGGATAGATAAATGGGTGATAGTTGATAAATAAATGATAGATGGATATAGACAGACAGACAGAGAGACAGACAGATAGACTTACAACATATTTAAGGGATAAAACTGTAAAACAGTTGGTGATTGGCTGGAAGTGGTCTCCAGGGAGGAATATGAGGGCCGGTGAGGGGCTAGTCAGGGTTTTTGACTGGGGTCCCCGGGAAGCCAGCGATTCTTGCATGGAAGTGCTTACGCAGGGAGAGGGGAGATGAGGGCAATGCCTGTTGATGCTAAAGTACTAAAGCAAAGCATGACTTGTAGTTACAATTGAGATGGAAATAGGATTGTACTGAGGAAGTGGAGCCAGACAGTGAAAAGAACAAGTTGGGAAGTCTTTGAAGACGAGAGAGAGACTGGAGCTTCTGGATGCTTCAGCTGCATCTGGGATAAGCGCAGGGTGACTGGTGGGCCAAGTCCCCTATCCTCCCAGGGCTTAAACTGTGAAAGCCAATTGCGAATTACATAAATGTGAAAAAGCAAATTCTAAAAATACAAAATCAACTGCTAACACAAATGTGAAGATTTCCGAATACATTTTAGTTTTTCAGACAAAACAAATCCAGGTCACTGCCATTATTGTTCAATGTGTGAAGAGAATATAAAGGAGTCACTTTATATAAAGTGACTGTTGACAGTTTATACTTTTATTTAGTGAGATAATTTAGGGAAGGAAAATGAAAGAGCACTTTCCTCTTTGTCCTGGCTGATATTATCTAGCATCATATTGAGATCCTGAATTAAGTGTAAGTCTATGAAGGGTTGGGTAATTCAATGAGGAATCTTCTGTGTAATTATACCAATATACCTTTTTTTTTTCTTTTTAGAGACAGTGGGGGTTTGAAGTCAGGGCCTCACATTTGCTAGGCAGGTGCTCTACCACTGGGTCATATCTTCAACCCTGTGAAGGATTTCTTAAGGAAAATGTTCCCAGTGTATTTTGTGCTGAGGCCACTGTCTTTCATAAAAGATCTTGTTGCTTCATGAACAAGAGCTCACTAGACCAAGCGTGATTGCATACTCAGTGGAAAGTAAGGCACACATATCTCAAAGGGCTTCATCCAGAAATGGGGAACCATCTTTCTTTCTGCCAGGAGCCATTTGGATATTTACGCCTCATCCCCAGGCCATACAAAGTTATGAATATAGGTATATGGCCACAGGAAATTGACAAGGAGCATACATGACACATACATGTCTTTTACATCATGGACCAAATGATTTCCCATATCATATAAGGCCTGGACATTCCCCATCCATAGCTATGGCTGGCTGCTGGCATCTTGTGCTGGTGGAGATAGAAGTAGGCGGGTCATGGTCATTCAGGGAGCCTGGTTCACGCACAAATGGTCCTATATCCTACTAGAAAGCCAGTTCTCATGTCATGGGAGTGCTTCTAGGATAGCTATTAAGACTTGCTAATTCAGCATCTACTCTTTGGGGTTTCAGACCCCAACTCGCAGCTTCTCTTTTTGCCTGGCTTCTGGAGTCTGGATACCTTTGTTCCTGGTTTTTACCTTCTAGCTTTCTTTCAGATTGTGACTTTTCATCTTTATCCTCAGGCTGTGCCAAAGAGAACCCCAAATATGAAGCCTCTATTCACCCCTTGAATTTTCAGCACCGTATGAAGTCCTAATTGTAGGCAACATTATCTGGAATGTGAGACTCTAAATTCTGCGTATGCTTGGGATGGTTAATTTCTGGAGAAGCTAGCATCATTTTTTATAAGACCTCAGGATATACAAGGACCAGCCATAGACTGTTCATATAAAGGTAAGTCCTTTTCTACTGAAACTAACATGCTGGGGACTGTATCTTAGAAAGTTGAAGCTTAATTCTTGCTGCTCTTTGTGACCTATTTTCTATCATGAAAAGATCAAAGAAAGTTCAAACAGAGCAAATTGAATAGGAAGTGTGTGTTCCTACCAAGAGCAAGGCATAATCCATATGAAATAATCACAAAAGAAAAACTAGGGCATATATACATTCTCCCCAGGCAGAAAGTTGGAACTAAAACTGCTTCCAATTCATTGCTACATTATAGACTTATAAAGCTGATTATCAATGCCAAGAGTTTAAACTAGTTTAAGTCAAATATGAATTGAAAATTGGCAGATGATATTAAACTGGAAATAAGAGCCATCATGTAACGAGACACTAACACACAACTGATTCTGTGCTGGGAATTTGGGATGGTGAGTATTTGTAAGAATGTACAAAAGCAAATAACTCCATTTTGTTGGAGAGCAGCCAGAAGTGGACTAACCTGGTAAATAAGACTAGTGATACAGATAGCCAACAAGTTAATATAGTACCTCTAAGATGTTCTTGAGAGTAGAGATGGGCAGGGGAAAATTGGGCAGAATAAAAGAAGGGGTGCTGACCAAGAAGTAGTGTACTCATAACCTGACTCATGGAATTTGTGACTCCTTGGCACAGCTACTTAATAATAACAATAAATTCTTTAAAAGGATGTTCTTGTGAGAATTCATCCCCTCACAGAGGATACCAAATTTGATATTAAAGTTATTCCCAGCATTGCATTGGTGGCTCATGCCTATATTCTTAGCTACTTGGGAGGCTTAAATACAAGGATCATAGCTCAAAGCCAAATTAAGCAGAAAAATCCTCAAGACTCTTAACCTCTAATTAATGACCAAAAAAAAAAAAAATCCAGAACTAGAGATGTGGCTTCAGTGGTAGAGTGTTAGAGAGAAAAAAAATTAAGTCCTATTGCAGTCAGAAAGAAGGAAATGAAATTAAAAAAAAAAAAACTAGAAAGATCCTAGTTTCTTTTGGTAAAGACATTTTCCAGTCATTATTCTGTATTCTATAAAACACACAGATCATGAAATAACAAGGCCTGTGAATGAAATGATCTCACACACAATGAAAATGAATCCTTATAACCAGTGTTAGGTCCTAACACTGATTATTCTTGGTATCCACAAGAAGGGATTACACCTCTCTTCTGCTGCCATAACCTGAGAGACTCATGATGGGTGGAAGATGACCTTAGAAATACGCTCTAGAAGAAAGAGAGAGACACAGACTTCTTCCTCAGAGTCACTAGCCCGGCACTAGACAGCACTCCAAATGCCCAGGGTTTTGTCTGTGGTACTCCTGGATGTGAGTGCTTTAGGAGACTGAAGACAGTCTTTGAGCCATTTTCTTCTAACTAGTCTCATTTTCTTCAGCCTTTCCCACTGAGATTTTTCTATTAATATTTGCATACCAAAACTGCTCCCATTGGATAATATTGGGGCATGTAAGCACTGATTTCATAATAAGTTAGCATATGACCAATATTTGTTGGCCAGATTTGCATATGTTGTTAGAAACCTAGATGAAGGAATCAAAGTGCTTGAAGCAGGGTAGGCACAGAGGAAGTGCTGTATGAAAGGCAGATTGCCTTTCTGTATTAGTATGGAGGGACTGAAATGAAAGAAGACAAAGGACACAGAGGAGGAAAGGAGGAACTGGCAAAAGCCAAGCAATCCACCAGAAGGGGAGAAACAAAGGGAAGAATCAACACTTTTAGAAAACTTGCCTTCAAAATGAGTAGAAAATAGCGTGTGTGCACGCACATGCACACCCACCCACCCACCCACCCACAACACTGCTAGATTTTAAACGTGTAGAAGGTATAAGGGGAGACAAATCAATGGAAATGAGTTCAGAATTAAAAGCTCACAGTTATGGTAAATCAATTTTTTGCTAAGCTTCCAAGACAATCTAGTGGAAATAATTGGCACTTGGATAAATAGTATTGGTGTAAATGGATACAGATTGGAACCGTCTTATACAATATAAAATAATTTGTAAAATGGATCTTAGGTCCAAATGAGAAAGCTAAAATTGTAAAACTATAGGCATATATCATGATTTGGGTCAGGATATGTTTTCTTAGATATAAAACTAACAGCACAAGTAACAAAAGATAAACAAATTGGATTCCATAAAAATTTTTGAAGTTTTATCAAATAGTTTAAATAGGGATACAGGTGGACCCACTGCAACAATGAGATGTACAAGTCGTTATGTCGAAAAATGAACTGTACAACTTTGGTGTGAGGGGGGTAGCGGGGAGGATTAAGTGGGGGGTCATTGGGTGGGGGGAGCGGAGGGAGAATGGGAAGGGATGGGAAAGGGAAACAAAGGAGGAGGCTACAAAGCTTGATAAGAAATGTACTCATTATCTTGCCCATGTAATTGTAACCCCTCTGTACAGTATTTTCACAATAAAAAAAATTAAAAAAAAAGCTCAGGGACAGCTCTCCCAGATCCAGAACCAGTATGAAATTAATTAAATAATTAAATAAAAACATTTTGAAGTTTTATGCTTAGAAGGACATGAACAAGTAAGGAAAACTTGGAATTGGAGGTGTAGCTCAAGTGATAAAGCACCAGCATAGCAAGTGTTGGGCTCTGAGTTCAAACCAAAATATGAATTCTAATAAGAAAGTAAAGTACTACCAAAATATGAATTCTAAAAAGAAAGTAAAAAAGCAAGTTAGAAAACATGCTGAAGCCTCTTGGTTCAATTTATATACACTAATAAAAATACATTTCGAAAGAATCGGAGAAAATCTTTGCAAATTATGTATCTGATAAAGAACTTGTGTCTAAAATACATAAAGAATATTTACAACTCAACAATAATATGCCAGTCTAATTTTAAAATGTATGACGTATTAGAATAGATACTTCTCCAACTAAAATATAAAATGGCTATTAAACTCATGAGAAGCTACTCAACACTGTTAATGACTAAACAATGCAAATCAAACCCCAAATAGAATATTATTTCACTCTTATTAGGAGCACAAAATGTTTTAAAGGGACAATAACACATGTTGCTTAGGATATAGAGAAATTAGAACCTTTATAAACATGTTCAGGATTCTAAAATAGGGCAGCCACTTTGGAAAATTGTTTGGCAATTCTCAACATGATAGGTCTCAAGTTATTGTAATTCTACCCCTAGGTATATACCAAGACAAATGAAAGCACAAACAAATACAGATGTTTATATGAAAGCATTATTCATAATTACCAAAAGTCCAAGCAAGCCAACATTCACCAGTTAATGAGGGGTAAACAGAACAAGTTATATCAATGAGATAAAGGACTGAATTACTGATACACGTGCTAATGGGTGGGTCTTGAAAACAGCAGGCTGAGGGGAAGAAGTCAATAGATAAAAGATGTGCTTTATCAAATACTTATATATTTGAAATTTCCAGGTCAGCCAAATCGATATTCAGAAAAGTTCTTAGGACTAGGGAAAGGAGAAAATGTTGCTAACAGGAATGAATTTCTTTTGGGGTTAATGAAAGTATACTGGAATTGGTAGAAATAGTTGTACAACACTCTGACATACAGAAACTACTTTTTAAAAATTTCTTAAAAAACATTCTAGACACTTGGATAGGCATGGCACGCTTACAATTCATTTGCCTCATTTCTTTTCAGAGCCAGTACATCAACAAACTCACAGCTAACTGAGTTAGTATACCAGAGGCCAGTACACAAGAGCTGGAGTTATGAGGATGGAACCATCTGAAAACATGAAAATGACAGGACATGAGAAATGAGAAAAGAAGTAAGAGTTGGCACAATCTTCAGAAGATTTCTAGAAAATGAGGCTGCAAAGAGCCCAAGAACTTAGAGTACAGCAGATATCCAGCACATTTACAAATACATATGAAATATAAAATACATGAATGAACATTTCCCATATGTTGCAATTTTGCTGAGTCTTAGCTCATGGTTCTTTCTGACCTGACAGTTACATAAGCCAAAATTCAACATGTACTCAACACTCGTCTAAGAAGAAAGATTGAATGAGGACTAAACTAATGAGCAGCTCTGAAAACAGAGGGTTTTTGTTTCTCCCTGAATTTATGCACTAACAATTTTAAGTTTATGAAAGAGGAGCTCATATATTTGAATAGAACTAAACCAAAGTAAAGGTGTAAAAGAAAAACCCAGAAGAATATACTCAATCACAGAAAGAGAAGCTGAAGTGGATGGTGCCTGTCTGTGATCCCAGAACTCAGGACCCAAGACAGGAAGATCTTGAGTTTGAGGCCAGCCTGAGCTACATAGAAAGACCCCTTGACACACCATAGCAGATCTATTCCCTGAGATATTGTTCCAGTGTGAAAACAATATAGAGCCATGAATATATACCAAGCAGTGTTGGAAAGAAAAGAAGATCTGAAAGGCATGGCAGTCTTAAAGGATGCTTATCTGGCATAGGCACATAGAGCAATATGTTAGTAGTACAAGTTGGGAGGTAAATTTTGCTGGGCATTGGTGGCTCACACCTGTAATCCTAGCTACTCCGGAGGCTGAGATCTGAGGATCAGGGTTCAAAGCCAAGCCTGGGCAGGAAAATCCATGAGACTTTTTTGGGGGGAGAGGGAGCCAGGAAAAGCATGTTTATTGACCAAAATGCCAGAAAAAGTAAATTGACAAAGAAATGGCTATTTCAGAAGAGACAGTGGACTCAAATTTTAAAGTCAGATTGTGTTACAGATTGAATATCTCTCAACAGCATTAAATGTGTGATTTGAGCTCATTTCACAACTCAACTCTGCTTGCCCTAAAAATTAGACAAAACTTTTGAAGGGTGGTTTGTAGATGCTTATCTCCAATTAACCACCAGAAAACCAGAAGTGGCGCTGTGGCTTAAGTGGTAGAGTGCTCACCTTGAGCTGAAGAGCTGAGGGACAGCGCCCAGGCCAAGAGTTCAAGCCCCATGACCGACTTAAAAAAAAAAAAAAAAAGAAGAAAAGAAAGAAAAAAAATTCAATAGAATTTAGAAGGCCAGCGGATCTCACATGAGTTCTTACAGTGAATTTCATATTCTGAGACTAAGGAGAAGAATGAGCTCTATTGGGGCAAGAGTTAGCTTTCTATTAATAAATATGGCAGAAGTAATGACCTAGTGTGGATTTTGTTGCTTTTCTGAATTCGCGAGCCTGCTGTATAGCATAACAAATAGAAGATGATAGGACAGGACATTAGCAGTGAAAAATGGTCTCTCCAAAGAGGAAATGAAGAAAAGAGGCTTTTGCAATCCGATGCTGACCCAAAACACCTATCAAAAAAAGTACACATATCCTCTCAAATTTGAAAAGAAAGTAAAATATGTATTGCTTTCAGCTGTCATCATAGTCACTCTGAATGATCATAAACAAATGTTTCAAGGGAATGGGAAGGAAGAAAACACGGGTTCAGAAAAATGGAAGTAGTCTCATATAATCAAAAGATGTTCATAATAGAGACGATTTTGCTTCTCTCTGAGAAATCTGAGCAACAGAACAAAATGCCTGGAACATTATACCCTTCTTTAAGTGTTGTCTGAATGAAAAAGCATTAGTTTGCAAAGTGGTAACTGCAACAAATACTAATATTGCCTTTGGAGAAATGTTTCAATAGATAACTAAAAAAGTCATGAATCTGACTTCTTGTAAGACATTAACTGTACCAAGTTAGATCATTAAAGAACACCCTGTTTTATTTATTTATTTATTTTGGGGGGGGGGTCCGGTCAAGGGCCTGAACTCTGGGCCTGGGCTCTGTCCCTCAGCTCTTCGCCTCAAGGCTAGCGCTCTACCACTTGAGCCACAGCACCACTTCCGGCTTTTTGCTTTTTGCTTATGTGGTGCTAAGAAATCAAACCCAGGGCCTCATGCATGCAAGGCAAGCACTCTACCACTGAGCCACCTTCCCAGCCCAGAACACCCTATTTTAATGGAAGAAACATGTAGTTTTAAAAACTTCACATTTGTATTACTATATTTTTTCCAAACAGATAAAATAAAAATGAAAGCATTGTACTAGCTATTATGGTAGAGGTATCAAACAATATACTAATATAGCACTGGTAACTTTTCTTGAGTACTTAATACAAGGAAGAAAATAGAATTAATTTCAAGAAATCTTAATTAAATCAAAATATCCTAAGGGGATACTTTTGAGATTTAATAAAATTGTGAGTACCTAACAGTTACCTGTGACAAAGAAATCAGGCACAAAATAAGCTATTTTCCGAGTCATTTGAAAGGTACCTCATTTTCTTAAGACTTTAACATGTGCATTTAAATTACAGCCCTGTGTTCTCCAACTAAGTCTTCAGTAAACACATGGTTGATAATATTCAGGCTCTTAGATTCCAACACCAATATGACAGTGTGTTTAAATAAATCAGGTAGTCTTAGAGGATCCAAAAGAAACTTAAAGCAAAATAACAATATATTTATTTCTGAACAAAAAAAGAAGAGGAAATAACATGAAAATTAATGCTGTTTCCTTGTATGCATTTAACTCTGTAATTGATTATACAAAGGAACACAGCTCTTTTAAGTTAGGAAACCATTCAAGAAGGCTAATTCAGTCATTACCATGTAAGTTACCTAGGGAATATAAGACTAATTACTAAAGCTCAGACATCTTGGAATGGTTTAATAAAGACTGCTTACCAGAAGTTTCCAGAGCTTTACTAATGAGCTTTAAAAGGTAAAGTTGAAGAAGTGGGGAAGAGAAGGAGCGAGAGACATTCCTGATCACGTTTAGTGTTTCAACTATTGGACCAGGACAGCTCAAGCAAATAATGAGGCATTGGGTCCAAAACACAAAAGGGATGGATGTGAAGAACAGTCATTTCTTAGACTAAAATGCAGGTAAATTCTCCACAAAGCATTCTGGGTTTTGGCTTGTGGTTGGGAGACATCGTTTCTCATAGGATAATCAATAATTATTTTTATTATTCTTTTACTTATTTTTGGTGCAAGAACTGGGACTTGAACTCATGACCTGCATGCATGCTTGAGTTTATTTTTTTTCTCGATGTTGGCACTCTACCAGTTGAGCCACACCTCCACATCTGGCTTTATGCTGGTAAATTGAAGATAAGATCTTGTCTCTTGGATTTTTTCTGCCTAAGCTGACTTTAGACTATTATCTTCAGAAACCAGCTTCCTTAGTAGCTGGAATTACAGAAATGAGCCACTGTGCCCAGTCAAGGGAAAGTTTTAATAGCAGATAAATACACACTTTGTTGACTTTGGCAGCCTTTAGTTGTAAAAAAAAATTATATATATGGGGACAGGACACTTCTATCCTTCCTTTCAGCAGTATTTGGGTTTGATTCGGGACCTCGAGCTCATTCAGCTTAACTTGTTTGGCTGGTACTCTACTACTCTAGCCACACCTCCATCCTTTTTGTTGGTTATTTGGAGACAATCTTACAAATTTTCTGCCTAAGTTGGTTCTGAATCATGAACCTTTGGATCTCAGCTTCCTGAGCAGCCATGAGCAGGGGCCACTAGTGCCCAACAAATCATCTAGCTTTTAGATTTTTTTTTTTTTTGCCATTCCTGGGGCTTGAACTCAGGGCCTGGGCACTGTCCCTGAGCTTCCCCCCCTCCCCTCCCCCCCCCACAAGGCCAGCACTCTACCACTTGCACCACAGTGTCACTTCTGGTCTTTTTCAGTTTATGTGGTACTGAGTAATCGAACCCATGGCTTCATGCATGTTAAGCAAGTACTCTGCCACTAAGCCACATTCCCAGCTCTAGTTTTGGGTCTTTTGACCACGGGTTCCACATATTTTTCAGATAGCCCCTGGACTTCTACTGTAGGAAGTTTCAACATCTGAGCTGGAGATGAATTTACTATATAGTCAGTTGGTTATAGTTTTCAGAACACGAGTTTTGTAATGTCTTCTGAAAGGATATTATTGCCTTTTTAAAGCTCACATTTTACTCCCCTATTTGACACAAAGTGCTATAAATAAATAAAATGGAAACTATTCAGCTACTTGACATCTATAATAATAGGGAATGTTTCTATATTACCAGCTTTATTAATAGGCAAAGGTCCCCAGATTTGGCTAGCTACACTAGTAAAAAATTAGGAAGGAGAATGATTTATTCTAATTTGCACAGACTTCTGTGGGGGACTTACATAATTTACCTTATAAATATTTCTACAAAGTAAACATTATAATATAATACATATTCAAGTAAAGAAATAAATGACATGAGGACTCTTCCCTCAAAAGACAACAAACAATAAATAGCAGAGCCCTGGGTGTTTATTTAAATTGTTCCTGAAGGGCTGGTTAGGCCACTGGGAAGTTGTCATGGTTATTGATGTACTTTTTATCCTGAGATGGTTCTAAGATAAAAACATATCATCCATCTATGTAGCTTCTATCATGATCTATGGCAGGATGCTCATACAGCCTTTGATTAAAAGAGATGGATGATTTTTTTTTAAAGAAAGAGGAAACAAAGAACAAAAAACAAACTTGAAAGAGAAAATATTGTTTAATTGAGTCTAATTTTGTATGAGAAAACCTGTGGAGATAATTGAAGGCCTGGAATATTATCTTCTTCCAGATAGGATTTACTTTGGTGTCTGTTACTTATCTTGGCTAAAGGCAGATCTCCTAAATCCAACTGAAGTTGGAAATAATTCAAATGCAGGCTTCAGTCCTTTTGAGAACTGGTCTCTTCTAGGGATCGCTGGAAGCTCAGCTCGGTTCCTCTGCCTCTCAGACATTTTATATTCAGCAAATGTCTGGTGAGAAAAGGCAGCCCCAAAGGATGGGCTCACATCTCCTGACTTCTCTCTCCCTGTAGAGCTTAGTCCTATAAGCCTCCCAGCCCTGGCAGTTTGCCAATACCTTTAAATCACTGTGTAGTCTATTTTGTTTTGTTGATAATTCCTTCACGAGACTTGGTCTCAATCAACTTAACAACCAGCAGCAGACACTCCAGCACCCCTGCCTTGACTGTTGCTGTCACTTCTCATCTCTCTAGGTCATTATCTTGCAGTGACCCTCTCTAGGTCAGTACCCCAGTGTCTACCTCTTCCTTTTTTATTTTTTAAAACATATTCTGCACATGCAAAAAGCTCTCAGAATCTTTCTTGCTACCTGTTGGATTGCAATTGTCTACATAACTTTCTATCAGATCTCTCTGCCATGAGGATCTCTGAGATCTAGTCTCCAACAGGACTGGGTAGCCTAAAGTATCCTAGAGATGAAACCATTCAACAAGGATCCCTCTCATAACCTCTCATCCCAGAATGACAGCTGAGGAAGATGCTTAGTCACAGCTTGCAAAATGTCAGTACACCTGTATTTCCACCCATCCACTTCCAGCTTTGACCCAGTCACAAAACCACTCTTTCACTCCATAAAGCTGACCAGAACCTCTCTCATACAATTAGAGGTGGTTAACACCAGTCACTGATGGAAGGAAGGCCAGGTGGAGCCATGAAACCATGCCAACAAGAATGGCCTTTCCTCAGAAAAAGAATTTAAAAAAAAACCCACAAAAACTAAAAACAAAAAAAAAAAAACAGAGAGGAAGCATCTCCATTAATAATGCTTTAAATATAATACCTAAAGTAAGCTTTGAAATTATGAACAAGTAAAGTCATGTCTCTGGATTGTCATATGATAAAATAACTTAGCACAAGTCGAAGCCAAGTGGAATAAACAAGGGAAAATCAGAATGCAGATGACAAAACAAAACCTAGAATCATCTAGACCAGGCATGCATATACAATGACCCAGTTTTTTGAGAGGTGGAAGTATTGGGGGGTACATATGCACCCAAGCTGCCTACTGCTTTATTTATTTTTTTGTGGGGGGGGTCCGGTCGTGGGGCCTGAACTCTGGGCCTGGGCGCTGTCCCTCAGCTCTTCAGCTCAAGGCTAGCGCTCTACCACTAGAGCCACAGCGCCACTTCCGGCTTTTTTCTTTTTGCTTATGTGGTGCTGAGGAATCGAACCCAGGGCCTCATGCATGCAAGGCAAGTGCTCTACCACTGAGCCACCTTCCCAGCCCATGCCTACTGCTTTAATTAAAGTGATTTCTATCTGTGACTGGGCTCCAAATTCTCCAAGCATAGTCAATGGCTCTTTAATGGTTAACCAACAAGCTAATGTCATCTGATGTTTCTTCTTTACATTATGCTCTTCACTATCACTCTGTTACGAAATTAGTGATGAAAACTGTATAGAACTGTGTAAGAAGCTGAATTGCTTTTTGTTCTCAAGTGATAAGGTTTAAGGATAAATATCATCCTACATGCTCCAAGAGTTCTGGAACGCTCTCACATCTTTTTATTTACAAAATAAAACATATAGACATGTTACAAAGATGTAACATAATCTTAGATATAATGAAATGCATTAATTTGTTTTGATGGGCTTAAGATTTGGGAATTGACCACAGTAGCAGAATTTTAAGCAATGGAGATAGAGTTCCAAGCATCTCACATGAGGGACTTTTTTTTTTTTTTTTTTAACATTCTGATTATTTTCCTAACAATAAAAGCAAAATATTTTTCATTCACATCACTTATGAGAAATCCTCTTACCTGAAGTTCTCATATTCTTCTGCTTGCCTTCTCCATGGACAGTTCTGTATATTTGTGATCATCTGAAGGTAATCACCCTCTGAGTACCTAAAAAGAGAAATGTAAATGTAAGAACATTTCACTTCATTAAAAACTAGAATGTGAAGATCTCACATGGTGTTTTCTTAGAGTACATTTCCATAATTTAGCCTTCTACATAATTTCTGAGATCAAGTAGAAAAATTAAATACATACTTACTTCACAACACCTAGGAACACACAACTTGCAGGATGCTGGTTTTGGAATATGTGAATCACCTATCTCATAAACCAAATTCAGTGTTACAAACTGTGACAGCATACCACCTTGGGTATATACCTTATCATCATTGTATGCTATCTTTACTCATTGACAAATAAGTAACACATCATAAATATGTAGTTAATTGATTTTTCAGATTGTAAGATAGTAGATTTGCCTTGGGATTTATAGATAAAATTTTCTCCCAAATAACCTCCTTGAATTTTACCTTTGAAAAGTACATTTTAAACCAAGATTGGGATAAGATGAGAGAGTTGTGTATCAACATGAAAATCTATAGAAGCATGGACAGCACAGAAGTCCTCACAGATCTCCCTCTTGCTGAAATTCCACCATCAAGTATGAATTCCTAAAGCAAAGAATACTGTTTCATCTTTTAAGAGTGTTATTTGAAATGCAAATATGCCTTTGAATGAGAAAACTCTTAAATTACCTTTCAATTAATTTCCTCCTAGTCATTAGCTGCCAACTATCAGAGATCAAGGCTGGCCAACACTGAGAGGGAGTATATGTTGCTGAAGAGGATGGGGGAGGGAATGGGGAGTAAATGGCTTTGTCTGGGAAAACTATATCCACATCAGTAAAATGAAAGTTCTGCAAAGTTTATCTCTAAAAGAAAGGATTTCGTGGAGTTGGGGTATGAAGTCAACCAAGTGAATCCTTTGTTCCAGATATTTACCTTCCTCTTGGGCTTCTCTCCCTTATAACTACCAACATGAATCAAAAGTGTTTTCCCTTGATTCCTACTGGTCCAGCCGAGAAAATCTGAAAATCTCAAAGGACTGTTAAATACTCAAAGAGAAGCAAAGCCAAGAGTTAGCATGGGAGGGATTAAAAATAGTTCTACACATAAAGGCTTCCAGCCCTAACAGATTTAGATCACTGCACGGCATCCAGTACTTGTCCTAGTACACGAAGTATCTTGAGGCACCAAGGTTTGACCCCTCAATCTGGTCCAAATGTGATACTTACTAGTTGAAGTGAAGTGAGTAATGTCTGTCTCTGCATGGTGGAAGATACTCAAAGATCCTTTAGAAATCACCATTAAACTCGCATACAAAAATCTACCCAAAGTTTTCTCAATATATTCTCTTTAACAGACACATAGTACCATGAATTCTCTCCTGTCTGTAGAAACCTTATCTATGCCCAAAGTATGATTTTAAATCTTTTCATAATATTGGCAAGACAAAAATCAAAGCATTGTATGTATAAAGGTCCAAAACTAAGTAACAAAATAAATGTTCTCTCTCCCTCCCTCCCTTCCTTTTGATTTTTCTCTGTTGCTATCTTGCAAGCAATAGGGCTTGAACAAGGTTTTTTACCTTACCTTTGATGTAAGAGCATTTAAGCCATGTCTCCACTCCTTATTATTTATTTTACTTATTTTATTGCTTTAATTATTATTCAGATAGAGTTTGGGATTTTTTTTTCCAGAAGGTCTTGTATTGGGACCCTCCTATGTATGCCTCCCTTCTAGCTAGCACTGTTTTTACATTCAACTTGCTCACTGAAATGTTGTCTTGTTAGCTTTATTCCTGGTTATATAACAAAATTTGATCCTCTCAGTCTCTCCTCCCAGATTACAGGCATGAGCCCCACTATACCTGGCTAATCATTTTCTCACTAATCTCAACTAAAGTAAAAGTGCAATGAGAGTGGGCCCAAATACAAATAGTTTTTCTAATTAAACCAATGAGAATTGCAAATATATTTTGAATTGAGATAAAATGTAACAGGAAAAGTAAGGTACATAGAAAGTTGCCATCCTACCATGAAATGAAATGTTCCAGTTAAAATGTTTTATTTAAATGGTACACACTAGTTAAAAAAAGAAATTAAATTTCTCATGATGTATGGCGAGAAGTAGTGAACTTGAAGACTTAAGTATTTATTGCTAAATCCACTGAAAATTTAAAGCAAAGTGACAAAGCAGAATGGAAAATGACAAAGAATCAGAGAGCAATGAGACTAACACCTCAAATGGCTTAATATATGTTTAAGAAAAAGGAGTCAAAGAAATATGAAGAAATATGATAGAATTTTTCTTCAAATTTAATGAAATCTATAAATCCAGAGGTCTGAAAAGCCCAGCAAAACCAACGGACAAGAGATACAAACACAAACCCGAAGAGATGTGAGAATAAAAGTCATTAGACCAGTCATCAGAGGAAGATATTAGAAGTAATTAGAGCAGAAACACATTATATATATTACAAACAATTATTAGTACATTATATACAAAGAGACAATGATAAGTGAGACAGCATACTTCTCATCCAAAACAATGGAAGCTGGAAGGCAGTGGAATGACATGAACACAAAGAATGGGATTTATCAAAAACTGTCATTCCAGAATTCTCTGCACAAAAAAAATGTCAAAAAGTGAAGGTACAATAGGAATTTGTCAGACATATGAAAGCTGAGAGGATTCACAACTCATAGACCTATAGCATAACCAAGGTTAAAGGAAGGCTTTAGACCAAACTAAATACTCTTGAGTCTATTAGTTTTTACTTTGGCTCACTTTAAAAGCAGAGTTTGTACTAGTTTGAAATCATTCTAACCTGTATCATGTTTAATCCAGATCATTAAAATTGTCATCCATTGCCAATTAGAGTAGAAGTACAATGTAAAATATTTTGACAGTGATACACATCTTCCAACGAATGGTAGCTGGCTCCAATTTAATTCAATATTGAAAGATGTCAGTCATAATGTATCTGATTTTAATGATAAAGCAGTTGCATAGGAAAGATGGATAGGGGCTGGGAAGGTGGCTCAGTGGTAGAACACTTGCCTTGCATGCATGAGGCTCTGGGTTCGATTCCTCAGCACCACATAAGCAGAAAAAAAAAGCCAGAAGTGGCGCTATAGCTCAAGTGGTAGAGCGCTAGCCTTGAGCTGAAGAGCTGAGGGACAGCGCCCAGGCCCAGAGTTCAGGCCCCATGACCAGACCCCAAAAAAATAAAAAAAGAAAGAAAGATGGATAGATTTTGATTATAATTACAGTCACTGATACTTAAAGCCAAGTGAGCACATTATATCAGACTCATCTGTTCTAAGAAAAAGATTCTCCTGGCCCTTTTTACAGTTGGAAGACAGCACTGAAACGACATACTTCCTGAGAATACTGTATTCAAAGAATGTTTTGTATGTCTAGTCTAAAAATGAAGCATTATCCTCTGATCTTTTAAAGGGGAAGACTAATGTGGGTGGAATATTAGAGTGTTTCCCTCCTCTAAGTACTTACACTTCTCTACTTAAAAAAGAAATACATCACCAAGTAGTAGTTGATTTAGAACATTAAGACTGAAACAGGACTGTCAGATGACAAGGGAGAAGCATCACTGGAGGAGAAGTCCCACGGGTGCTACAAGTTGGGCCAATTTGTGGGATGTGTGTCTCTTCAAAGGCTGCCTATTAGGAAAAAATGCTCTAAATCACGTAAAAAATTCTGCACATTTACATTTCCAAGGATTTTCAGTTTACAAAATGTGGAGCCCACCATAAAATCTTGGGAGGCCAGCTTTATTTATGGTATTATTTCTGCTCTTAGGGATGATAAAATTAAAAGTTCTGAGAAGGTAAACAGCGCTGCCCAGGATTGCATAGTAAGAGGATGAGCTACGAATTAAATTCATGTCTTTTGATTCACATTCTGGGTCTCTTTCCAATATATCATGCTGCATCTCATCTATTTTCATAATGAAACTGAAAATTAATCCCATCAGAAACATTTATTAGTCCCAAGACATACAATAAATCACACTAAATAATGCAGATATTTTCAAAAGAATAAATAATGTCTACTTAAATCATTATAAATAATATCCAAAATGAGACAAAAATTATAAATAACATCCAGAGTGATACTAAGTAAATATATTAAATATTTAAATATATGAAATAACTATGTTACTATGTGCTTAAATATTTTTCTCAGAGTTGTCTCTTTGAAGATCAAGATCCACATGCTGTGATTAGTTTTGTCTCAATTAAGATAAAATTGGCTTTTTAATGCTTTAATTTCTGGGTAATTAATTACAGCCTTAAATATTTATTGGATACTTATTAAGTGCCTCAAAATTATCTTGGGGGTGTTAATTTATTAGCTCAATTCAATCTGCTATGACACTAATTTTTACAACATTTCTTATGCGTGAGAGGGGGGTTGAGTGGGTACTGAGGCTTGAACTCAGGGCCTGGGTGCTGTCCATTAGTTTTTTTCACTAAAGGCTAGAACTCTACCACCTACGACACAGCTCTACTTTCGGCTTTTTGCAGGTTAGTTTGAGAAGATTGTCATGGATTTTCCTGCCAGGGCTGGCTTCAAACCTCAAACCTAAGATCAAAGTCTCCTGAATAGATAGAATGTGACAGGATGGACCCCCAGTGACTAGATAGTTTTTGTAACATTTCTTCATGGTGCAAATCAATTTTTCCTGACCACTGAAATGTGTGGGAACATCCTAGCAATATTACATCAGTAGATTTCTGTGCAGATCAAGAAGTCTTGAGTAGCTGATACTAAATATTTTGAGGAGCTCATCTCTGCATAAGAATAAATTCTGCAAATGAGCATACTGCTTCACGGTTTTTAGTCAATTCAACAAATCATTTCCATTCAGCCAGACTTTGTAAAGAATGGCTGATGAGTGTATGAAAGATAAATGAAGAGAAGTGTGTGGCCTTTAGACTAGGTGGAGCCATGCGGAAATAACAATATTTCATCCACTGATAGCAGATGATTTCACTTTACCTTAGTTTCCTACTTGCATGATGGAAACTTCTAACTATCATTGTTTTTTATTCATAACTTCTGATTAGAATGTCATGTATATTGTCAATGGACATGAGAGAAAGAGGTCTCAAGCTCTGATTTCTTGGTAACATTTAGTGCCACTAAGACAAGTAAATAAATTTGCAAAGCAGTATTATAATAATAAAAATTTAAAATAAAAAGTAATTTTAAAAACAGGCATCCTAGATTAACTCCTAAAGACATCAGTGTACTTCTTCACAGCCTTAGTGATTGTTTTGAAAATTTTCAGAGGAAACAAAAAATATCTTCTGTCCTAGGAAATCAAATTTTGGAGTAATTAATTAAAAAATGTCTACAATATGTTTTTATCTTCATTTTTGATAGTAATGAAGTTTGAACCCTTAACAGGCAAGAGCTCTACCATCAAGCTATGTCCACAGCTCTTTATGATTTTATTTTTCAGATAGTTTTCTTACTTTCAGCAGGCTGGCCTCAGGCTATGATCCTCATATCACACCTCCCAAGTAAGCTAGGATCACAGGCATTTGAATACTGTTATAGCGTTAGAGTGTGGTATAACATACAACAGTGAATAGAACACCAGGTAAGATTTTTATCACATATGGTGGCTCACACCTGTAACCCCAGCTACTTAGGAATCTGAGATCTGACAATCATGGTTTGCAGGCAATATGGACCGAGAAATCCATGAGACTCTTATCTCCTATTTGATGGTTATCAAAAGAAACCCAAACCACCAAAAAACCCCACATAATTGGAGCTATGCCAGAGTACTCACCTTGAGCACAAAAGCTTAGGGATACTGTCTGGACCATAAGTCTGAGCCCAGGAGTGGCAATAAATAAATACAAAAACAAAAACAAGATCTATGAGGTGCTTTAAAACTTTGCCTTTCAAGTTCTTCTGATGCACATAGATAGAATTGATACCTCCTTCCTCGTGTCTTCTTTGCAATGCCTCTACACCTACTGTATATACTGTAACAGTTATTCCTTTGTTTTACTGTTATTTACTGAAATTGATTTATTGAACATCTGTAATGAATGCAGTAATGTTCACTAATAATACAGTCAAACATAAAAAATCCATGGTATCATGAAGATTATATTGTTGTAGGAAAAAATAGAAAATCAGAGTAACAGATAAATAGCATGTTAAGGTGATGGGTAATTCTGTAAACCAAGTAATATGAGGGAAAATAAACATGGCAATAGAGAAAGAAAACAGGTGGAAATGTTTTAATTTATGTAAGGTGGCCAGGAAAGCCCTTTCTAAGAGGTGACAAATGAACAAAGATTTGAAGGAGATGTTCAAGATGTATACCTGAGGGCAGAAGGAGATGCATAGAGCATTATAGTCAAAGGCAATGACAATGATAAAAGACTGAATGATGAGTTGGATCAACAAAACTACTCAAGGTAGGGGTAATTCACCAATGAGTCAGCCTTCAGTCTCTCATATAGGTGGTCCAACATGCAGTCAGAAAGGTAAGGAGGAGAAACATAAAGCCATAGGCCGTGTTACTCAAAGTATGTGTGAATACTAGTAGTACTGGTTAGTATTTCACAGATGTGAAATGGGACCCTATATGAAATCCTAATTCCAGGTGATTTGTAGATACATTAAATCCTTAAACAGTCTGACTGAGGTATAACTTGCATACATATAACTTTCAACCATTTTAAGTAATTGCTTAATATTGTAACCATATTCACAGATATGTTCAATCATCATCACAACTTTAGAACAGTTTTATTCCCTACAATGGAAACCTTATACCCTTTTATTTAGCACCTCTTCCATTGTTAAAGTTTAATATTCTCTGTTTTCATTTACATTAGGCTCAAAGTATGTTTTCATTTCTGTTTTGATTTCTCCTGAGATACACTGGGTACTTAGGAGTGTGTTATTGAATGCTTATAGATTTGTGAATTTCTAAAAATCACTTTTCTGTTATTGATTTCTACTTTCATACCATTGTGGTCACATAATATTATTTATATTATTTTGTAGTGGTTAATCGGAGATAAGAGTCTCATGGACTTTCCTGCCTAGGCTGGTTTTGAGCTGTGATCCTCAGATCTCAGCATCCTAAGTAGCTAGGAGGCATGAGCCATCAGCACCCGGCTTTATTTTATTTTTACCCTTTAAGACTTCCTGAAGTTTATTAATGGCCTAACAGATGAACTAGCCCAGAGAATATTTTGTGTTCATTTGAGAAATAATGGGTATTTTCCTGTTGCTGATGCATCATTCACAGATCCCTGTTAGGGACAGTTGATTGTGTTCTTCAGGTCCTTCTTCATTTGTCTAGCTGATGCATCCTCTACTGAAAGTGGAGTATTAAAGTCTCCAGTTATTATTGTTTAAATCACCTCTCTACTTATTTATGCCTGTTTTTGTAGTGCTGGGGAGCTTTGTGCATAATAGGGAAATACTCTACCGCTGAGCTACCACTGAACACCTAACACTTCGTGTATTTTGATACTGTGTTGTAGGTGCATATTGTTTGTAATTATTATATAATTCTTATCGATCAAGCTTTCTGTCATAAAATTTTCTCCCTTTTTTTAAAAGTCTATTTTGAGCTAGTAATTGTGGCATGTACTTATAATCCTAGCACTCAGGAGGCTGAGGCAGGAAGACCATGAGTTCAAGGCCATTATAGCAAGACATTGTCTAAAAAAGATATTTCTTATTTTACCTAATGTTAGGATAGTCACCCAAGCTTTCACATGGCTACTGTTTGCATGAACTATCTTTTCTTTTATCCTTTTACTTTCAATGGACTTTACCTTTCAATCTAATATATGCCTTTGGTAGACAATATAGAGTTAGGTTGTGCCTTTTTTATTCAGTCTGATAATCTCTGCCATTCAGATTGAATGTTATTTATATAGTTAGATTTAAGTCTATTATTTTCTCTTTGCTTGCTGTATTTTATTTAATTCCCATATTCCTTCTTTACAGATTTTCTTTGCCTTAAAGGGATCTTTCTAATGCCATGTAGCATTTTTAATGTACCATATACATACTAACACTGGAATCAGTTTCATATTTACATTACCTTAATGACACTAATACATAAAACATCACTACTATATAGTTCTTTTCCCTTTTCTCTTTTGAGACATCATTGTTAAATTATACCTATAGTGTCCAAAATTCAACTATACAATGTTATAATTAATATTCTGCCACCACTAATCATTTCTTTAATACAATAACACTTTGCTATTGCTGGCACATACATATTTTTTTAATATTATTTTATTTTATTTGAGAACATACTGTACAGAGGGGCTACAATTACATGGGCAGGATAATGCATACATTTCTTACCAAGCATTGCAGCCTCCTCCTTTGTTTACCCTTCACCTCCCTTCCCAGCCTCCCCCCTCCCCCCACCCAATTATACCCCCCTCCCCCCCCCCCCACCGACATTGTAAAGCTGGTTTTGACATGACATTTTGTACTTCTCATTGTTGCAACAGGTCCACCTGAATCCTTAAACGACTTGTTTGCCCCCATCTCCTCCACATGTTATACTGACATCAAATATAGTGAAAGCGGGGGTTACACTGTGGGGGAGGGACATACAAAGCAACAAAGAAATAATCTTATAAATGTGTTAGAAACATATGCATGAAAGAAACAAAAACATTAAAATACATATTTAAGGGTTCATTTTCCTAACATCACATTATCTGATCTTTTCTGCTTGACTCATACCTATACTAGATATTGCAAATAAGGGAAACCATGGGACCTATGCTTCTTTGGGCCTGGCTTACTTCACTTAATATAATTTTTTCCAAGCCTTTGCTGGCACATATATTATTTGTGAAAAACTAGTAAGGGACTTTCCAAGCCACTGTAAAATTTTTGACTTTTATTTTGAGTAAAATGCAAAGATACCAGAGCAGAGAAGATATCTGATCTGACTTACAAACAGTAGGATTTCTCTGTCTACTATGTTAAGAAATAGTTTTTTTAGAGAGCAAGAAGAAAATATTTAAGAGATGCTTGCATAATCTAGAAGAGAGGTACAGGTAGTTTCCACTAGAATAAGAGGAGTGGGGTTAGGAAGAAATCATCATCTTTTGGGTCAGATTTGATGGTGGCCAGCAGAGCTTAATGACATGTTAAGTGTAGAATAAGAGAGAGATAGAAGATAATGCCAAAGTTGTAGACCTGAGCAAATGGAAGGACAGACATGCTATTAACTGAACTAGGGAAGAGTGAGGACATATGAACGGGCCATGATGGTGCAGCCCTTGGAAAGAGGTGGAAGCTAGCGTATTGGAAGTCAGAGACCACAAAGCAAGATAGAGTATAAAATTTAGGGGGAAGTTCAGAAGAGCAGTGTGAGACATGGTAGATTTAAGAGCCTTTATCCTTCACTCCAAAGAAGCACTAACTGGGTGGAGATAGGGATAAATCTGCAAAGAGGTCCAGGCAGTAGATATAAACTTGGAAACCATCAGTATGTCGATGGTGCATATATCTAGGAGCCCGAAGAGCCTAGAAGGCTGAGAATGAAGAGAAATGAGGCTAAGAACTGAGCTCTTCTCATCGCCGCGTCAAAAGTAAAGGGAGATGAGGAAGAATCTGTGATAAAAACTGAAAGAGAAGCCAGTGAATTGTAAATAGGTTTAAATATCCAGCTCTCTGAATATATTGTCAAAAGATAAAAAGAGAAACAACCTCTCTATTGTGATGCCAGTTAGGCAAGCATTCTCATCTGTTTAGAAGCATGCATCTTTGACAAAGCTCCCCAGTGAACACGAGGCTCAGTGGGGGGTGACCTCAGACTGACTCTCCCTGGGCTGGTCAGAGTGTTTCTGATGTTAAAATTCAATACATGACCACAACATAAAAAACTTCAGATACCAATTTTTGAACTCAGAAATTACTTAGCACCCAGTCATGATCAAACCAAGAGAAACACAGTGTTCATCCACGTAATCATTAAGGTAATTGCAATGCAAGACCATGGTATAGAAGCCTTGTCAAGTGAAGGAATGTGTATAGAGCGTTTTGGAGATAGGTCACTTTTGAGTAACTTCACATTAAAATCACATGCACTTCCTTTTGCAGCTGTGACTTTGAATTGCACTCTCATTACAAACGGTATCATAGACTCAAAAAAGAAAAAAAAAAAAAAAGAACCAGCAGAATCTCATGTAGACCCCGTATGTGTCATTTCTAACTCCCTGATATTTTGCAAGCCACGGAAGCCCTCACGGTGCATTTGTCTCACTGGTATAATTAAAACAATAAATCTACTCTGAAAAATTAATGGAAGACCAAACTAAAGTTACTAAAGTTACTAAAGTTACTGGCAGGATGGCAGTTGTTATTATCATTATTGATAACTATGGTGACAATAATTATGACCATTATGATGAAATGTAATAATGTAAGTGATTACTAATTGAGGAATCAATTCACTACTTACAAGCATGTAACAAATTATACCCAAACTTACAGGATAAAAACAACAATAAACACTTATTATCATATCAGTCAGGAACTTATGACTACAGTGGTTTAATTGAGTGACAATGGCCCAGCATCTCTCATTATGCTGCAAAGTTAAGATAGTCTTTGGGGCTAAAGGATCTACTTCCAAGAAGCTCTTGAACATCACTGACAAGACGGTACTGGGCACTGGCAGAAGAACTCAGATCCACCATGGGGACCACTCTAAGTCTTCATGACATGGTAGTTGTCTATTAGATCAAACCAGCAGAACTCAGCTCCCTTCAGTAAGGCAGGGACTTTAGAAAATACCAAGAATATGAAGACTGGCTATCACAAATAGAAAATAAATGACCTCTTAAACACTGGAAGTTATAATCAAAGATTTTTGGAAATAGTAGTAATTTGTTTATTTGTTGATCACTTTAAGTCAGTATGGGTGTGTAGTTACTTTTTTTTTGTCAATCATGGGACTTGAACTTATGGCCTGGGCACTGTCCCTGGGCTCTTTTGCTCAAGGCTAGTGCCCTACCACTTTGAGCCACAGCTTCTGGTTTTGTGGTAGTTAACTGGAGATAAGAGTCTCAGACTTTCCTGTTCAGGCTGGATTTGAACTGCAATCCTCAGGTCTCAGTCTCCTGAGTTGCTAGGATTACAAGCGTGAGCCACCAGTGCCCAGTGTGTGGTGACTTTTATTGCCAGTCTTTCCATTGGTGACTTCCTTCAAGTGACTTGTTATTTGAAGGAGAAGCCTCTGATGAAAATATCCAGTCACCACTGGAATCTAAATAGAAAGGTGGTGTTTCAATTTTTTTCCAAAACAAAGTTTAGTTTTCATAGACAACATTTACAGTAAAATAATGCACTATTTCAATCTTCAGCATTGTGAGAACCAAGTATTGTTTGAAGAGCTTGTATTAGATTTATCCTGGTTATTTTTCTACATCAATGACACACACACACACACACACACACACACACACACACACACACACACACAGAAAGAGAGAGAGAAAAAGAGAAAGAAAGAGAAAAGGTGAGACAGAGACAGAGAAACAGACAATTGTTTAAGCTTTATTTCTCACCCTTTTACTAATAGGTTTCCTGGTTTGGAAATTAAATTAAATTAAATTAAATTGAGGGCAACAAATTCTTTGAAACATAATCATTTAAAACAAAATTTCTTTAAAAAATAGATTCCTTAGAACATATTAAAAACAAAAATGTGTATGGATTAGGAGAATTTAAGAAACTATTTTTCAAGGTTTTAAGATTGTGATTGTTTTTATGTACTTTTTGGGAGAGAGATGATTAAATCTTTTAATAGGTTTGACATTGCTTTTGGTGCAAATGCAGAGAGGTATCAGCGTTCTACGGTGGCTTGTATGCATCCCAACGTAAATGTCTAAATCAAGTTGGGCCATGGAATCACATGACTGTGAACTGGGCTGTGACAGAGGCATGAGCAGACAGACAAAAACATGCATTTGTAGGAGGATCACATTCCGAAGTTGGCTGTATACAAAAATGTGAGATCCTACCTAAAAACCTAAAGCCAAAGGGGCTGGGTGTAGTTCAAGTGGTAGAGTCTAGCTCCTGCTAACAAGCACAAGACCCTATTTTCAAATCCCAGAACCACCCAAAAACAAAACCCCAAAGACCCCAGCCAGTTCTTTAGTTGCCAAGAGGAACTTAAGACATAAAAAATGCACTAGGGCTGTGATTAGGCAGTCTCAGGATAACATCTTTTCCTTCTGACCTATTTCTCTCCACCAATGAGAGTAAGGTATGCAAAATCTCCAAGCCCTTAAAAGCTGACCAAAAAAAAAAAAAAAAGACAAGTTGAAATGTTAGAACTGAGAAGACAGGCAAAAGTGTATAAATCACTTTAAAAGGCAATTATTGTACCACAGACTTAAAACTAGAAAAAGAGAAAAAAAAAACCCCACAAGTCATCCATCATTCCAGGCCAAAAAAGATCTTGTATATGACCAGAAATCTTTCTTCCTGGTAGAGAACTTGAAATTCAGGAATACTGGCTTTGTTAGCAGGCTGTCAAGTGATCTGCTCACAGTCAGACTTTTTGAAGTTTGATCTGCCATAATTTACGCCTCCTCTTTTCATGTAGCAATTCAGGTCATGTTGTTCTCTCTAGAAAAATAAAGGCTGAAGAACATTTAGGATCAGTCTTCTACTCACTTAATTTCACCCTGGGGGGGGCACCTCTGACCAGTGTCTTGGTGCCTCCCCATGAAGAAGATATCTTTCAGAAAATTCTATCATTCCCCATCATTTAAAGTGGCACTGCACAAAACAGGTGATCAAATGTATATGCGTGCAATATAAAGTATGGTTCAAATCATTCTTCATTTTGGATGTTAATTCTGAATATGTATAATATAACAAAATAAAAAGCCACCAGATTACAAGTTAGCCTGCCTTACCTTAGTAATTTTGCAGACATCTATCGAACACTGGCTCATACTCTGTTCTGGAGAAAAACCTCTACCTCCTTTCACTAGAGGAACTATTTAAACTGCTCTCAAGTGTTCAAATGATATACAAGATTGCTGTTGCTTAAAAATAAATTGTTTCTTTCCACTTTAAGAGATACCACAGGAATCTATAATGAAGGATGGTCAGAACATTAGAGCTATCTCATGTATACATGCAGAGATGTCTGATGACCCATCACTGACTGAAGCTCCTTCTACCTAACATAAAGTTGCTACAATCAGTTACCCTGCCAGATGCTACATTGCCAGTGCCAACCTCATATCGATTCAGCTCATATTCTATTGGTCAAAAACAGTCAGCTGACCCCAGCATCTACATAGACTAGATTTAGCCAATGGCACAGGAATGCAATGAATTGTGATTTGAATCCATGTGGAATACAAGCTTTCTTTTCAACAACATCAGGGTGTCATCTGTCAAAGATGGCTGTCAAGTAGGAAGGAAGGAGCCAGAAATCTGACTCTATTGTTGGGGAAGAGCCACCTAAACACTACCTGCTCAAGTAAGAATACTGAAAACTGTAGGAGACAGACAGTAACATTTTGCAATAAGACAGTGAATTTTGAGCAGATTTGTTAGACTACTTCATCTGTGACTAAACAGTGGAAGCGAAACAAGTTTAACTGTACATTTTCTTTGGATGTCAAGTTCTTAGAATAATGGAAATGCACACTTTTTAATGTGACAGTTTAATTATAAATGTCCCCAAGGCCTTGTGTGTTAACAGCTTACTCCCTAGTGTGGCCCTACTGGGACCTTTAAGAGGTACAGCCTAGTGGGGAGGTTTTAGGTCACTGAGGGCGTGTCTTTGAAGGAGATTGTGGATTCCAGCTCTCTAGATTACAGCCACACAGTGAGCAGCTTTGTTCTGCCATAGGATCCCACTGTGGTGTACTGTGGGCCTCCCCTACCAGGACCACCGCCATCGAGGCCTGAAAGAAATGTATATGTTGACCACAGGCAGGACATTCCAAACTGTGATTCCCTCATTAAGCTCTCTCCTTTATGTGCTAATTTTCCTAAGGTAGTTGTTATCATAATGGAAAGCTGACTGGCACAGCAACAGAAGCAGAAATACCCAGGCAGGAAACAGTGAGTCCATTTCCTAGGTCAGCATCTCTGAAATATCTGCTCTTAGAAAAAAATCATTTCATTTGCCTGAAGCACTGAGGGCTAAGATGAAGAATTTGAGGACCTAATGGAGCCATTTTTTCTAAAAACATCAACAGAAAATATTTCAAGTAATGTCCGCCACACTGAGAAATGAGTGAACCAGCAGTGATAAGATGGCTAGATAGCACTTTTAATATGCTATAATATTGTCATCTAGAAGATAACATAGTGAAAAGAATTTCACTGTAGAAACCCAGAGACATATTCATGTATGCGTGAAAAACAGAAAAGTGAGAGGAAAAGTCAAAGAAGGTAACATTGACACCTAAAAGGAGTTGAAGTTCATAGATTTATAGACTACTTTTAAGACCTAGAGATTAGAAATGGCATAGAAAGGTATTTTGAGGGCCTAAGAAATGCATCCATCCATCCATCTATCCATTCACTCAAGAAATGCTTTGTGAGCAATTAATTCCTGCTTACACCTTAAACACCACAAACAGAACTGTGAACAAGATTTTAAAAAATGCCCTAGCTGCCCTATGACCCAGCAATCCCACTTCTGGACATTTACCCAAATGATCACAAACAAGGCCATATTAAAGCTACCAGCACAACTATGATTTTTATTTTTTTAATTTTTAATAAGTTTTTTTTTATTGGGAAAATACCATACAGAGGGGTTACAATTACATGAGCAAGGTATGAGTACATTTCTTATCAAGCATTGTTGCTTCCTTTGTTTCCCCTTCCCATCTCTTCCCATCTCCTCTCCCCCCACCAAAGTTGTAAATTTGTTTTTCGAAATAGCGTCTATGTTTACTGAAGCATTATTCACCATAGCTAAGATATGGAACCAACCCAGATGTCCCTTAGTAGATGAATGGATCAAGAAACTGTGGTGTGTGTGTGTGTGTGTGTGTGTGTGTGTGTGTGTGTGTGTGTGTGTGTGTGTGTGTGTGTGTGTGTGTGTGTGTGTGTGTGTATACATATTAATATATATGAATTCTATGCTTCTATCAGAAAGAATCATATCACCCCATTTATTAGGAAATGGAAAGACGAAAAAAATCATATTAAGTGAAGTAAGCCAGGCCCACAGAAATATAGGTCCCCTGGTTTCTCTCATTTGCAGTAATTAGTATATGTCTAGGGTAATTTTATCAGACAAGCAGAAAAGCTCAAAAGCTATGAACATATGACTATGCTAAATGAAGTGAACCCAAAGATATGGACACAAGAGGTCTTTCTTTGTTGTTCTTTTTAATGTACTTGTGATTTTTTTTTTTGTTTCCTTTGTATGTTCTTTCCCCTATGGTATATCTACCCAGTTGTCACTGTACTTGATTTTGGTACCTTGCATCTTGTATATACATTTAACTAATTTGGGGAGGGGAAGGGGAATAATAAAACGCTGAAACAAGGACACAGGATGAGCCATTGCAACAAGGATACTCACAAGACACTACTATGTTGGAAATGAGCTTTACAACTTTGGGGGAGGGGAGGAGTGAGGGAAGTGGGGGAGGGAAGGGATAGTGGGAGAAAAACAAAGGAGGAGGTAACAATGCTCGACAAGAAATGTACTTGTTACCTTACTCATGTAACTGTAGCCCCTCTGCACAGCATCTTTACAATAAAATAAAAATTTAAAAATAAAAATTTTAAAATGCCCTGCTGTTACAAGTCGTTATGTGGAAAAACGAACTTTACAACTTTGGTGGGGCGGGTAAGGGGAGGATAGGAAGGGATGGGAAGGGTAAACAAAGGAGGAGGCTACAATGCTTGATAAGAAATGTACTCATTATCTTGCCCATGTATCTGTAACCCCTCTGTACAGTATTTTCACAATAAAAATAAAAAATAAAAATGCCCTGCTTTCTTGAGTTCAGTCTTTAATAGAGCACAGTCAAGATACATAACATACTATGTTATCCTAATGGCAACTGCTTAATTCCTCCCTTTCTTCCTCTCTCTTTCCTTCCCGCTCTCCCTTCCTTTTGTGGTACGAGAGTTTGAACTCAGGGCCTCAGATTTCTAGGTAGTTGCTCTACCAATTGAATCATATCTACCAGCCCCTTTTAAGCTTTTGTTATTTTTTTTAACAGTGTCTTGTGCTTTTGCCTGGATTGACCTATCCTTCCTGCATTGTTACGTTATAGGCACGTAATACCATGCCAGGTTTTAGGTTTTTTTTTTTCTTTTCTTTAAAAAAAACATAGCCAAGAGTAGCAGAGAAAAAAAAGTGCTGATTCCCTCCCACTATAACTCTGGCCTTCTGAATTCTATTTTAGCAACTTGAAAGGGACAAATTGTCTGAAGAAAGAGAAAATTCTAAGTCTTTAACAGACCATAACAAAAATAGCGAGAAATAATTATTTCTAAGAAAATGAAATTACTTTTATCAGCACACACTGAATGGCTTTCCCAATTGTCCCTTGTAAGTCTCTAATAGCATTAGTTTCAGAACACACAATTCCTGACAATAGACAATACCACCGAAAAAATTAGTCTCCTGTGTACAAAATAACACTTTTATAACAACGGGAAATTCGTGCCTGCTCTCCCTAGACCTCTACTGCAGTGAATACTAGTGCAGGCTAATTACATGAGCTAGCTGAAAATTGTGTGTGTAATGGAAAGGCAGCCCCCTAAAGAACAGCGGAGAGAAGGTCTTGCCATCAACTACAAAACAACAGGGAAAAGCAAGAGAGCAAGCAAGAGAGCATGCGTACTCATTAGCATACTGCAGTAATCACTGTGGCTGGTGCATACAAAAGAGTAACTTCTCTTCTTTGATTAGAGAATTTCCCCCAATGCTGATTCATTGTTTTGCCATGATCTGTGGCTATTGATCACGCTTGTATTTTGAGGATGATTGTCATTTGGGGGAATCAAAGAAATGGCTCATGTCAGTGAGAGGCAGAAAACAACAGCCACTGAGGTGTGTGTTGCAGGGGTTTACAGGTTTCTGGAGGCGTCCCAGAGCAAGGAGAAATTTTCCCCAGTTATCCTTTCTCAGGCATCCTCACACTATTGGACTGATATATAAAATGTGGTACAAAAAGGTTTGGAATTAAGGCCCTTGGGTAAAGTTTGAAGCCTTGTCACACCTCCACACCCAACAAACAACTAAAAGAGAAACTCTGGGTGCCGTTCAATCAGATGTGAAGTGTCATCAACAAAGCATGAGCTACTTCAAGTCCAGCCGAGAGGAAAGAGTATATGTGCCAATATTCCAGCTGATCTTCAGAACCCCGGGGTCTCTGTGAGACATATAGGGGCTCAAATTGTGATATGTGTGTGTGTGTGTGTGTGTGTGTGTGTGTATGTGTGTGTGATTAGAGTTTGAATTAAGAGCCTGGAGCTTGCTAGGTGAGTGCTCTACCATCTGAGCCATACTTTTAGTTTACTTTTCATATAAGGTCTTGCTAAAGTTTGCCTGGGTTTGCCTCAGATCAAGACCTTCCTACCTGATCCTTCCATGGAGCTGGGATGACAGACAGGACCCATGGCACTTAGCCTCACATTGTGTAACGTAAGAAGACCTTGGAGTGTGGCTGAGTAGAGTGGCCTACACCTCTTATCTGAGCAGTTGGGAATCCCAGAACTGAGGCAGGAATATCTTATGTTTGAAGCCAGTTTGGCCACATAGTGAGATTCTGGTGGACCTGGCCTAAAACCAAAGTGGGGTCTGTGAGGTCGATTTTTCATCACATAACATTTTGCTCTTATATTCAACAAGATGCACAGCGTATGGGTAGTTCTTCAGAAAGATCTGGATCCCAGATCATGTAAATTCTGGCTTAGCCAGGAATCACATCAGTCTGTAAGACTGATCTCAGTCTGCAAAGGACCATCAATAGAGAAGAAAAAGTCCTAAGTCTGTGTACGCAGAGGTTCCGTTGAACAGCAGGTCAGACCAGGTTACTTAGCCTGCTTTCTTGTCTTCCAAGTCAACCTCCCACACCCCCACAGATTTACAGACAGCTGATTTAAGTCCTTCCTCCCACAAGTAACAATCAAAAGAGGAAAATGTGTGCACATGTATGTACATGAGAGACTCAGAAAGAGAAGAGAGAGAGAGAATACAGAGAAGAACTTCCAGGTTTTTCTTACAGAGCTATGATCCCACAGTCCTATGCACATCCTTTGTCTAGCATGGCTAGTCTCTTCTCCTATCAGCTTCAACCCAAACAGGACTCTTCACATCAGAATCTCAGGTCACAGAGTCACTTCCATGTGGGATGCACAGAGCTTTTGGATTTCTTTCTCCTTTGTTAAAGAGGAGGATGCACTGGATTCTTTGAGGTACAATATGGTAAACAGAAGTAGGGATGTGGGGAACAGCCACAATTGGGACCAAAGGCAAATTGTAACTGAAATTTTGTGGGAAAAAAATTTCTAAAATAGAGTCCAGAACACTTATCAGATTTGATTCTCAAAAGGATTGGAGAGCTTCTTCTTTTAAAACCTAGCCCATAAAACCACACAGCATTTTTAATAAAAGTGGATCCAGGAACAGATAAGCTAAGCCTCCCCCTGTCCACCCCTCCCCCCACACTGTATCACCAGGGAGGTCCAGCTCTGGGTTGTTGGTCTCCGATCGCCAATAGAAGCTTCTACAAGCTCAGCGTCAAGGCTGAGGGAGGCGAAATCTTCTTTCAAAAATGATCTAGAGAATACAGAGTACTGAACATTTCTTTCCTAATAAAATTACATGTGAAGAGTGGGACTTACCGCTTTGTTTTGTTAGATAAAGACTTGAAGCCATACTTCAGACTTTTGCACATCTCTGTCAGTCGGAGTGACTTCTCATTTAGATATGTGCTGGTTCATGGAAAAGACATTTTAAAAAGAGAGAGAGAGAAAGAGATTGACTTACAATGAAAGCTCATAAGATATCATTAGCCAACATCAGATTTAATTGATAAAATAAAGTCTGGTTTTCATTCATTTATTGGATATCTCCCTAGAAGAAAAAGGAAATTGATATTTTCACCTCTGACAGGTCTAAATTATTTTTTTAAAAAGCACCTTACACTACAAAGCCAAACTGAAAAGAAATCTATGCTGACAACACTCTATTTCCAGGTTTTCCTATTTTAAAGTTCGTATTTAAAATGGACAGATTGTTGGATAGTTTTCACCTGAGTGCATGTAAATAACCTCTATTTTTTTTTAGAAGTGTTGTCTTAGCTAGGAAGCATGCAGACACAGGGAGTAATATTTTCTCTATAAAGAAACACAGACAGAGCTGGCCTTTGATTAATATACCAATTGTGACATAAAGGCCTGGCGCCATTGCTTCATGAATTTAGGAAACTGGAGGTGAAACAAAACCCAAAGAAGAAGCAGTTTAAGAGACAGACACCAGTGGCTTGTGACTATAATCCTAGCAACTCAGGAGGCGACATCCAGAGGATCATAGTTCAGAGAGAGCTCAGGAAGAAAAGTCTGTTGAGACTTCATCTCCAATATAACTAGCAGAAAAAATGGGGCTGGAGACATAGTTCAAGTGGTAGAGTGCTAACCAAAAAAAGCAAGTGGAGGGCTTGGTAGAGCGCCAGCCAATGAGCAAAAGCATCAAGTATGGAGTTTGAGTCCCAGTCTCGGACAAAAATACAAAACAACAACAATGACAACAACAAGTTAAGTGAAGGCAAAGCACTGATTTCAAACCTCAGTACCAGAATAAAAAAGAATGGTAACTCCTTTGTACAATTACTTAATACTAACAATAATTAACAAAACCCAAAAAGCACTTTAAGGATGTAATTTATGGAGTCATGAGCATAATGGCACACTGGACATAGGCATGTTCTTTATATATTTCCACATCTCTAACATTCCTTGTCTCACAGTGTGACTGTCATGATACATGCTGGAAAAAACATTGTAAAAGAATCGAGTACCATGTCTTAATATAGTAGGTGCTCAATAATACCAACTCTCACTTTCTGTAGGCTTTACCAATAGGCACTATTCTTACTGTAGATGCATTTATTTAGTCATTCAGAAGGAATCTGTTGGGCATCTCATAGGAGCTGGATTTGTTGGGAATCAAATCGGAGCTGCATTTGTTCAGAATTGTATCTGGGCACAGGATATTTAGGACAGGGAGGTAGAGACAATAGTCATGGCAATTTAAGTTAGGGAAGAAGATATTTAGCAAACGAATAGCCATACAAACAGGAAAACAGGGTATATGACACACACACACACACACACACACACACACACACACACACACACACACACACACACACACACACACACATATTACAGGCTCATACCCGTAATCCTAGCTACAGATGCAGTTGATAGGACTGCTCTGCCTCCAAAATCGAATGAGTCAATCCATCATAAATATTTCTCTATATCTTTATTTCTATTCCCTATGGGTTCTATTCCTCTAGAAAACTCTAATTAATTAATTAGTTTAGTTTAGTCATATGTTCATTTAGACATCTAGCTTTCAATAATTACTGTTAGGAGAACAAAGTGCTGGCAGGTCTGGAAGTAAGATGGGACACTGGCCAGAAACTGTTTACATGCCCAAGATTAAGCAATCTGAGCTGGACACCAGTGGCTTATGCTTGTAACCCTAGCCACTCAGGATACTGAGAGATGACAGGGTTCAAAGCCAGTCCAGGCAAAAATGTCCATGAGACTCATCTCCAACTAGACTCCAAAAAGCTGGAAGTAGAGCTGCAGCTCAAAGTGATAAAGCACTAGCCTTGAGAAGAAAACAAAAAGGCTCAGGGACAGTGTCCCTGTTCCCCTGCCCCAAGTTCAAGCCCAAGGACAGGTTCGCGCACACACACACACACACACACACACACACACACACACACAAGCAATCTTCCTGTGTGCACAGAGAGAAGACCTGGATACAGATGTGTTCTGGAAACTGCACCACACCCGTTTTCGTTAGCAAGTAATAAAGTGGACAGCTTTGAGAGGGACAAGACTTTGTAGTACATTACATCCTGTAATGCAGGAAGAGAGGGAGGTGACAATATAAAGTTAGAAAGAAGACAGCCTCATAATTAATTCTCTGCTATTTCTCAGAAATACTCTCTAAATGTATGGATGCAGATCCCAGTGAGTTTACCAATCCCTCTTAATTCTGGTACAATTTCTCTGCCTCATTACATCCTTCCTCTTTCTCTCTCTTGCTGTCTATATGTCTCTGATCTACTGTGCTTTCTGAATATATTACCATACTTTCCAAGGATTTGTTTATTCCTAATGAACAAATTATTCAGGCAGCATTGTTAATGAAGTGAATTACCAAGCTAGCATTGCTTTAAATCATGGTAGCTTTGTGATATTGAATTGTGACACTTGACAACCAGGCACCAATACAATTGTGTCTCACATATCTTTCCTTGAATTGAAGAGATTCTTTATTAACATAACCTCAAAATAGGTTTGCCCAATTAAAAATCAGAGATGGCCAGGTGCTGGTGGTGGATGCATACATAAATATCTAACAGAGAGAGAGAGAGAGAGAGAGAGAGAGAGAGAGAGAGAGAGAGAGAGAGAGAGAGAGAGAGAGAGAGAGAAAGAGAGAGAGAGAGGATGACACTGCATGAAAGGAAGTGTATACATTACCTAACTTATGTAACTGTAATCCCTTTGCATACCACCTCTATCATAACAATAAAAATATAAAAGTAAATTAATACCTGACACAGATGTCAACCAACCAATGTTGTGCTCTCTTTCTCCTAACCTGGTATGGTAGTCCTTCTTCAACGGTCCCATTGTTACTACCACAGGAACTGGAAACTTCTCACACCTACCTGGAGTCACTCAACAAAGAAAGGATCTGACAGGAGAGCCATTTTAGGCGGTTTCTTTGCTTTCTGTGCCTCTCCTGCCTCCTTTCATCCCAGTTTTCTTCCTTTTCATTTGAGGCATTCGAAATTGCTTTGGAAAAAAGGAAATAAGAAACCTTCTCAGTTAGGAGGGGAGAGAAGGTGGAACCTGCCAATGGGTTCTATTTGAGAAGCCGACTAGTCAAAGGGGACAAAGAGAGACACCGATGGAGATGAAAGTAGGAATTCCAAAGACTCAGAATCAGAAACTATCTGGAGGAATAAGAGATTGCTGAGAGACAAGTGTAGGCTATTTCCTTACCATAGGAAGGACTATGGGGGACCAAGTCAGAATGGCCCATCCTGAAGGACTAAAGACATCAGGGAGGACTTGAAATGGTCCCCAGGAAAATCACACCACAGCTTGCTGTGGGGAGTCTATTTTTAGGGAGAAGTTCAAGATAGGGATGGAAAAAAAATCTCACCTAAAACTAACTCCAAGTTGATGGTCCTAGCAGTTGGTGGAGAGAGGGAAACAAAAGAGGGCTCAAGGTGTCTCAACCATGCAAAACCCTCTGCTAGACTCTGTAGACTCAAACCAAGAATTTAGTTTCTGTTAGCTCCAAGAACTTTTTTTGGGTACATTTCGGCTCCATTCTATTTTTCTGGTGAAAAAATTTTTTTTTTCTAAAAATCTTATCAAAATTAGCTGTAACATTCAGTCATGAATCAACTGAGACCTAGGCTTTTCTTTGTGAGAAAATTGTTGATTTCTTCCCTCAATCTCATTGCAGGTATGGGCATAAGTGGTTTATATCTTCTTGGCTCAGCCTATGCAGGGTGTGTGTGTGTGTGTGTGTGTGTGTGTGTGTGTGTGTGTGTGTGTGTGTGTGTGTGTGTGTGTGTGTGTGTGTGTGTGTGTGTGTGTGTGTGTGTGTGTGTGTGTGTGTGTGTGTGTGTGTGTGTGTGTGTGTGTTTGTCAGTCATGGGGCTTGAACTCTGGGTCTGGATGCTGTCCCTGAGCTCTTCTGCTCAAAATAGTGCTCTACCACTTGAGCCACAGCGCCACTTCTAGTTTTCTGGTGGTTAATTGGAGATAAGAGTCTCACAGACATTACTGCCCGGGCTGGCTTTGAACTGTGATCCTCAAATCTCAGCCTCCTGAGTAGCTAGGATTACAGGTGTGAGCCACCAGCTCCCGGCTTGGCAGTTTGTCTCTATAAATGTATCCATTTCCACTTGATTTTCCACTCTATTTGAGTATGTTTTTAAAATAGTCCATAAGGTTTTGGATTTCTTGGATGTTTGTTGCAATGGTTCCTTTGGCATCTCTGATTTTGTTGATCTGAATATCTTCTCTTCTTCATCAATTTAGCCAGTGGTCTGTCAATTTTGTTGATTTTTTTTCCCCTAAAGAATCAGCTTTTTGTTCTGTTGACTTTATGTATAGTTTTTTTTTTTGTCTCTATGTCATTGGTTTCTGTCCTAATCTTTACTATCTCTCTATGTCTAGTAGTTTGGAGTTCAGTTTGTTCTTGTTTTGCTAGCAGCTTTAGTTGCAAAAAACATAAGGTTATTTACTTGCACTGTTTCTGTTTTCTTTATGTGGGCACTTAGAGCTATGAACTTTTCCCTCAAACTGCTTTTGCAGTATCCTAGAGGTTCCAGTACGATGTGTTTTCATTTTCATTGACTTGTAAGAAATTTCTGATTTCCTCCTTTACTTCTCAGTGACCCAGAAGTTGTTCAGCAGTATGTTGTTCAGTCTCCATGTGTTTGCGTGTTTTCTGCAGTATGCTTTGTTATTGAGAACTAGTTTAATTCCACTATGATCAGATTGGATGCAAGGAGTTCTCACAATCCTTTTGTATTTGCTCACTCTTGCGTGTCCTAAGATATGGTTAATTTCAAAGAATGTCCTATGGACTGCTGGGAAGAATGTGAATTGTGTAACTATTGGATGAAATACCCTGTAGATGTCTGTCAAGTCCATTGGATTAAGATGTCACTTAATTAAAAAGCTTCTTGTTGATTTTTGTTTGGTTGACCTGTCCTTTGGTGAGAGTGGAGTGTTAAAGTCTCCCACTATTATGTTGTTTAATGTATTTAAGTGTGCCATTGTTTAGTGCATAAATATTAACCACTGTGGTGTCCTGTTTGTGGATTATTCCCTTTATTAATATATAATGACCTCTCTTATCTCTTCATACTAATTTTAATTAGAATTTTATAGGACTACTAAAGTTGAGCACCAGGACTCATCAAACTTTTCCATGAAATACAAAAAGAAGGATCAATTCCAAACTCATTTTATGAAGCCAGCATCCCTCTCATCCCCAAACCAGGTAGGAATCAAAAAAAAAAAAAAAAAAAGAGAACTATAGACCAATTTCTCTGATAAACACAGATGCAAAGCTCCTGAATAAAATACAGCCAACAGAACTCAGCAAGTGATCAGAAAATCATACATTATGATCAAGTAGGTTTCATCCCATAGATGCAAAACTGGTGTAATATATGTAAACCAATACACATAATACATCACATCAACAGAGCCAAGGGCAAAAACCACATAATTATCTCAGGAGATGTAGAAAAAGCCTTCAACAAAATCCAACATTTATTCATGTTAAAAACTCTGGAGAAGTTAGGAACCGAAGAAACTACCTCAAAATTGTAAAGGCTATATGGACCAACAGCTAACATTAGACTGAATGGTGAAAAATAAAAACTGTTTCCTCTAAAATCAGGAACAAGGCAGGGATGTCCACTCTTTCCACTCCTCCCCAAGATAGTTCTGGATAAGGCAATAAGGCAAGAAAATGATATCAAAGGGATTCACATAGAGAAAGAAGAAATCAAACTATCCCTATTTGCAAATGACATGATGTTGTATTTAAAGGACCCAAAAGACTCCAATCCCCAAGCTCCTAGAGCTTATCAACAACTTTGGCAAAGTAGCATAATATAAAATTAACTCATAAAAATCAGTAGTTTTTCTGTATACCAACAATGCACAAGCAGAGAGGGAATCAGGAAAACAATTCCATTTGCAATAGCCTCAAAAAAATCTAGGAGTAAACATAACCAAAGAAGCAAAAGACCTTTATAGCAAAAACTATACAAATTTGAAGAAAGAAACCAAAGATTACATCAGGAAATGGAAAAAAATCTTCCATGTTCATGAATAGGTAGAATTAATATTGTAAAAGTGACCACAATGACAAAGATGACCCACAAATCTAATGTAATCCCCATCAAAATACCAATGAAGTTCATTACTGATTTATATTTCTTTTTTATTTTTATTTTTTGCTGGTCCTGGGGCTTGAATTTAGGGCCCAGGCGCCATTCCTGAATCTCTTTGTGCTCAAGGCTAGTGTTCTACCACTTGAACCACAGCATCACTTCCAGCTTTTTCTGAGTACTTTATTGGAGTTAACAGTCTTACAGACTTTTCTGCTTGGGCTGGCTTTGAACTATGATACCCAGATCTCAGCCTCCTGAGTATCTAGTATTATAGGCATGAGCCATCAGTGCCCAGCTTGAAATTCCTTACTGAGAAAGAGAAAACAATCCAAAAATTCATATAGAACAATAAAAGGCCTCAAGTAGCCAAAGCAATTCCAGGCAAAAAAAAAAAAGTAATGCTGGTGGTATCATAATTTCAGACCTCAAGCTCTACTACAGAACTATTAATAACAAAGACAGCTAGATATTGGCACAAAAGTAGACCCAAAGATCAATGGAACAGACTGGAAGACCCAGAAATAAAACAATATATTTAAAGCTGTCTGATATAATGGAACCAAAGTGGAAAAAGCATAGCCTCTTCAATAATTGGTATTGGGAAAACTGGGCATTCATATGTAGAAAACTGGAAGTGGATCTCTATTTGGCTTCATTCAAATATCAACTCCAAGTGGATCAAAGACTTCAACATCAAACTGAATATCTGGAACTACTGCAGGAGGGAGTAGGATATAGGCATAGGCAGAAACTTCTTGAATACAGTCCCAGGAACACAACAGATAGGGGAGATTTGACAAATGGGATTACATCAAAACAGAATAGTCTGTACAACAAAGGACATAATTACCAAACTAGAAAAAGGAGCCAACAGACTGGAACAAGATCTTTACCAGCAAGACATGAGACAAAAGCCTAATATCCAAAATACACAAGGAACTCAAGAAACTAACCCCTCCCAAAGCTAATAAACCAATCACTCAATGGGCAAAGGAGCTAAGGAGAGACTTCTCAGAAGAAGAGGTAAGAATGACAAAGAAACACATGAGGAAATACCCCTCATACCTTTACATGATCTTTACATAAAGGTAATGTAAATAAAAACCCTGTGATTCTATCTCAGCCCAGTTAGATTGGTCAGGGGAGGCCCAGCAATGGAAGGACAAAGGGTAAACAAATGCAGCAATGGACACTGGACACTATGTTGAAAATGAACTATACGACTTGTAGGTGGGTTAGGAAGGAAAAACTGGGAGAGAGTAAGGGAAGAGGTAACATTGTCCAAAAGGAAATGTACTCTTTGCCTAACTTATGTAACTATAATCCCTTGTTTTTAGCATTTTCAAATAGCTATAACAGAGAAAAGAATCAGCTTTTATAGCCAGGTATGGTGGTACGTGCCTATACTCCAGGAAGGATTCCAAGCCAGCTTGTGCTATACAGAAATACCAAGACAGCCTAGGCTACAGAGTGATATCTTGGGGGGGGGTGAGGGGGGAGAAGTAGAGGAGAAAGGAAGGAAGAAGGGGGAGGATGAGTGGGAGGAGGAGGAAATAAGGAAGACAAGAAATCAGTTTATAGCAGATTTAGAGACTTCTGAATGGGTAAGCCATAGAAGAGACAGTGGCCCTTCTCCTAGAGTTCTGCTTAAACTTGAAGCCTCTGGGGCCAGTGAGGTGAGATGCCTCCCCCTTCCCCCTACCAATAACCCTTCATTTGCTCCACTGCAAGATCAGAATTTCTGCACACATGTCACAAGGGAAGTATCTTGTCTGACCATTTGTGGTGTCTGTCCCATCTTTCCAGCTCCCTACACATCCACACATCCACCCTGCAAACATACAATAATTAGGCAACACAACTCCTGGTATAAAGTCTTCCCGTACCTGATCCCTGGGAGCTTCTAGAAAATCACAAAGGTAGGTAGGCTGGTGCTTTGATAAATCTACAGAGTCCAATTTGCTATATCTTGTGTAAACCTTAGCAATTCTATTACAAGTCCCGGTTCCCTTGACAGCTACTCTGCACATCCACAGTTCTCTGGTCTGACTTCATTGCCCTTCTAACTTCTCATTTAATCTTATGTTTCAGAGAACACACATGGCTGGGCCTGAATTCCTCTTTAGCTGTCAGTCATCCTGACCTTCCAGCTCAGAGGAAGAAGAACCTCCCCTCTCATATAGGAAAATCCCACCTGTCACTCACATCCCCATCTCCTCTAAGATCAACCCCTCCCTTCATGTTTCTCTTCCTTGGAACCTTACCTTCTCTCCACCACTGTTCTCTTCTCAGGCTCTATTCTACCAGCCCCAAATCAAACAAAACAATCTACTACATTATTCTCTCTCTATTGCCTTACCTCTCACTGAAATTGCAATCTACTGCCCTCCTTTGTCTTTATTTACAAATCTCTGCACCAAATCTCAGAGGGAATCTCAGCACTCTTTCCCTCTCGGAAGGAGGTGCTGGTGAGGACTCACTCCCTACCTAGCCTCTCCTCTTGTTCTTCAATCTCTGACACCTATCCAGGGTCACGTTGCAGTTCTTTCCTGGGCCATGTCATAGATGTGAAGTGTTTACCAGAGATCTCCTTTCTCTGGTGTGGCTTTAAAAGGATTTGATGTGCATTCAGTTACAGATGTTCTCCCAGGACATGTCTCTGGGTCTCTTGCCTTCTCAAACTGCCTGTTTTCCCTCAACCTCTTCATTAACCTCTTTTTCTTTCAGGTCTGTCCTCATTATGCTAAGGTGGGTTGTTTCATGTATATATTTGATCATGTCTTTTCTCTGTTCCAGAGCCTTCCACAGCCCCCCATCACTCTTGAGACATATTCCCCACTTCTCAGTGGGGCCTACGGACTTTCCACCATCTGGCCTTTGACTATCAATTTACCCACAGTTTGATAACCATTAAATGAGACCAGTTTTCTCTTTTTTTTCCCCTTCCCTGCAAGTCTTATATTATGAATTCTGACTGTTTTATCATTTAATTACAGAATTTATTTGTTTGGTACTGGCAAAGAGCCTTCAGGCACATTTTCCTCACTTCAATATGTCAGAAGGGAAAAAATGTAATAAGATTGGGAAAAAAGATACACAAAAACAAACATTTTTGTTATCCTGTAGTCTCTGTGTGGAGGCTGTGCTTTTTAAAAATTCTGTCTTTATAAGTCATCCTTGAGTTGCGAGCAATGACTTTACAAAACCAGCTGGCATGATTTCACAAGAAAACAAGAAGCTTCGAGATTACACCGACTCTTGCAAAATAATAAAATTAAGAGTCTAATAACCAAAGAATATTCCTGAAAGAAAAAAGGGATTCACGCTCTATAATAGCATCTCTAAAAAGATCTCTAAAACACAGAATTAATGTCACCTTCTGAGTGTGACCTGCAATCATGCAATCAGTCCGCTGGCCAAGCAAAAACAGCTTTGGAACAATCTGCATGTACAGTTACTAAAGAATTCCAAGTACATCAAAATTCTATTTCTGGTGACCATAATGGGGAGAAAACTGAATTGTGAATCTAAATGTAAAGCTTAAAGTCTAATCAATCTTACTCTCTAAAGGCTGAATACAATAACAACGAAATATTTCACCCAAATAGAAAAGCCCCCCAAATAAGATTATTTCCATATACTTTTCAGACTCCTTCTTTAGTCTGAAGAAGGAGGAGATGAGAAAGCATCTTGACCACTAGCAGAAAATGCCCTGCTGAGCCTGTAATGGGCTGACCCATCTCTGGGACAGAGGCCATGGTGATTACCTGTGTTGTGACCCTAAGCTTATCAAGCAAGCTTCACATTGTAATGGAGTCTCTCTCTTCCATACAGTTTTGCCAAAGGGAGAAAGACAAGCCTGCCAGCCCACTGCAGAGTTTGGTTAGTCTATTTAATAGTTATCCCTTTTATTTACTCTCTTTAGTATCCTTATTTATAAATCATCCTCTTAAGAATTTTGTTAACAAAAGCCTATCTTTAAGATACCATCATACTCGGGAACTGACTGAAGCAAGTCTTGGTGCCTACAAAGATGAGGGGGTAGATTCTGGTCTGTCTTACTTGCTCAGCCATTCACCAGAATTCCATGGGGCCCATGCCATCTGGCAGAGAGAAGGGGTTGTTAGTGGAGATAAAACATTTTCCTTCCAACAGTCTGCTGGAGAGAACAAACAAGGATACACACATTTGCCATGTGAGCTTGAAGAATGGAAGCCAGCTATTTTCCATAATCATATTTCAAGAAACCATGAACTCCTGTTTTGATAGGTTGCTATTTAACTTAAAACTATGGAGGCTGCTTTTAAGATGACTATGAGAAACTTTAATCTTTTACACATGATTTTTTGTGGCAAGTTAAGTTGTAAAATATTCCACAGATAATCTCTGCTTACTTGGCTTTTATCTGTTTTCAGTTGTCTTAATGAAGATTAATTAGCTACTTCTCTGATATTAAATCAGCTATATTTTTGCACACTACTATTGTGGGAAGATTGTTTTCAAAATTGTAAAATCTTAACTGCCACACAGATATGAACTGGTATGCATAAAAGATTTTATTTGGGCTCAAAATAAGGGAACTGAGTCAAAGAAGAATCCAAAGTTGCAACACACTTATAAATCAGGAATACTGAGATGATTGTGCAAATGGAGGTAAAACTGGATGAAGAGGGTTATAACACACACACACACACACACACACACACACACACACACACACACACACACACACACAGAATAATTAGTTTGCATTGTTCTCACAACTTTAGAGTTGACCAATAGTTCTAGTAGGAAGGAAATCCAATAACGCTACGCTATACAATCTACACAAAGCAAACTTACTTGGTGAAGTACAAATTTTGCTTATGTCTTAACAGCATCTCTGTGCATTGCTTGTGATTGTAAAGCAAGGATACAGGGTACCAAACCCAACAGACTTGTTTCTTCCTGATTTCAATCACCTTCTATCTACAGAAAAGCAGACAGACCTATCTTAGGTGTGAGTCCTTTGGGACAACCAGGAAAAACACTGACTAACCCTAGTATGTTAAAGCAAGGGTTCAAAAGGTTAAGTCTGATATAGACTTATCCAGGTGGGGAAGAATGGGAACCTAAAGAAGTGGCATTGAAGAGTGGCAATCCACTCAAGTAGTAGGCCACATGAGCCATGGTTTGACTTCCAGCTTTTTTGGTGGTTCACTGGAGAAAAGAGTTTCACAGACTTTCCTGCCTGGGCTGGCTTCAAACCATGAGCCTCAGATCTCAGCCTCCTGAGTAGCTGGGATTATAGGTATAAACCACTGGCACTTGGTTAAAATGGTAAGGTTTTTTTTTTTTAATACCGTTCCTCCAACAATATATTCTTACCCTACACAACCATGACTAGTTGCTTTTTCATTAGGGAGTCTTTCACATAATATTTAATATTAATATCTATTTTTTATTTTTCAAATTAATTTTATTGTAAAGTGTAGTATTTCCTGATGCAAAAATTCATACACACCTCCTACTTAAGACCAGAGGTGATAAAAGCACCATGTATGGGGTGGTCATTAGTTTCCAATTGCTTTTTTTTTTTAATTGTGAAAATAATGTACAGAGGGGTTACAATTACATGGGCAAGATGATGAGTACATTTCTTATCAAGCGTTGTAGCCTCCTCCTTTATTTCCCCTTCCCATCCCTTCCCATCCTCCTCCCGCCCCCCCCCCAGTCTTCCTCTCCCCCACCAAAGTTGTAAAGTTCATTTTCGACATAATGACTTGTACATCTAATTTTTGCAATGAGTCCACTTGTCTCCCTATTTAAACGATTTGTTTTTTCCCTTCCCCTCCACAAATTATACCAACATCAAATACAGTGAAAGCAGGGGTTATACCTTGGGGGAGGGACATACAAAGCAACAAAGAAATAATCTTATAAATATGTTAGAAACAATCACATGAAAGAAAAAAAACCATTTGAATACATATCTTAGTATTCATTTCTCTGACATCAACTTATCTGACCTTTTCTGCTTGTCTCAGACATACACTAGTTATTGCGAATAAGGGAAAGCATGGGACCTATGTTTCTTTGGGCCTGGCTTACTTCACTTAATATAATTTTTTTCCAAGTTTTTCCATTTCCTAACAAATGGGGCAATGTCATTCTTTCTGATGGAGGCATAGAATTCCATTGTGTATATATACCACATTTTCTTGATCCATTCAGCTACTGAGGGGCATCTGGATTGGTTCCATCTCTTAGCTATGGTAAATAATGCTACAATAAACATAGTCGTGCTGGTAGCTTTAGTGTAGTCTTGTTTGTGATCATTTGGGTAAATGCCCAAAAGTGGGATGTCTGGGTCATAGGGGAGCTCTATGTGGAGTCTTTTGAGGAACCTCCATACTGCTTCCCAAAGTGGTTGAACAAGTTTACACTCCCACCAACAATGCAGTAAGGTTCCCTTCTGTCCACATCCCCTCCAGCATCTGTTGTTATTAGTTTCCATTTTTTTTTTTTGGAAAAGGGTAAAAACATTTTTATTATTGCAATTTTTAAGTACAAAATTAACTTGAGCATAACTCCAATTGTTGTAAATACCTCATAAATGTCTCACCTCTTTTACTCCTCATAATAAATAGGCAAGCTAGGCGCTACAGCCATTATATAGATGAGGAAACTGAGACAGTATAAGACAAAAAGACATCTCCAAGTCACTCTTGTAAGTTACACGTGAAGTTTTAAACGCATCTACTGTGTGTGTGTGTTGTATTTTAACCACTATTCTACTCTATCTCCTCATACAAGGAAGAATGTTCCCTTTATTGGAGGCTATTTCATTGTCTGTGCCATCTCTACCTCCTCTAGATTACCTCAATCTGAATCTATGAAGCTGACAAAGATCTCTCCTGACTAAATGCTGTTCAGGTTTCCTTTGGCTCCTTCTAACTAGTCTCCATTATTAGCCCTGTCCTCAAGAGCCCAGTTTTACAAATCGTTTAAATAGGGATACAGGTGGACCCATTGCAACAATGAGATGTACAAGTCGTTATGTCGAAAACGAACTTTACAACTTTGTTGTGGGGGGAGGGGCATGAAAAGTGGGGGGGAGGCTTGGAAGGGATGGGAAGGGGAAACAAAGGAGGAGGCTACAATACTTGATAAGAAATGTACTCATTATCTTGCCCATGTAATTGTAACCCCTCTGTACAGTATTTTCACAATTAAAAAAAGAACCCAGTTTTAGCAATAATTCTGCTAATTCAATGTAGCTAGTATCAACCCAAATTCATGTCTGACCAAATTCCTCATTGTCAGCATCCCCTGGTGATGGCTATTCCCCTAGCCTGCCTCCAGCATGAGACATCTGTTTAGGGTAGCCCAATTCTTTTTCCTTTCCTTTGATGTTTCCTCTTGGTATTTTCCATCTACTCACACCCCATTCCTCCCCAGTCTGCTCCCTTGCTATAAATTCCCTCTTTCCCATTTTTTTGGAGGATGTATCTGCAAACTTCATAATACCTATCAAGATAGTCCTGAATAAAGTCTGCCTTACTATTTTAACAAATGTTATGAGTAATTTTTTTCCTCAAAGCAATTGTTCAATTCTGTATATTATATATGACAATAGCAATGAAAAATAATTCTGGTTTATAGGCAAAAAAAGAATTCCAGTGGAGAGATGACTCACCCACTTAGGCCAAATAATAATAATAATACTTATTATTACTACTATTATATTATATTAATTATATATTATATATAATAATAATTTACTTCTCTAATTGCACATTCAAGCCCACAGTACTGATCCAGAAATGTCTTCACCTTGCATTAGTGATCACACCTTCCCAGTTCCTTCAGAATGAGTTACATAAAATCTTTTCCAATGTTATATTTGAAAGACATAGTTTTATTTTCTATAAAAATACCTTTTAGCTTGGAGCCGGTGGCTTACACCTATAATCCTAGCTACTTAGGAGGCTGAAAACTGAGGATTGAGGTTTAAAGTCAGACTGGGCAGAAAGTCTAAGAGACTCTTATGTCCAATTAACCACCAGACAGTCAAAAGAAAAGCTGTAGCGCAAAGAGTAGAATGCTAGGGTTGAGTACAAAAGTTCAGAGATAGTGCTCAAGACCAGCACACATGCACACATGCACACATGCACACATGCACACATACACACACACACACACACACACACACACACACACACACACACACACACACACACACACACACACCTCTTTGAAAGAAACCTGGAATGAGAATTCTGAAAACATTTCTGAATCAAATAAACAGAGCACACTAATAAGATAAGCTTTCAAGACAAAAAAGACAATCATTCCAATCTCTGCTGAGTACTAGACAATAAACATTAGAAGAGCTATTCAATAACTTTTTTATGCCTTCAGCTTCCTCATGAGTCAAATAGAGATAATGCCAACTCTTAGATGGATTTGACGCAAATTCTATAGGAGATAAAGCTTGAAGTGTTTTATGAAATGGATCCTAAAGTTAACCATCAGTATGAGGACCAGAAGTCTGTACAGCAGCGGGAATGTCTGTCTTTGTTTTCCCCTTCAGACAGTGCCTCTCCACCTGCAATGGTTTGACAATCACCTGGAATGCTTATTAAATTGCAAATGGGTTTAGTAGGCCAGGGGTGTAGCCTGCTATGGACCAACCCTAACACACCATTGGGTAGAGTGTACCTCTTCATGGATTGACCTTTGACTTTGTAAATCAAGGTCTTAAAGGTCTTACAAAGGGGAAGGGAGGGACAAGGGAATGAGGGAGGGAGTAACACTGTTCGAAAAGAAATGTACTCATTACCTTACTTATGTAACTGTAACCCCTCTGTATATCACTTTTACAATAAAATTCTAAATAAAATAAACACACACAAACATACACATACAAGTCATTGTGCTGATAACCTTTGTATAATAGTCTATAGTAACACTTCACAACCAGACATGAAAAGATTCCCTACAGTGAGAAGTAAAGCATTCGTGTGAGAAAAGCTATGAAACAATTGGAAAAATACAAGAGTCAAACGTGCTAGTCAAGCCCAAGCATCAAAGGCTCACACCTGCAAATGCGTACTACTCAGGAAGCTGAGATCCAAGGATCCTGGTTCAAAGCCAGCTCAAGCAGGAACATCTAGGAGACTCTAGTGCCAATTCATCACCAGAAAGCCAGAAATGGAACTCTGAGTGGTAGAGAGCTAGCCTTGAGAGAGAAAAAAAAAAAAAGATAAGCAACAGTGCTCAGATCCTAAGTTCAAGCCCCAGTACCATACCAAAAGAAAAGGCTGCCGGGCGCTGGTGGCTCACGCCTGTAATCCTAGCTACTCAGGAGGCTGAGATCTGAGGATCGCGGTTCAAAGCCAGCCCGGGCAGGAGAGACCGTGAGACTCCTATCTCCAATAAACCACCAGAAAACCGGAAGTGGCGCTGTAGCTCAAGTGGTAGAGCGCTCGCCTTGAGCTGAAGAGCTGAGGGACAGCGCCCAGGCCCAGAGTTCAAGCCCCACGGCCGACAAAAAAAAAAAAAAAAAAAAAAGAAAAAAGAAAAGGCTAATCACGTGTCATTAAATGGGAATGATACAAGAAGGAGAGGTATATACTGAGAACGCTGAACACAATTGCTTTCCTGAACAGCTCAGATTTCTAGGAACTCTGCCACAGGAAACACAGATGGGTTTTCCCCAAGGCCAAGTCCCCAGTCAGGTGCAGCAAATGCAGTTGTTGCCTGGGTTTTGTGCAAGCGAGCTCTAGGACAGCTGAAAGATGCTGCTCCCCTTGGAGAAAACATGGAAGGGATGCCAGGTCTGGAAATGTCTTTAAATGTCACACCCATGCATGTCTTAAGCGGCCATATTGACAATTAGCAAGTTCTTCACAACCAAATAAATTTCTGTGCCAAACAATTATTCACTGAATCTTAGGGAAGGAAATTTGGAGGGAAGAACTTCAATAAGAAGACAGTGTTTTGTTTTGTTTTGGTTCTTCTTTTGACAACATTTCATTGTGCCCTTGAAGCTGGCCTTGAGCTTACAAGCCTCTGCTTGGGGAGTGCTGGGATTATAGGCATGTGCCACCACACTCAGAAGAGGTCATATGTGTGTATGTGTGTGCACACACACGTGCAGGTATCGGTTGTGGAGCATGAACTCTGGGCCTGGGCGCAGCTCAAGGCTAATGCCCTACCACTTGAGCCACAGAGCTACTTCCAGCTTTTTTCTGCTTATGTGATGCTGAGTAATCAAACCCAGGGCCTCATGCATGCTAGGCAAGCGCTCTACCACTGAGCCACCTTCCCAGACCAAGAGGTCATCTTTCAACTGTGCTCTATAGTGAGCATATGGTATTGCTGAGAGAGCCAGGTACTCATTGTAATACTTGAGAATTTACAAATACCAAGTTATTTAGATCATAATTGTAACTTTATTTTTATTTTTTACTTGAACTCAGGGCCTGAGCACTGTCCCTGTGCTGCTTTTGCTCAAGGCTAGCACTCTACCACTAGCCACAGCACGACTTCCAGCTTTTTCTATTTATGTGGTACTGAGGAATCGAACCCAGGGCTTTATGCAAGCTGGCAAGCACTCCACCATTAAGCCACATTCCCAGCCCATAACTGTAACTTTAAAAGGATTTAATCATCTAAGAATAAAAACTCCCCTAAAACCAGTACATCTATAGATCAGGACTTTGTTTTTGTGCCAGTTTGGGGGCATAGCCTCAGGATCTGGGTGCTATCCTTGAACTTTTTTGCTCAAAGCCAGCACTCTACCACATGAGCCACATCTCCATTTCCACCCTTTCAATAGTTAATTGGAGATAAAAGTCTTACAGATTTTCCTTCCTGGGTTAGCTTTGGACCACAATCTTCAGATCTCAGCCTCCTGAGTAGCTAGCATTACAAGCAGGACCACCCACACCCAGAAATAGTGCTCTTTCTTTGTTTGTTTGTTCAGTTGTGGGCCTTGAACTCAGGGCCTGGGCACTGTCTTCTTTGTGCTCAAGGCTAGAAAGCTTCCTTTTTTTTTTTTTTTTGGCCAGTCCTGGGGCTTGAATTCAGCGTTTGGGCATTACCACTGAGTTTCTTTTGCTCAAAGCTAGCTCTACACTTGAGCCATAGTGCCACTTCTGGATTTCTCTGTTCCTGTGGTACTGAGGAATTGAACCCAGGGCATTATGCATGCTAGGCAAGCACTGTACCACTGAGCCACATTCCCAGCCCCTAGTGTAGTTTTTTAATACTCATATTTTGTATTCATTTTCCAGGGCAGTATTACGTTTAAAAACTTGAGACTTCTTATGCAGAGTTTTATGAGGCCTTCTTTTAGAAAAAAAAAAAAAAAAAAGGAACAATTTACTAGGATATTATGGTCCATTTCTGGCCATTAAAAGCAAGGAGAAAAAATGGGCCAATGAAAATAGGTGTGAGATGGATAACCAATTTGGTGACCAATCAAGGTGGATATTCCTAGAAATTACTTTCCATGGAAACCCCAACTCTACAAGAGCTAGCTGCAGAAGACATGAAAGCAGTGAACAAAATCCCAAATGCTAGCTTAGCATTTAAAACTAGTAGTTGTTGGTACATTTTCTAAAGACTGGCTGGGGTTTTTGCAGAGTTCAAATTAGTGTCCTCAAGACAAAGATCATTGTAAAAACAAATATTTGAAAAACCATATTTGAACATTTGGAGGCACCTTTAGTCCCAAAATGACAAGAGAATGTTGTAAAAAAAAAAGTTAAAAGTGTAAGTGGAACATCTCATCTTAGTGTGGCAATTTTATAAATATGAAATGGGATCAAAGGGCCCGCAAAGAGTAATGATGATTTCTAAAATTCTGGAATGCAAAGAGGAAAACTATTTCATTCATTTTTTTTTTAGGAAGCACACTGGAGTGATTCTATCAGTCAATCAAGAATTATTTTTCAGGCTGGACATGGTGGTGGCTTATGCCTGTAATTCTAGTTACTTTGGAGGTAAAGATTGGGATGATTGTGATTTGAGGATAGCTGAAAAAAATAAGAGAGACTTTTATCTCAATCAATAAGCCGTTTCATAACGATAGCCCTAGCTATGTGGTAAGCCAGAACAATAAAATAAAACATTCTAGAAAAACATCAATAGGAAGAATTAGAAGCCAATGGATCTTCTAATGAACCACCCCCCAGCTAATCACAAGATTTAGTTATCTACAAGAACCCAATCTGTCCTTTCTACTTAATTGAGATTTTGCTGTATTTAAAGTGATGCTATTCAAGTGCTCTCATTAATATTTAATGAAAGCATAAGAGAATTACCTAACCAAATTTACTGTGCTTAGGTAAATGGTAATTAGAAAAGGTTACAAGGTTGTCCCCGAGAGATCTATCAATCACAAAATTCAGCAATGTAATTATAGATGAAATTCAACAAGGAAGCAGCACAAAATAATAATCTTCAAAAAGATGGGATAAAATGACTAGAATATGGTGTTAGGCTCTGCAAAGTATAGTCAATCAAGCGTCATTTCTGGCAACTCAGGAGCAATAAACCTACTCAACAAAATTGAACTCTTGATTACATTAAAGTGTTAGTATTAATCTCTTATCTGCTTATCCATAATTTCCCAGCTGATAAAATACCTTGCTGTTATTTCGCTAATTCCATCTAGTTATTAAATTGGAGCTACTTTGTCTCTCCTTACGGTTGGGGGAAGGGCTGAATTTTTCCCTTTATCTTTTTTCTTTCATTTCTTTGCTGTCTCCCATGGAACTTGGCAGAATCCACTAGCTGGCTGTATTCACCTGCAAGATCTATTTTCAAGAGCCCTCAAGTTTGCCTGTCAAACCCTTTCCACTGGGAGGACCTGTTCTTCCTCTTGAACTAATTCCTAGACCTGTGTCTTATTCATCTGCAAAACTCATATTTTTTGAGTAGGATCATGCATGGTAATGAGTTCTAATGAGCTTTTAATGCACCAGACCTGGCAATGAATGCATCTGCATTTCAAAAATACTTTTAAGAAATGTTGTTTCCCCCGACTTCATTCCCAACCTTATGGCCTCTAAGCAGAACCAGAAAAGAGCTATGGCCGATCTATTTTAGAGCCATGCAAACAATTGAGCCTCTCTCTGTTGTAGTCTAACTATACCAGCCAACCCCTCCCTGCCTACCAGTCTGAAGCACTGGCTCTACCTCAAAATGCAGAATAGATTTGCTTTTTCCACTCCACCCTTCTCTCTCCACCTTGGATCTCCCTATTGCCCAGCATGACTGTGAATTTCTGTTCCCTCTGTCTCAGCATCCCCAGTACTAGGAGAACAGGTACACCATACCCAGCAACACCCAGCTGAAGATGTAGCAATTATTATGACCACCTTCTCAGATTTTCTGTTTTGGCTATTGTTGGCCTAGGAAAAAAAAAAAAAAAAACAACCTAATGCCTTTCTCCAAGTGCATCCTAGAGCCTCATCCCATTCCATCCACCAGTCTCAACCCAACTCACCTTGACAGAGGTTCAAAGAAAGTGCTAATACAAAGGGTCTAAAGGAGAGATGCTGGTCCGAAGTTTGGAATGGAGATATGGTCTTCAATCTAGATCATTTATGTAGAGGACAATAGGTGTGGGAAAACTATATAATGTAACAAGACAATACACTGGGGTTGACTTGGGTGAGGACCAATTTCCTCTAAAAGTTAATATTACTGAGCCTAGGGAAATAATTTTGCTACATCCAAATGGCTTCATCAAGATCTGGTCATTTGATCTGAGCCTGTCATTTCCTGATTCTTGGGCTTCTTACAGGATTTTACAGAAATAGACCAATTAATTAGTGTAAATGTGAATTAATATAAATTAGGTTAAATATAATATGAACCATATACTATAAAGAGAATTTGAGATAAATGTAAACATTTTGTTATCTAAGACATCTCTTTTTTTTCCAACTTTGTCAAGGGCTGAGTGCATTTTTTAAATTCACAGAATATTCAAGATGATAATTTTATACAATTCTGTTTCCCTCCCCCCCTTAGGCACTGAATGCTTCCATCTACTTCAACTATTTATTATCTTTTTGTTCTTAATTCTATTTCTTTTTCAGTGAGAATACATATTTTCTCAACTTCTTAAATCTCTTTAGTAGATAACAATTGAATATAATTTAGAATTTTAAAGTATGATCACATTCTGATTCTGCCTGAGCAATTCTGGACATAAAAAAGTACGGACTACCTATCTAATTGCTTCAGAGCTTCTGTAACCCTTTGCTTAGGATTCCTCCCCCATCTTGTGCTCTTAAAAGCATTTAATTAACTTGCTTCTTTTCTGTTGCCCTTGACTGGAAAAATTGGAGCCCTAGATGTACCCAATTCTGCTATCTGGGCCCATCCCTGACCAGCCAAATTACTGCTGGAGAGAAAAAAAAAAAGATTACATAATTCTGAATGACTTCACTATAAACTCAGCACTGTAAATTTTAAAAGGGCACTTAATTCTACCGGACAGTCCTATTATGTTTCCTAAATAAATCTCATCCTCCTCACCCCAAATTGCTGTTTCTTTCCCTCTCCAGCTTCAATCTTCCACTCCCCTCCACTCCATATGCACTGCCCACGATGGTGTTACTTCTGACATTGTTGAGAGAACCCAAGGCCTCAGAGTACAACACTCCCATAGCCCTTCCTCCACAGCAAAAATAGGTACATGGCTCCAGGATGGGTGGCTTAAATAATTGAAATGTTTTGCTCTCACATGTCTGGAGTCTCCAAGTTAAAGTTCAAGGTACTCTCAAGGTTAGTTTCTGGTGAGGGTTTGCTTTTTGGTCTGTAAGTGTCCACCTTTCCTCTGTCTCCATATGGTCCCGTGTGTGTGTGTGTGTGTGTGTGTGTGTGTGTGTGTGTGTGTGTGTGTGTGTGTGTGTGTGTGTGTGTGTGTGTGTGTGTGTGTCCACCTTTCCTCTGTCTCCATATGGTCCCGTGTGTGTGTGTGTGTGTGTGTGTGTGTGTGTGTGTGTGTGTGTCTACAAGGGAGGGAGTTCTGATGTCCCTTCCTCTTCTTACAATGACAGTGGCCCTACTAGATCAAGAGCCCACCCTTATGACCTCATTTAAATTCACTTAATTTCCTGCAGACCCAATCTCAAAATAAGTATTCACAATGAGAAATAGAGTATTCATTTGAGGAGGGTACAATTAATTAGTATTCATTTGAGGAGGGTACAATTCTAATTCAGTCCATAACTGTGTCCATATTCCTCAGCTCCCTCAACAAAACAAGTGTCCATGGCTCCCCTCAAAAATCAGTGGTTCCCCTGGGTGCTGGTGGCTCACAACTGGAATCCTTGCGACTCAGGAGGTTGAGATCTGAGGATTGCAGTTCAAAGCCAGCCTGAGCAGGAAAGTCTATGATACTCTTATCTCCAGCAGAAAACTGGAAGTGGAGCTGTGGCTTAAAGTGGTAGAGTGCTAGCCTTGAGTGAAAGTTCAGGGACAGAATTCAGGCCCTGAGTTCAAGCCTCATAACTGACAAAAAAAAAAAAAAATCAGTGGTTCCCAGTGTGCTCTCCATCTTGGCCTCCTTCCCATCTTATCAACCAATCCCCCTCTTCTCTGTGTAACCAAAGGTGCCCTCTCCTTATATAACTTCTCACAAGTATACAAACATGCTCCTCTTTTGCCTTCACAATCATTTCCCACATCCTTATTTATCTTTCTTTTCTGCAACATCATGCTCTCTTCTGATTGGATTCTGTAACATCATACTCTCCTGGTTTTCTTTCCAATTCATTGGTTGATGCTTCTCCCTCTCTTTGCCAGTTCCGCCTTCTCTTTCCAAACCGCCAAATGTGGAAATCCAGAGAAACTGGATCCTCTTCTCCCAGCTATTTCTAGTGCTCTGTGAGCTCATCCATTCACTGGCTTTGAATACTCTCCCTGATGATGGCACCCAAATTTATCTGTGCAGTTCTGACTGCTCCCTTGAACTCCTTAATATATTTATACAGTCCACAGTTCTCACTGACATTTCCACTTAGGTGTCACGGAGTCTTGTCAAATGCAGCAAATCCAAACATAACCCCTGACCTCCCTCTCCCTTTTCTAGTCTTCCCTGGCTCTGTGGTTGACAATGAATGGCTCAGCCAAGAATTTATACTTCATGATTTTACTTCTCCCACCCATGTGGGCTTTTGGCTACTCTGCTGCGAATGCATTCACTTCTCTTGATCTCTTCTCCTGTCATTCTAGTCCAAGGCACATCAGCTCTTACCTTGAACAGGAGCAAGAGCCACATAACCAGCCAAATGTTTTCATTCTTGTCCCACAGCAATGAGTTCAGGGGGACCAGGCTGCTGCCCTTGGGTGTGGACAGCAACAACCTTGGAGAAGTTGTCATAAGCAGTGACACAGTGACCAACCAGGTCAACATAACCCATCTTGGGACAAAGAGATACTACCACTTCCAGCTGCGAATACTTAATAGTTATGCGCATCTTTCACCCCTACCCTAAACGTTGGTCTATTTAAGATGGGCTGAGTGCTGTCTTCCAGTGGCATTTAATAAATCTCCATTCTCTGCCTTTCCTCGTCATGATCTCTTTATTTGGCAGACAAGAGCCAAACCTGATCTGTGGAATTCCAGAAGCTGGAGCACGGAGCCTAAAACCCTAGTTTCAGCAGGCCTGCCAGGACAAACTCACTAAACCTGATCTAAAAACAAACTGAGCAAAAAGGCCTGGTGATGTGGCTCACGTGGTAGGTAGAATGTCTACCTGGCAATTTCCAGGCTTTGAGTTCACACACCAATACAAGAACAAAGAAACACTTGAGGTCCTCACCAAGCCTCACATTCTAACACACCCTATCGTCTCCCTATCCTGATCATGTTTGTTGATTCCTCTTTACTCTCGGTGCTCCAATCTTTCTGCATTCAAATATGGAATAATTGGGAGTCTATGTGTCCCCAGTTGCCTTCACCTCTGACATTCCTTTCTATCCTTCAGGTCTCAACTCAAATGTCAGCCCCCCCCTCAAAGTGGCGTCCTCTGCTCCCCCTATACTCCGATGATCCTCTATCCTCAACTCAAATGTCAGCCCCCCCCCTCAAAGTGGCATCCTCTGCTCCCCCTATACTCCGATGATCCTCCATCCTCGGCATTTTCTCTCTACTTCTTTCACTCTAATCACAATGACTCAAGAGGGCAAGCTTTGTCTGCTGTTCCCCCTGCTGGGTCTCAGGCACCAAGCACATACCTGACACACAAGGGTGCTCACTGAAAGAATGGAATTGATCTCTGACGCTCCCAGCTCTTCTAAGCTGCGCAAAGGAGTCCATAATTGCCTTGCCTATTCTTCATTTGTTCCCACCCCATTTATCTCCTGAGGAGAGCTGGCTTAGCTATACTGGTCCTGGGCTCTTTGTACATCACAGCTAGAGAGTTGACAGAGAATTAATAGAGGAAGATAGGACCTGAAAGGCTTAGCAGGGGACAGAGTTGCAGACATCAGTTGTCAGTCAAGAGTAATAAAGAGCACAGGTGTAGGAGGTGGGTAGGGGAAGGGAGCACTAGAAATTGAAAGGAATCTATATGGTTGAGGTGGAGGGAAAGAATTCTTTCAGAAGCAGTCAAATCTGAGTCTCTGAAGGGTGCAGGAGAATGAACAATACAGAGGATAAATGGGATATGAACCACTGCGCTGATTCTGAAATGGATCACTTCTTCTGCATTTTAAGTGAAAGGAAAATAATGTTACTTTCTCCTTCTTGAGTTGTTTCCTGGGGCTGAACTACATGGCCACATGGATATGAAGAAACTCATGCTCTGAGAGGTTACATGACATGGCCATGATGCTTCAGTAAATGTCATGAAATAAGATTCCAACCCAGGACTTCTCTGTACAGGGGCCTTGCTCATATTAGACTCTGCCTAGACCAAAAAAAGGAAAGAAAAGAAAAGAAGGTTTGGGTGTTCATGTGGTCTCCTGTAATTACCATGTCCCTTTCTATCTGTTCACACTTACTTAAGGTCACCAATTCTTGGTTTCTAAAACACATGGGCATCTTACCTTTAACTATCAAAATAGCATTTCAGGTGTCTCTTTCCTAATTTTCTATTTATTTCTCCTATGTGAATCCTTACAGATCACCAGCTAGAAACATCCAATTTTACACAGAAAGAATAGTCAGTACATGGTACATCTCTGTCTCTATCTCAAGAACTAAATGTCTTAATGTATGGGGAGTCTGAGTAACTCTTTACTGTCTTGGGTTTTGATTCTCTTTCTTGCTTTGGCTTGGCTCTCATAAAACATTAGAGGTGATGACACTGTATTCTTTACCTTATATGTGGTGTATTTGTAAGCACATCTGTGATGTGGCTCACGTGGTAGGTAGAATGTCTACCTGGCAATTTCCAGGCTTTGAGTTCACACACCAATACAAGAACAAAGAAACACTTGAGGTCCTCATCAAGCCTCACATCCTAACACATCCTATCGTCTCCCTATCCCGATCACGTTTGTTGATTCCTCTTTACTCTCGGTGCTCCAATCTTTCTGCATTCAAATATGGAATAATTGGGAGTCTATGTGTCCCCTGTTGCCTTCACCTCTGACATTCCTTTCTATCCTTCAGGTCTCAACTCAAATGTCAGCTCCTCCCTCAAAGTGGTGTCCTCTGCTCCCCCTATACTCTAATGATCCTCCAGAGGTTCATTGTAACCCTCATAATCTGATATCTGGTCACTCTTGCGTGCGTGCGTGCATGCGTGCATGCGTGCGTGTGTGTGTGTACTGGTCCTAGGGCTTGAACTCAGGGTTTGGATGCTGTCCCTGAACTTCTTTTGCTCAAAGTTAGCACACTACCACTTGAGCTATATTTCTGCTTCCAGCATTTGGGTAGTTAATTAGAGATGAAAATCTCACAGATTTTCTTGTCCAGGCTGGCTTCATTTTGTGATCCTCAAATCTCAGGTTCCTGAGTAGCTGGGATTACAAGCATGAGCCACCAGCACCCAGATCTGATCACTCTTTTGTGCACAGTCTTCTTACGTAGTCTTATCTTCCCACCCTTTATGAGATCCTGAAGCCATGCTAATTTAAAGGATGTTGTCCTATGTTGTAGTTTGTAGTTGGGTCATCAGAATTACATTATCATTATTTTTATTTTTTTTGGTCGTGGGGCTTGAACTCTGGGCCTGGGCGCTGTCCCTCAGCTCTTCAGCTCAAGGCGAGCGCTCTACCACTTGAGCCACAGTGCCACTTCCTAGAATTGCATTATTAAAGAGTTCTTCCACCTGGCAAGCTTTAACTACGCAGGCTCTCTAACTCTAGATAAAAGAGGCAGTAAGATGAGAACCATGGTAGTGAATGTTTCAAAAATGATAATTATAATAAAATCAAAATCATCATAATGAAACCATAATCTCAAATATAAATGCAACATGCTTTAAAAAAGAGGTGTAATTGCGTGTGATCACCCTTCAAACCACTCTCTGAGGGAATGCCAGGGAGTAAAACATCTCCTGGTGTCAATTTAGGCGCCAGGGATGATTCCTGTAGAGGATGCTGTGGTGTGCCAGCCAGATTCCTCTGGCAGAAGGAAGCCAATCCTTCCAGCTTCTTAGAGTTTGTATAACAACAGCCCACTAGAACCATCTCCAAGAACTGTCCTCAAGAAAAAAGGCTACCTCCTTCCAGGTCACCTCTCTGGAGGCAGCCATAGTGATGGATCTCTATGAAGTCCCTTTACCTCATTCAGAATACCTCATTCTAGAATGGTTGTTCCCGCGGCAACCAGGCCACCCCCTTGTCCTTTGACAGATGTCCTTCGTGCCCCTTTCCTTGGTGTGGCATCCTAAACTCTAAAGAACCATCACACTTAAAGGATGGAGATGCTGACTGCTAAATAAAGTTTCTTTAGATTCACAGAAGCACTGACTTCTCTTGACCCTAGATGATCTCAGAATGTGTAAAGAATGAATGCCCCATCTCATTCCACTCCCCTGCATCAACAGCCCAAAGTTTGGAAACTGCTGTGGGGTTTAGTGTACAGAAAAGTAGTGCTTATTGATAGAATGGCAGCAACTAGTCCCTGGAGTTCTAGGTTAATCAAGATGCTCCAACCCTCCCCCCCCCCCCAAATACATACACACACATACATGTCCACACACAGATACAGACAAACTGAGAAAGATACAGAGACAGACAGATTGTCCTAGATAATGAAACCCATGCCCACAGCCTCTTGCACATATTGCCTTTCCCTATAAAAGCCTTTTTGTATAATTTAGTTCTGAAAGATGGCTTTGAATAAACTTGATGCCCTTCCCATCAACTCTAGTCTCCTGAGTATGGACTTTCCACTGGGCCTTATGCTTGCTAGCAGTTGCCGTACACTGGAGCCATGCCTCCAGCCTTTTTTCACTTCATATATATATATATTTTCATGTAGGCATCACATTTTTGCCCTCAGCTGGCCTCCTACCTATTCATCTGGTGTAGTTGGGATTACAAGATTATATCACCACACAACACTTATTTGCTGAGATGCTCTCTCACTAACTTTTTGTCCTGGTTTGCTCCCAAACCATGATACTCCTGATTTCAATCTCCTGAGTAGCTAAGACTACAGGCATGTGTCACCACGATTGGGTAACTATAGGTCTTGTGAGTGGTGAACAGACAGAATTGGCTGTGCACAATTCATCTTTTGCCACTGCCTAATCTTATTCCCTTAGAGGGGCTGTTCCTGAGAGCACTTCTTAATAAGCCTCCTACACACCAATCTCTATTTCACAGCCTGTATCCGACACAGTCCAATTCCCAACACCTCCTATCACCATACAGGTTGTGTTGTGTTATACCGAAATTCGGGGACCCCCAGAAGACCACCAGAGACCACGATCAATGTAAGCAACAAAGAGCCGTTTATTGCAAGCTCGAGCTTGGTCCTCTGCGCACTTGGCAACCGGTGACGCTAAGAGGCCCTGAGCATAGGATCAGCGCAGTTTTTATAGTATTGAACAAACAACTTTAAGGAACTTTTACATAAGAAATTACATGATTGGTTAACATTTATATTTAAAGCAAGCTTAACTGGGCAATTAATGATTGGCTGACCTTTACAGAAAAATGTCTTTGGTCCATAGCTTGACCAAGGTTACCAGTCACACCCAAGGTTACTAGTCACACCCAAGGTTACCAGTCACACCCAAGGTTACCAGTCACACCCAAGGTTACCAGTCACACCTGGACCAACAGAATGCATGGCATGTCTCGTCCCAGGCTCTGAAGAACTGGTTGGTTAGAAACTCTGAGCCAGTCCTAGGTAACTAAGGGGGGGCTATCACCTGCCTTAAGCAAACGCCATCTATGGCTCCAAGAATTGTGCATGGCTTTCTGTCATAAATTCCTAGCATTGGAGCTAAAGTGGATCACGAGTCAAGTCGCAGAACATCTTCCTGCCCCAGCCCCCGGGAGGGGCGTTGCAGCTGTGGGGGTCCTTTTGAGGACTTTGTGCCCTTTGAAGTCTTTTACTAAGCAACTCTAGGCTCCCAGGCTGACATTCCACTACTGAGTAACTAAAACCAGTCACAGTTAAAATCATACAAAAACCATAAAATCATCTAGCACAATCATTTTTTTTTTTTAGGTTCTTCAGTTGTATTTGGCTTAAATCACTGGTCTTCGAATGGGCACACAAAACAAAGTATCTATAATGACTGAATGAGGAATATTGCAGAAATTAAAAGTATGCCTACAAAGCTAGAACAAATCTTAAATTTCATTTTACTGCCTCTTAGGGACATTTGATACAGATACACAGCTCTGCAAGTATGAAGGAAGCAAATAGAGACATACAAGGGCTCTATATATGTTTAGATAGTCACTTTCAAATTTATTATATTGCTGGGTGCCAGTGGCTCATGCCTGTAATCCTAGCTACTCAGGAGGCTGAGATCTGAGGATCACAGTTCAAAGCCAGCCTGGGCAGGAAGGTCCATGAAACTCTTATCTCCAATAAACCACCAGAAAACCGGAAGTGGTGCTGTAGCTCAAGTGGTAGAGCGCTCACCTTGAGCTGAAGAGCTGAGGGATAGCACTCAGGTCTAGCCCCATGACTGACAAAAAAAAATTATTATACAATTTACAATTTATTGTATAGTCCAGAATTTATAATCCCATGGAACAGATGATAGCAATCTCAACTCTATCATGGAGTACCTAAGCAGTATGAGCTCCCTTATTTCACTTTTAACCAAGAGAACAACAACCTTTAAGCCAAGTGAAAGTGTCATTCATGCTTCAATAGAAAAACCCTGATATGAAAAAACAAAACAAATAATAACATCTTTAAAGAAAAGCTTATACTTAAAGGAATTATCAACTAAAACTTTAATGAAATACTTCTTTATTCTTCTAATTAATGAATTTACACTATAGATTAGCCTTTTGCCTGAAGCATCTGTCCATAAGTAATTAAGAATGGGGCTGAGTGCAGGTGGGTCACACCTATAATCCTAGCTACTCAGGAGGCTGAGATCTAAGGACTGTGATTCAAAGCCAGCCCAGGCAAGAAAGTCCATGAGACTCTTATCTCCAATGAACCACCAGAAAACCAGAAGGGTTTCTGTGGCTCAAGTGGTAGAGCACTTGCCTTGAGCTGAAGAGCTCAGGGACAGTGCCCAGGCCCAGAGTTCAAGCCCCATGACTGATTTTTAAGAAAGGAAGGAAGGAAGGAAGGAAGGAAGGAAGGAAGGAAGGAAGGAAGGAAGGAAGGAAGGAAGGAAGGAGAAAAATGGGTTAGCCAGGTGCTAGTGGTTTATATTTATAATTCTAACTGCTCAGGAGGATGAGATCTGAGGATCATGGTTCAAAGTCAGCCCAGGCAGGAAAGTCTATGAGACTTTTATCTCCAATTAATCAGAAAAAGAAAACCTAAAGTGAAGCTGTGGTTCAAGTGATAGAGTGCCATTCTTGAAAGAAAACACTAAGGGGGAACATTCTGGCCCTGAGTTCAAGTTCCAGCATCAGCTCAGGACAAAAAGAATGGACTAATGTCCATTCCCATCAAATCCAATTTCTATGAAGACAAAGAAAGTATTTTGCTGTGTCCCCATGATACTGGTCTTCTTTTTACCCAATTGTAGCCAACTTTGAGGAACAGGGTGGTGGGAAGTAGTGGAGCCAGTACTGAGGCTTAAACTTAAGGCCTTGGTTATTTATTGTATGTGTTAAGGTCTGGGGGAGGGGAGAGGGTAGGAAGAATTCCAGTACTGGGGCTTGAACTTAGGGCCTGGGTGCTGTCCCTTAGCTTTTTCACTAAGGCTAGCTTTCTACCACTTGAGTCACAGCTCCACACCTGGACAATTGGAGATAAGTGTCTGAAAAGACTCTCCTGCCCAGGCTGACTTTGAACCTCAATCCTCAAATCTCAGCCTCCTGAGTACCTAGGATTACAGGTGGCCGGCCAACAATGATTTTAGTACCTCCTAAAGTATGACTTTCACCACAAAGAGAGCCTTAAACAATTTGACTCCTCTCTTTCTGCTGTCCCTGTACAGAAGAGAGAAAACACATGGATGTGGTCATGCTTCCTGACACACTGACTAATCAGGTGATGCATATCTCAAACAGTGCAATGGACTGTAAAAACTATTTTACTGCTGGTGTGGGGGGTGATTTATATCTTCCTGTAGTTTAATGATGATCCTGCCTCTGTGTCTTTCCAGTCAATGGCATTTAAAAATTGTCTGAAATGCCTGGGCTTCACTGATTCCATACCATTTATAGTCGACGGAATTTTGCAACATTTTTTTTCCAAAATTAAACAGAAAACACTGAAGGGTATTAAGCATGCCAGGAGATTGGACCGAAATGCAGAAATTGTTTAACAATAGGTACTAAACAGGATGATAGACAGTGGTAATTTCACTTTGAATTTTGCCAACTGGAAAATATAAAAATCACTCTCATCCCAGCAGAAATGTGCATGGAGCTATTTTTAATAGAATATTGGTGCCATTCATTCAATAAGCACCAGAGCCAAGAAAGTGCTGGGTAACAAACAAAAAAAGTGTCTTATACATTAGGCTGCTGAATTAGTAAGTCATTAGATGGAAATATTGAAACTGCAACAGAAGAAACAGCCATCCCACAAATTACAACCATGTAAAGCAAATAAAACAGAAGTTCATGGAATTCTCTCTGGGTAAAACTGCTCAGTTCCTGTTTCTTCAATCCTAATAATTTCCCCAGAGGAGAACCCTTCCCCCTCGCCCCCCCTCCATTCCAACATCCCCTAGGCATACAAATTCCATAGCATCCGGTTTCTTTTTCCTGCCAAAAACATTCCTAGGATTCAGTAATTGAAGTTTCTTTCTCCCAGCTTGATTGTCAACTCCAGGGGGAGGGGGTGGGGGGCAGAGACCTGACATGGCTGATTTCTTACATGTCTCCTGCAGTGTGAGATATATTACAGGTGTTCTAAATATAGTTGTTGTTGCTGCTGCTGCTGTTGTTTGCTTCATTAGTGGTACTGAACATTTAATCTCAGTTAGATTGTTAGGTTGGCATCCTACTGCTGCTCCACACCCCCAGTCTTGTTTCTTCCTGGTTCTTTTAGGGTCTTGCTTCCCTTTGCACACATATGAGCTTCTATCTGTCTACTTCAGCTTTCCCATTGTGGCTGGGATGACAGGCATGCGCCACCCCTATAGACACTTCTACCTGGGCTGGCCTCATAATCTTGGCCTCCCATGATGCCACTGTGCCCAGTTTCAAGTTGAGACTCCTGGGCTTTTCTGTCAGGGATGATCTTGAAAACAGTTGAGCCTCCCAAGGAGCTAGGATTACAGGAGTGAACCACCCAGTGTCTGGATCCAAAGATAGTTTGTAAAATGAGAAAATCTTCTTGACTTCTCAGCAGCCTCCTTCATTGTCTAATCCCTCTCTCTCTGTCTCTCTGGATATTTGCATTGTCTCTAGACTCTTGATTTCTCTTCCGCTCCCTCTGTGGTAAGAATATAACAGCAAACAGCATGCAGAGAGCTGCAACATTTACACAAAGAGGGAAGTTCCTCCACCCTGTGCACCATGAACACCAAAACAGATCGCTGGTTCCCAGGCCCACAGGTAGGCCCCATGGGCCCCACAGTCTATAAGTAAAACTTTCCATGGGAACCTTACATCTTCTTGTGAAATCACCCTCAGAAAAACATGACAGAAACCCTAGGTGCTAACTGAGCACCTACCATGTTCTGGTTATAACAAGATTGTCCAACATCACAAAATGTTACTGAATTCTTTGGTCCAGCTTTTCTGCCCACTTCTCACTCCTTATTCTGAAGCAACATTTGCCTCATCACTTCTATATTCATATTTTTTGAGGGGATATAGGTACTGGGGTTTGAACTCAGGGTCTTACTCTTGCTTTGTTTGGTGGCTAGGGTGTGCTCTACCACTTGCACCTTACCTCCAGCCTGGCTTTTTGCTGGTTAATTACATATGGAGTCTTCTTAGATTTTACTGTCCAGGCTGGCTTTGAACCTTGATCTTCATCTATCTCAGCCTCCTGATTGTTAGTTAAACAGTGAACTACTGAGGGCCTGCTTCCACCTCCATCCTTACACTGATACCTTACCCTTGGTTCAAATGGGTTCGCAAGGGTAATACAATGTCTATCACAGCTCAATTCTGTTTGCATCCAAAGTGGGGTGTATGTGTGTATGTGTGTGTGTGTGTGTGTGTGTGTGTGTGTGTGTGTGTGTGTGTGTGTGTAGTCTGCAATCTATGTTTTCACTTAATGAATTCTGCCTGTCTTATCAGTTACAGAAGGAAAACTGAGTAGCTAGACTCTAGCTACTCAGAAGAATGAGATCCAGAGGACTGAGGTTCAAAATGCAGACTTGGCAGAAAAGTCCACAGAATTCTATCTCTAAAAGAAGCCAGCAAAAAGACTGACTAGAGGCATGGTTCAAGTGGTAGGGTGCTAGGCCACATAGCCAAGTGAGTGTGAGGCCCCGAGTTTGAACATCAGTATTGAAAAACATAGAAAGAAAAGAAAAAAAATCTTTCATAATTTCCAGAAGTAACAAATTCAATGTTTGTGCATATAGGTTGAATTATTTATAGATAATTGGTAATACACACACACACACACACACACACACACACACACACAAACACACACACACACATATCTCTGATAGAAGAACAAGGCTGAATGTGGACACAGTATTATAGTGTTCTCTTGGAGACAGGCCATGGCCAAGGTCTGGCATGGAAGTGTGAGGTTTGGGAGATGATCCCAGGGAAATGCGGAGTGAAGAAAAAGAGTAGTGGCTCAATACTATGAGTGTCTGGGGGCTGGGAAGGTGGCTCAGTGGTAAAGTGCTTGTCTTGCATCCATGAGGCCCTGGGTTTGGTTCCTCAGCACCACATAAGCAAAAAGAAAAAAAAAGCCGGGAGTGGCATTGTGGCTCAAGTGGTAGAGCGTTAGCCTTGAGCTGAAGAGCTGAGGGACAGCGCCCAGGCCCAGAGTTCAGGCCCCATGACCGGACTCCCCCCCAAAAAAATATGCGTGTCTGATATCCGAGGGAAAATGGAGGCTTAGATGGCCTCAAGTCAGCTTCTGACTCAACCCCCACAATTAAGGCCCCCTGTCTAAGGTCCCCTCCTTATCCCAAGGACAAGACACAGTTCCACAGACACCCCTTCCTCATTCCACCCCACTAAGTATTGGGCTTCCATTTCCTGCCAGCTTGAGGTTATTACTCAGCTAAAACCCATCATTTTGCAGGAGCCAAAATTACCATTATAGTTGTTTATTATCATTCTCAAGTATAATAAGTTGATAATGAGAATAAGCAATTTATACTGTTACTTTATTCATTTACTACCCTAGTGTGTGTGTGTGTGTGTGTGAGTGTGTGTGTGTGTGTGTGTGTGTGTGTGTGTGTGTGTGTGTGTGTGTGTGTCCTGAGGCTTGAACTCAGGGCCTGGGGTCAGTCCCTGAGCTATTGTGCTCACAGCTAGCACTCTACAGCTTGAATTATACCTCCACTTCTGGCTTTTGGTGGTTAACTGGAAGTCAGAGTCTCGTGAGCTTTTCTTCCTGGGCTGGTTTTGAACCATGGTCCTCAAATCTCAGCCCCTGAGTAGCTAGAATTATAGGCATCAGCCACTAGCACCTGGCTACACTGTATTTTTTAATCATTATTTTAGAGCATACTCCTTCCACTTATAAAATGAAAACTTGTGCTACTTTATATAGGAAGTAGACATACATTTTGTGCTTTTTGGAAGTAGGGGAGAGTCTTGAATTTGAACTCAGGGTCTTGAGTTTACTAGGCTAGTGCTCTACCACTTGATCTATGATTTTATTTTGCAGCTAGGGTTTCTCAATTCTTTTGCTCAGGGCTGGCCTTAGAATTGTGATCCTTCTACCTCTGTTTGCTGTGTAGCTCAATTACCAATGGGTGCCACCATCCCTGGTTTTTCTGCTTAGAGAAGGTCTCCCTATCATTTGCCAGAGCTAGATTTGAACCATAAGCCTCCTGACCACTGTTTCTCAAGCAGAGAGGATTATGATGTGAGCCACCATGCCAAACCATATGTTTACTTCCTCAAGTGGTTGCATAAAGAAACTAGGTCATGAATTGACCTGTACCACACAGACTTGTGTCAGTACACTCTAGGATGTTCACACAGTAATACAAATTGCTTTACAACCAGTTTTTTGGAGGGTATCCTTGTCATTGAAAAGCGATTACAGTTAAGGGTGGCAGTGAACATGAGTTAGCAGGATCCCAATGACATGGCCATTCTCCTCTATGGACAGAGTACTAAAGTGTCTCTTGAGGAGATAACACTGAGAACTGGCATCAGGGTGAGTCTTGCACAGGCAGCAGCAGGTGTACACAAACCTGTGGTTAAGGGGACACTTGGCACTTCTGCCCTGAACTCCTGAAAAGATAGAAACAGAGTCTGTTGGAAGTGGCTCTGACAGCTTGGTTTCATGGAAATCCACTCACTTGTGAGAAGAGGTCAGCCCTGGCTCACTCTGTACCTTTGAAATTCTAAATTCAAGTGTGGGAGAAATGAGAAAGAGCTCTCATACTTGTGTGCAGAAAAGGAATGAGATCATTTTGCTTATCACCAGGGCGTATCAGACATTGTTTTGACTTCATTTTAAGCCCTATTAACTTGAGTATTATTTCTACCAGTTTCTTTCACTTACTAGCTGAGTGACTGAATCCCTAGCTGTCCATTTCTTTAAATACTATAAGGTAACTAATGCAACAATGTATCCCCTAGGTTACCATGGTGATTAGGTCATATACTTCCCATTGCCAACTGTGCCTAAGCCCCTGAAGCTGTCACAGGCCCTGGCCCTGCCTCCCTTTTCCACACTCTAATCTCCTCTGTTGACTTCATGAGTTTTTAAAATTTTGTTTGCTTTTGTTCACAGATTGAGCAAACACTGATTTTTTTAAACACTTATTGATCCGTTATTGATTATTGTTATGTGATACTCAGTAAATGCTAGAGATACAAAAATCACAGGCAGTTCTCAGTCTCCCCAAGAAACAGGCAAATGGATAATCAATTTCCTGTACTAAGCTATGTAGAGAAACACAGAGTAAGAGGAAGGGAGGGAGGAATGGAAGGAAGGCAGTTGGGAGACTTCTCAAGGGAAGGGGCAGTTAATCTAGGTTTCCAGATCTCAAGAGTAAGTCAGTCAGTCAAGCAAGGAAAGAGAAGTTCAAGCCAAAGAAACAGCAAATAGAGCTCAGAGGTGATAGAGTAGGATGTTCTAAATCCCTAGAAAGAGATCAAAGAAGCACAAAGATGGCCATCACTTGGCATCATCAGATGTCCAAGGACAAAGCTAGTTTTCAAAACAAGGATGGTTCAATCCCAGGAAGTAGACTGACAGATGTCCATTGACTATGTTGCTGGCCATCTCAGCAAAAACATTTGCAGGAGAACAGCAGGTCAGGGCAGATGTCAACCTGTGGCCACTTGAAGAATGAATTGCAGTTGGACATTATCATGTCATGTGCTTTGGGTAGCTGGAGATGCACCACTGTCCCCTAATTTCCCATCATGTGAGGAGTTCATGACCATACCAGTAAAGCACATAGAAAGAGCAGATGTGCACTGCTATTTGTAGATATATCTTTTACCTTTTTTCAACTTTTGTCTCCATCACATTTAATGACTTGGGACTTCATTTTACATGTTATTGTTCTCTTTGTAGTCCCTCACTTCTTCCCAGTACATTTATTATGATTATTAATTATTATTATCATTATTATTATTGTTTAGTGCTGGACCTTAAACTCATGGCTTTGTGCTCTCCCTTGGCTTTTTGACTCAAGGCTAGTACTCTACCCTTTCTGGCTTTTTGCTCATTTATGTGAGATAAGAGTCTCACAGACTTTACTTCTCATGCTGGCTTCAAATCCTGATCCTCAAATCTTAAGCTCCTGACCATAACAGGTGTGAGCCACCAGTGCCTGGCAAGTACTTACGTTCTTTTTTAATAGGGTTAAAGAAAGCACTTGCTTAATGTGTTGGGGGGAGCCTTGTGGCATACCATGTATCAATAGTACCCAAGCTTTCATAAATCCTTTGCCTTCCTCAGATACAGACCAAGGAAGATGAACTATTTCTCTTTCTAGACTCTTTTGCGGCCAGGTTAGGTATATAATTATTAAGGCCAAAAATACCAAAGCAGAAATCTTTGGGTTGAAATTTTCTTTCCAACTATCTAGGCAAAGTCATTAGGAGAAAGCACTTTGGCCTCACCCTTCCCTTCTCCTCCCAGCCATACTGCAGACCCCTCCCCGCCTTGTAGCACCTATTTGAGTATGGAACAGACAGGGGTACCCTGGACGCTGAAAACACAGGGGAGTTGTTGGAATCTCCTGGGCCCCTAGCTCAGGACTTCTAGCTAAGTGAGAAGAGAAAGTTCAAGCTGCACCTTCAATCCTGGCTGGCATGGTTCCGGGAAGCATCCCAGGATGCTGGTATTTAGCCAGTCCTCCTTGTTCTGCATGCGTCCTTGAACCGGAAGTGTCCTTGGACTTCATGCTAACCTCTCATGACTCAATGCTAGGCCACTACAAGTTCACACACAGAAGCTGAGTGTCACAATGCTGTCTTGACCTCTTGCCACCCAACATGGTCTGGTTTTTCAGATTTCTGAATCTTCTTGATTCTCAGCAAGAAAATGCTGAAGATCACAGAAAACTGCCTGAGCAGGAAAGCATAACATTGCATGAGTGACAGCAATAAAAAGGGATGGCTGTCCTCAAATTACTGGAGAGGAGAAATGGGGAAGGAGTAGAGAAAGGCAGTGAACAATGAAGAACCGTGTCCTGAGACTGGTAAGAAATGAAGGGCCCATAAGAACTAGCCAAAGTGGTTCTCAGGACAGGGTAGCAGGCCATGGTTTGTCTAAGAATGCAGATTCCTGGGCTGAGTGTGTTGGTGCACACCTGTAATCTAAACTATATAGGAGGCAGAGGTAGAGGCATGTGATCATAAGTAAAAAGCATGAGCCCCTGTCCAAAAAATAGTAAAAAAGCAAAAAGGACTGAAGGCCTGGCTCAAGCAGTAAAGCACCCAGCGTACTCACAATTGAGTTCAAACCCCAGTACCACCGAAGAGAGAGAGAGTGATAGAGAGAGAGAAAGACAGAGACAGAGAGAAATGTAGATTGCTGGTCTGTGATATCCTATCTAAAATTAAGGGTCCAGGAATTTTGATTTTTCATCAGCACTCCAGGTGATAATTATGCATATGGTAGCCAGTTTTGGAACTCTATAAAAGGCTAAAAACAACAACAACAACAACAAGACACATCAACTAGTGAAGGAACCCTGGGGTGAGCAGTAGGAGGTGTAGAATAAGTATCATCTTTGCCGTAAGCAAACTTATCTGTAAAACAACAAAGAAGTGGCTCTCAAACAATTTGGTAAGGAACAAATACACACCCACACACATACACCCCCTCACCCCCCCCCCCACACACACACTGTTTTTCTTGCTGGAAATCAAACCCAGAGCCTCAGACATGCCAAACAAGTACTTTACCACTGAGCTACACCCCAAACTGGCACTGTCTTAAAAAAAAAGATTTAACTTAAAAAAATTGTCAATTTGTATCAAGGCAGTGAAATGACAGATTAGAGAACCCGAAGTGCCATCTAGTACCCTCAACTGTCTCTTTCCTGTAAGAAACTGAGGTTTCTGGCACGTCAGGGCCAGTGGCCTTCTCTGTCCCTTCCAGTTAAGACACTACTACTTTGGGAAATCAGCGGAAAGCCTGTCAGGTAGATTCAGCTTGAGGTGGGTATATTGCAGGGGAGTAATTCAGGGCAGATATTTTAAAGCACATTCGTTACCTTTATAGAAACAAAATTTCTCCTCAGTGCTGCTTGAAAGGTATTTTAAGCACATCACTTCAGAGTGTGACCAGAATAGTGATATACTGACTGGAAAGCAGTCATTTGAATGAATGGTAAAAGTTTCACTTTAAGAGGAAAGGAATGGGGTGATTGTAATATGGACTTACTTGGATTTTAGAAAATATATATAGGCTGCCCAATCTACACTGAAGAAAGTATGAGCTATAATTACAACAACAAAGAACCCCAAATAAACCGTCTTCTGTACAAATACACAACAACAACAAAGAAAACCACTGTAAAAGAAAAATCGAAAACCAGAAAACCAGAGTGGAGAATCTTTACTGTCCTAAATATAACCCTGCAAGGTATTGTGGGATCGAGTCCCAAATCTCTTTCTTGTCGCCTGTGTGAGGTCAGGTAAGTTTTGCAACTTCTCTTTGCCTCCTTTGCTTCCTTTGTCATCAGAAATGAACTCAAGATATTATTGTAAGCACAAGGGAATGGATGGAAATTTGTACCCATCTGCAGCTAGTGCCGAGTGGGGAAGATACAAAAAAAGAAAAAGAAAAAAAAAAAAAAAACCAACTACGAAGAAAGTACGGTGAAAAGTGAGACAAAGGAAAGGAAAGCAAGAAAAGAATGGACATTGAAAAGGACCCAGTAGGGTGGACAGGAAGCTCCCCTGCTCCAGCTGACACCATGAAGAAAGACTTCAGTAAACTGAGGCAGCCAGCAAGCTAGGCCAATATGGGGGAAGGGGTGCCCAAAAGTATCAGGGGTCCAGGCACAGAACATTGTCAGAGATGAGGCACCTGAACAGAGAAGGTTCTAGATATAGCTAAAAGTTCCATGTGCTGAAACATAACTGAGCAAGGAGAAGGCAGAATGGAGTCACAAGAGACAGGGGCTGGGGGCCTGCTTTTCAAATGGCTCGTAGACTTTGGCTTTTGTTCTGAATGAAGCAGGGACTCACTAGAAAAAAAGTGACGGGATGGTGTTTATAGTCAATGGCCCATGGAGGGCGTAGTTTTGAGATGTAGTTTTGAGTTTTCAGTTCTCTGGCACTGTCAACAGTCTCAGCAGGTGGGTGGGTATGGCTTTTTCTGCTCTACCAGTTTGCTGTGTTGTCATGCATATAAATGGAAGTTTCAATACACTGAGTGCATTTAAGATGCATTATCATTGCCCATGACCTTTATGCTAACAACATGCCCACAGGAAAATCTACAGCCAACAACCCAACTACATATTATGAAATCACAGACAGTGCTGACGGTGTACTCTGGTACCTTCCAGCCCACTAAGGACCCAGGGAGACAGATGACTGGACAGTGGACAGGTCACATTCCAACTTTTCTGACTTCATTTTGTTAGTCAGGAAACTCATGAACAGAGCTTGGAAGCTAAAGACTAACTAGGACGGTTTGGGGGTCCATTGAGAACTATGGGTTCTCAAAGGATGATCTGAAAATCATCAAATCAGAATGATCTGAGACGCTTGCTGACTGCAGAATTTCTGAGTTTCACTCCCAAAGCCACAGCAACTACGAGGAGGTGAAGAATCTGCAGATTCATTACCTCTTACCCAGACTCCCCCAACCAGTCTTGCTCTGGAGACCCAGGACAATCCCTGGTTCACATCTGACATCTGACATCCCTGACCTAGAAAAAAAGAGAATGCTTTCCTGTCTCTGGGTTTGGTTTTAATTTTTATTACAAAGACCCCAGTTTGTCATTTGCAGTCACCAGTCTTTGTTTTCGGCATGTACTAGAATAAAAAGTCAATTTTGACCAGAACAACAAGTATCATTTTGGACATTTTCTGTGGTGATAGGAGACTAAGCCCGACAAGCTGAAGAAACATGAAGATCACAGTTCATCTGACTCCATCTTACCTACCTTCTTAAGTACTTTCTTTAGGTCTGAAACAGCCAGACCTTATCTTCAGGCACAGAAGAGAACTAACAGAACTAACACCCTTACCTTACCCTCTCTCCCAGACCAGATAAAACTCATACAGCAGACCAAAATTTACTTCTAGTTTGGACCATGAGCAGCCCCAACCTGGCTTTCTCCCTACCCTCATCCATAACTTTGATTCCCACCATTTGTACCACGATTCTCGTATTCTTCCATACCTCCTATAAATACTTCAGGTTGTAAGCAAGGAGTGAGTCTTTAGCATTAGCTACAGCCTCTTGAGTTTTTGTTCCTAATAAACCTGTGCTGGTGTTGAAGTGTCTCTGTCTCCTCTTTTTCTTGCTTTTTTCTCCTCGGAACACTTTCATTTCTTCTAAATATAAATACATAAACACACACACAGAGTCATACACATGCACACCCACACATTCACTTACACAAAATCATACTTCATACTCATATTCACACACAGATACAAACATGTACACATACACACAGAGCTCTAGGCACTAGACTATAACCTCTTCAGAAATACACTTAAACCACAAGTGTACAAGCTCAGTTCCCTCAAACATACACAGAGAGAGCCTAAGGAACTGCATTCACCTCTGAAAACACCTCAATTTCCAAAACCATGTTAAGCTCTGCTGCCTTAACCTAGATCAAGAGATTCTATGAAAGTCTTTGTATGAAAGTTTCCCTCAAACTGTACAAACAACACCTCAATTCTGGTCTTTAGAAGTACAGTCAAGCACCATTATATAGTTCCTCAGAACAAATTGTTTTTTTCTTGGTTGATCGTGGGGCTTCAACTCTGGGCCTGGGTGCTGTCCCTCAGCTCTTCAGCTCAAGGCTAGTACTCAACCACTTGAGCCATAGAGCCACTTCCCCAACTTTTTCTGCTTATGTGGTGCTAAGGAATCCAACCCAGGGCCTCAGGCATGCAAGGCAAGCACACTACCACTGAGCCACCTTCCCAGCCCAGAACAAACAATTTTATAGAGCTCATAAATGTTTTTTTCTGCCTTTTGCTGAAATGCAAATGTTGATGCTTGAACCTCAGGAGTCTCAGCGTGTGATAGTATGTGGAGACAGGGCCCTTAAGGAGGTAATTAAAATTTATAGTCTGAAATTACACGTTGATCACCTTCATCAGGCTCGTTTCACCATTCCAATTCTACTCAATGATCAAGTTCTGAGGATTCAAACCCTTCACACATCTCTTTAAACTGCCCTCCACTCTCATTCTTGGTGTTAACTGAGGCCCACTCTTAAATATTTAAGATCTTAATGATCTCCCGCATGATTATTCCTTGGCCTTCTGCTCCTTCCTCTTCCAGTCCAACCTCTGTACAAGTGGGATACACCTGGGAAACTTCTTAAAGATCCAAAACAGATGTTGGGCCACATTATTAGGCCAAGGGTCCACAGTGCAGACACCTGATCAGTCAGACACCCACCTACCTTTGGGGTAACTAGGAGCAAGGTGAGGGGCATGTAGAACAGTGAGACTCAGTGATAATTGGCATTCATTCCACCTGAGTAGCCCAGCTTCACACTAACTCAGATCTCTACATTGTAGACATTATTGCTCCTGCACACCCTTCAGAGTGCTCCCATGATGTCGGAAGGAGTGCCTGAATTATTTAGAAAGGAGCTCTCCTTTGTTAACTCACGGCTACTTTTCAGACTCTGGGCCAGTAGCCCCCAACTAACATCAAACCATCCAGAAAGCTTTTCAGCTTCATAGATTTTTCATCTTGTGTTTACATCCCAAAGCTTTTCATCTTTGTCTAGCCATAGAGATCCTACTTGAAATGATCACCAGCACCATGACCTGTCCAGCCCCCTGTCTTCCCTCTCCCAGATATCTCCTTCTCTGTGTCTGGACCTGTGTTGCAGACAGGACTTGTATTCGGTAGTCATTCTGTGGCTGTCTCTTGCTCTCTGGATGGGGGACTCTTTGAGATCAGGGAGGAGCATTCCATCAGGATTGTGTAACAGATTCTACCACGCTGGCTAACCAAGCTGGAGTCTCAAAAGACATAGAGATGGCACAAATATGTGCTTTTGCCCCAGATGCTCCTGAGTGTCTCTTGAGGAGAAAAGGATGGTTTCTCTCCAAATCAAATTCAGTCCCACGTGCCCACCCCTGTGACACCCAGGCTCCACAGTAAGGGCATGAGCCTCTGGCAGCATAAATACCCGCTGACTGGATGGATGAAGTCATGAATAACCTTTGGCTGTGTACCACAGTCAGGGCTGGGCTGGCTGGGAAGAATATTTTCAAAAGAATAGGAAATCACCTTAAAAAAAAACACCAGAATCATTTGGGTCCAAATTACTCTTTTCTTAAGGGGCTGGCTTTTAATGCAAGTTGCTGTGAATGGCATGGATGCACTTGTGCTTGGGAGCTCCCTGAAAAGACAGTTCAACCCCACAGATAGAGCAGACTGGATGAGAGTCAAGGGGAGCGTATGCCTGAAACTTAAGCGGGAATGGACAGATGCAGGTAGATCTGGAGAGGAAGGGAGGGAAGGAAGGAAAAAAAGGTAGGGAGGGAAGGAATTAGATAACACTGAATAGAGGAGAGCTGGGTTAGTAATTCCAAAAATAACCAATAGGTTTATGGTTTCACTTGAATGAAATGAGTGAGGGTCATTTTTTCAGGGGTGGACATAGGAAAACTCTGAACTGCCTAGGACAGCTCTAACCTCCCAGATTAGCAAGGCCTGCTATGCTGAGGACAGCTCTCCAGGGGGTTCTTTTCAAGACCGACCATTGGGATGTGCTGCGCTCCCATAATTCTGTGCTGTGCTCCTTGTGGCTGCTGTACAACTCATTCATTAAGTCTGAAGGATTCCAAGATCCCTGCACAGGTTGGTCTGCTGCTGCTTCCAGCATAATATACGCTCCCAGGTCAAGGTCCATCAGCCCCACCACTTCCCAGGCCCTCTGTTCCCTGAGGCCTTAGTCATTTGTGATCATTCACCGCCTTCCTCTTCCAAGTCCCCTAATATTGGAAAATCACTGTATATCCCAGGAGATGCACAGCAGTTTACTGCTGCTTCTCTACCAGGGACCTAAGGAAATTAGAAGCATGGACAGTCCTTCCTCAGCTATGAAGCCTGGATGAGTTACCTGTGTCTTGGTTTCTCCTCCTATAAAATGGGAATATAATAGTCCTACCTGATTGCCAGTACTGTGAGAATTAGATAGAGACACATATACTTACTTATGTATGTATATATCTGTATATCTGCTGGGACCTGGCACATATTCAAGACATAGCAACTGCTGTGTTCTTCTTTTCCCTCTTAAATCTGGTGGTACTAGTAGGTTTTAATTCAGGGCTGTCTGCTTGTTAGATAGACACTCTTCTGCTTGAACCATGCCTCAGCTCCTTTTGCATTGGTTGTTTTCCACGTAGGCTCTTGTTTTATGCCCAGGCTAACCTGGGCTTTGGCCTTCCTACTTATGTTTCTCTGTGTTGCTGAAGATGACAGGTAGGCATCATCACACTCATTGATTGGTTAAGCTAGAGGCTCTCAATCTTTTATGCCCAGGTGGGCCTCCATTACACCCTTGAGCCATCAGGCCTAGTTCCTCACATGTGAAAGTTTTTTTTTTTAAAAAAAACTGCCCAACTTTCCCAAAATAATTCCACTTAGACCAGCTCTGATGTGTGACTTCATGCTACCAAGCTCTAAGTTTCATGTCCCATGGGTATTTGTCAACCCCTGAATGATTTTACCAAGGCTTCCTCCATTGTGAGTGCAGGGGACCCAGCTGGAACTGCACGTGAAGCAGAAATGACCATGTGTCATAGTGAAACTCATGCCCCAGGGGAAATGGTTCATTAGGACTCATGGACACCCCAGAATCTTGGCAGCATTCCTGGGAACACAAATGTAGGCATATTTGATGATAGGACACAGAGTCACACACACACACCTCCCTAGAGCTATGTGAATCCTCTAAAAAGAAAAGAAAGGTTTGAGGTTGCTTCCAACTGCCGACAGTCTTAAATTAGATTCTGGCTCTGATGCCACTCCATTGCAAGTTATTTGAATGGAAGATTACTATAGGACTCAGGTGGCAATGCCCATGGCTTTCATAATAATATGAAATGAGAAATCTCCCCACAAATCCTATGGGCAAAGGGAGACTTACTTGTAATCACTCTGTAATCATTTTCTCAAATATAAAACTTTGCCAAAGGTCTTAAGGCTACCCTTGGATTCACAAGGAGGATATAAAATTACTGGACACTGGCTATTCTCTGTACAGAATGTCCTCTGGACTTCCATCTTTTCCCCTTACCTGGACCCCAGGACTGCCCAGACTCTATGAGTCTCCTTCTGAGTTTTAAGAGTCCCTTTTGTATTCTGGATGGACTATTTTATCAGTTTTATATGTGATTTACAAATACCTTCTCCTAGTCTATGGATTGCTTTCTTATATTCGTTAGTGTATGTTGAAGCAGAGAAGTGTTTAATTCTAGTTAAATGAAAAAATGATCAATTTTTTCTTATACTTTTAGAGTTGTACCTGAGACCTCTAGCTGATCCAAGGTTATACTCCTTTGTTTTCTTACAGAATTTTTATGGGGGGCTGGGAAGGTGGCTCAGTGGTAGAGCGCTTGCCTTGCAGAATTTTTATGGTTATAGCTCCTCAATTCGTAAGCATTGAGATCATTTTTAATTTAGATTATAGTTTTATGTCTTTATGTCATTGTACAAAGGGGTTACCATTCAGCAAATCAATTTACAAATACAATGCCACTGAGATCGCTTTTTGATCTCAACAGATATGGTATAACTATACCATATAGGGTGAGGTAAGTGTTTACACTTATTGCTATGGTTTGAAGGTATTCCTCGAATTTATGTGTTGGATATCCTCAATGCAACAGTGTGGATGGAAAGGCCTAACAATAGGTTACTATATCATGAAAGTAAAATTCTCATGAAATGGACTGTCATCAAGGGGAAAAGACAGTTTTCATGAAAGGGAGTTGTTATTCAAGCATGTCCACACTACATGCTTTTCTCCTTCATATGTGTTCTCTAGACTGTCTACATTTCCTACCATGGGATAGCACAGCAGGAAGACTCCTGCCGTTATCTCCCTGGACTTCCCAGCTTCAAGAATCATAAGTCAAGTATCTGTTCTTTTCTAAGTCCGTGGCATTCTGTTAGAAAGGCAGGAAACAGATGTTAAGATCCTTATCTCTTTTCCCATGTAGAGATCCAACTGTGCCACAATTATTTGATAAAAAGACCATCCTCACTCGACTAGCTAGAAGTCTCACCTCTAAATGTGCTAATTAATTTAATTAATTTCATCTGGAAGACTGTCACACTCAATAAAATCACATTCATATTTTAAAAAAATCTTACCTGAAATTTCTACATTTGAAATTATCTCCAAACACTCAATTTTGACTTTTATTGTTTTCCTCATAACGATAATATAAAACATCTTTTAAAGTGATACGTTATCTTCTTCTTTGTAAGACACGCACTGAGTCAGATGCTAGTGTTTTATGCCTATAATCCTAGTTATTCAGGAGACTGAAACTACAAAAACTGAGGCTTGAATACAGTCCAAGCAGAAAAGTCATGATAGTCCATCTCCAATTAATCAGCCAAAAGCCAGGCTGAGATGCATTTTTTATCACTATCAGTGCTTATCTCAATTTCCATTACTACATAAAGTTTCCACTGATCTGTGGCTTTACAAAGAGCATACAAATCCCACAGAAGCAACAAATGTTAACATTGACTGAAGATATATATGATCACTCATCTCTAAATCTTTCATTTGCAAAAAGAGTTCTATTGATAGAAGAGGTGACATTGACAAACATTTATATTGTACTCGTGAGTTGATATGTTGAATTGAAACTTCTTTGTGCAACTATTAAAAGGTGATTTAAAAAAAGTCCCCTAAGTATAAATATCATGGAGCTTTCTAACTGCTTATTAAAATTCTTTATTAAAGTAAATATATTCTCCCTTTAAGAAGTCATTACAGATAGGACTTTTCTACTCACATTCTTAATTCACCAATTTCTGATTTAAAATTTTATTTTATATACCTGCACACTAAATCTAAACACAGGTTTTGTTGTCACAAATATTTTGACAAAATTTACTATGTTTCTCTCTTACATTGAAAAATAATAAAGAATAGGCACTTCCAAAACTCCAAAACTCAAGATAAGGTAATAAGATTCAAATTCCCAATTTTCTGGGAATATTGTATATGTTATATAATATATTATGTATATTACATATTATGTACAGTATATATTATGCATATATATTATGCATATTATATTATGTTATAGCCTATAAAATGGAGATACACAGATGAAAGAAATAGACAAGGAGATGACCTCACAGAACTACTGCTTGTGGCATGAATAATATTCCCTAGCTGCAACCAGTATCAACACTTCAGTACCTCCAAGGTGAACAGGGATGGTGAATGGAGTTTCCTGTCAAAGCCACAAGATTGTGTTCACAAACTTCATATGAAAAAAGTAAAGCTGCGTTAGCAAATATAAACATGGGATATGGATATTCTACTAAAGTTAACACAATACCAAAGGTATTTAAAAATACATACAACAGTATTAAATAATACAGTTTAAATATCAAGTTGGGTCTTATGGTTTCCCGTATTTGCAATAACTAGTATATGTCTGGGATAAGCAGAAAAGGTACATATGACCAGATAAGTTGATGTCAAGTGAAATGAACCTCAAGATAGGGACACAAATGGTTTTTTTCTTGCTTACTATTTTTCCTAACAGATTTATAATGTACCATGTGATTTTTTTTTGTTTCCTTGTATGTTCCTCCCCCACGGTATAACCCCTGTTTTCACTGTATTTGATGTTGGTACCCTGCATCTTGTATATACACTTTTCTAATTTGGGGAGGGGAAGGGAAAAAACAAAATGCTTAAACAGGGATATGGGTTGACCCATTGTAACAATGAGATGCACAAGACACTATGTTGAAAAACGAACTTTACAATTTAGGCAGGGAGGGGGGGAGTGTAGTTGTGGAGGTAGGGAGGGATGGGAGGGTAGGGGAAAAACAAAGGAGGAGGTAACAGTGCTTGATAGGAAATGTACTCATTACCTTGCTCATGTAACTGTAACCCCTCTGTACCGTACTTTTACAATAAAAAAGTATTTAAAAAATAAATATCAAGTTGGGGAATCACATACAGTATTCTATAAAATAAGGAAATAATGGGATATAATCTTAAAAGGGAATATATGAAATATGGTTGCATCTTCTAAAGGCATTATAGCAGTGTATCACTTGCATCCTAAAATTCTAGCATCAGTGAAAGACTTCCACTTTCATTACAGAGAAAACAACAATGATCCCTTTCCAACCTCAGTTTGTTGGAATAGCACAGCTTAATACATGTTAAAGAATTTCAGTACTTTAAAAGTAACCAACAACATAAGAGAAATTACAATTGCTGCAGAAGAGGTTGTGCCCTATAAAATTATCTTTAGAAATAATTATAGTCCTAAGCATGAATGTTCCCAAGAAATGCTGACTGATTAGCTAGAGCCTGTACAAGTCATTCTTGGTACTTGGTGAAGAAGTACAATTTTGAAAATCTGAAAGACTAGAAAAGATGAGCCCTCCATTGTGGTTTGAATCTAAACATGTTCCCCAAAGGCTGATGTATTTAAGATTTGATGGTCCCCTGATTAGCTCTTGAGAGATGTTTAGATCACAAGAGCTCTTCATTCCATTCATAGCTGAATGGACTATTAGAAGGCAGAGTTGAAGGCAGCAGGCTATGGGAGCATGTCTTGAAAGGTATGTTTTGTCCTTTGTCTTTTTTTTTTTTTATTGGTCAGTCATGAGGCTTGAACTCTGGGCCTGGGCGCTGTCCCTGCACTCTTCAGCTCAAGGCAAGCACTCTACCACTTGAGCCACAGCGCCACTTCTGGTTTTCTAGTGGTTTATTGGACATAAGAGTCTCATGGACTTTTCTGCCTGGGCTGACTTGGAACTGTGATCCTCAGATCTCAGCCTCCAGAGTAGCTAGGATTACAGGCATGAGCCACTGGAGCCTGACTCCTTTGTTTCTTTTTCTCTCTACTTCCTGGCTGCCATGAGACCAGCTGCTCTCCTTCATTATTTCCTTCCACAGTGATATTCAGGCTCACTTCAGGCCCAAAGCAATGGGGCCAGCCATAAAAGGACTAAAACTGTGCTGGGCACCGGGGCACCTGTAATTGTAGCTACTTCTGGAGACTGACATCTGAGGATCACATTTCAAGGCCAGCCTGGGGCAGGAATGTCTATGAGACTCTTATCTCCACGTAAGCACCAAAAATAAAAGTTGGAAGTAGAGTTTTGGCTCAAGTGGTACAGTGTTAGCCTTTAGCAAAAAAAATCTCAGGGACAGTGCCCAGGCCTTTTGTTCAGGCCCCAGGACAGACAGACAGACAGACAGACAGACAGACAGACAGACAGACAGACAGACAGACAGACAGACAGACAGACACACACACACACACACACACACACACACACACACACACACACACACACCCTAAAACTGTGAGATGAGAGAAATAATTTCTTCATTGTTTTTAATTAGGTATTTTGTCATAGAGGTAGAAAGCTGACTAGCGTACTAGAAATCTAATGACGAAAACAAACAAAAAAATATACCAAACACAAAACAGGAATTGTAAAACAATATTTAAGCTTATCCTCAAAGTTTTGTTGACTCGTTAGAGCTCCTCTGTTTCTGCCCCCAAATGAGGGTGTACAGCTCTTATACACCCCTAAACCACAGTAGTTAAAACTGAGTGACTAAACAAAACCCAAGAAAACCCCCATGTGCATGACAGAAGAGTACATGAACTTCTTCTCTTTTTTGTCCTCTGTGTCAGAGCCTTTTCTCTCATGATTTCCTCTGTTCATATCTAATCTCTGACCAACCTCCCTGCACAGCTCTTCATTTTTCCCATAGACATCCAGTTTTATTTTTCTTCTTTCAAATCCATCCTGTCTTTTGGCTCAAGAAAGTGTCTATGAAAAGAACAGCAAAGTGGTAGACCCAGCCAGATAATACTTGGGCCACCTGGATTGACAACTGGGTTATCACTACCTTCATTCAGACATATATATGTAAACAGTATTATAAGCTGAGTTCTGCCTCCCAAACAGAAACATCCAATCACTTTGTTCAGAGAAATGCAGTCAAGGAAAGGCAGCTGGCTCTCCATATCTGTGGGTTCCATATCTGGGGATTCAATGAACCACAGAAAATATTTGAAGGGAATGGCACATCTGTACTAAACCAGACAGACTTTTTTTTTCCTTTCCATTATCCTCTACACAATGCAGTATAACAACTATTTAAGTCACATTTATATTACAATAGGAGTTACAAGTAATAGATGAATTAAAGTATGTAGGAAGATAGGCATAGATTATATGGAAATACCCCTTGCCCTCCATCTCTCTCTTTTGTTGATGATCATGGGGCTTGAAATCAGGGCCTGGGCACTGTCCTTGAGTTCTTTTTGCTGAAGGTTAGCACTCTACCTCTTTGAGCCATAGCTCCACTTCTGGTTTTCTGGTGGTTAATTGGAGATAAGAGTCTCACAGACTTTCCTGCCTAGGCTGCCTTTGAACCATGATCCTCAGATCCCACAGCACCTTTCTCAATAAAGAACTTGGTCCGTGTTTAGATTTTGGTATTCATGCAGTTCAGGCAACCATCCTTCAAGGATACATACCAAGGAATGTGTGTAATGGAGTTTACATCCATCAGCCTCTAGAAAAGAGGAGCCAGCCATTCAGAGACCATTCCTTCATCTGCCCTACTTACCCACACATCTTACAAAGTAGAAATAGGAGGGTACTTCTTTGCATCCTTTGAGCCCCTTGCTCTTCTAGCTCACATGTCAATGAGCTCACAAAAGCCCAAGAAAGACTGTGGTGCAGGCTCTGAAGACTCTGTCTGGGTCAGCTGGCCCTGAGTATACATGCCCTATGGTTTTCCCAGAGCAGGACAGCCAGAGAGATGCTGTCCTGAGCCAGAGAATAAAGGCACAAACAAAACAAAACAAAACAAAAACCCTGCCAACTCAGGAGGGAGACATGGCAAAATTCAGATTCCAACACAAGAGAAGCAAGGAGAAAAGCCAACTGGCCAGGAAAGAGACCCCAGAAGGGAGTTTTTAAGCTTAACAGAGAAGGGCTAGAATGAAGACAGAGAATGAAGAAGAAGGAAAAGAGATCCAATGCAAAGTTTCAAGACTCATGTTCAAGTATTTCAGAAACCAGACTCAAGGCAACTTTAAAGCATTCCAAATGTTAAAAAACCAGAACACATTAGTATCATTACTTCTAAAAGCAAAGATAAAGACACAGGATTAGGGAAGCTCTTACTGTCAGAAGTAAAATCCCACAGTCTTCATCTGTCTGTGGGGTGGGATGGGGTGGGGTGGATAAAGAGGGGAAGTACTCAGCAGTGATGTTTAGTTATATTTGCCAAGTTCTAGTTTGTGCTCATCTTAAAATTTTCTGCAGCCCACAGTTATGATCCCAGTTTGAACATATACAACAAGAAATGTCAAATAAAACATTATTACACCTTTTGGAATATGACAGGAGAGAGCAGACAGTGCCTGATTTTTTTCCCTCTGCCAGACTATTTACATTCCTATTGGTGCACACAAGTCTATGTGAAATGGCAAGCATACATTTGGTTGGCAATAGATCAGCTCTCTTGGAAATTTTTCTACTTCAGGGAAGAAATACTCTTCCTAAGAATTGAAGGTGGGACCATGGAGGAATTACCAGCAGCAGATGGATTTTTTTTTACCTAGGAAACAGAGCAAGTCCAAGAAGAAAAAGACTAGAGAGGCTGTGATTCTCTCATCTCCTGGTCAGTCTGCCTTTCTGCTCCTGCCCAGAACAGAAAATCAGGTACCTTCTCCCACACAGGAAAAGCCCTGCTTTCTGTAGTAGGAAGGACCTTATGGGTGCTGTTCTACCAAGGATGCATTTATTCTCTTTTTATCCTTCAGATTATGCCTCATACTACAACATATTAATTATGCTGTTGTATTATAATGTTATAATATATATATATCGTATCATAACAAGAAGAAAATGAAAGGAGATGGTAAAAAGAATCAATGTCATTATACCCTTGGAACTGAAGGTACTAGAGAGCCTAGCAAGTTAGGTATCTCCTGATTTTAAGTGACATCTCTCATACACCACTTCTGGTATCTGTAGAAGTCTAAAATCATTCAGGATAACACGTATCTGATTGAGATGGGACCAACATAAGAGAGCTCAAAAAAAAACTTAACAGCAAAAAAAACAGGGTCATGACAACCATTTCATGAGCCCCACATTTCTAATAACTGAACATGGAGAACTCACGTCATGTAGTAGTGTTTGCTCAGATTTCTCTCATTATAAAAGGTAAAATTAATATAAGAAAATATTATTAAACTAATACTTGAGGGAAAAACCCAACTAATTGGAAATTTTAAATAAGCATTCATAATAACCAGGAGATAATACAAGCAAAATTAATTATAAATAATTTAGAATTTTTTAAAATATGTGAGCACTATGTGTTCCAATTTAAGAAATATGTCCAGGGCTAAGAATGTAGCTTGGTACTGGAGTACCTACCTCACATTTACAAGGCCCTAAGTTTAATCCCTCGTATTGCAAAATAAAAAATAAAAAGTTGAGTCCAAAGCTGCATTCAAATGACAATTTATAATATTAGATAGTTTTGTTACAAGGAGAAATTATACATTACTTATATTACTTATTATCTTCAAGCACGTACTTCAAGACACTACACTGGAAAAAGAAAATGCTATATTAAAATTAAAAAGCAACATAAAGAAAACAGGATACAGAACTGCATCACAAATGAGAAATCTAGTTTGACAATAAAGCCAATTCCACTTTGAGAATGCTTAGTCAAAAGAAAAACAGAATGCATGTCGTACGGTCCTATTTTGCAAAATATTAGTAGATCTCTTTCATAAACTTCCCTTGGAAAATCTGGACCATCCTTTAGGAGATGATGAAAAATTTAAGACTTTTTTTTTTTTTTTTCTATTTTAAATAGTACTGGCGTTTGAACTTAAGATGCGTTGAGTTGGCTTTCTTCCTTAGCTGGCACTATATCATATGAGCTACAGCTATAGTCCAGCTATTTTTTTTTGTTTCTTTGGTTGATTTTATTTTTTCTTTTTAGATTGAGTCATTTGGACCTATCTTCTGGTAGTAGCTTTAAACCTAGATCCTCCAGATCTCAGCCTCCTGAGTAGCTAGGATTATGAGTGTGCTACCTAGCACCATATTAAGTAAGACTTTTCACTAAAGGGATACAAAAAGATAAGGTCAAATTCTACAATAGACATTCACAAAACAGAATTTGCACAGTTCCAGGGGAAGACTTTCCAAATTCATCTTATTCCCACGCCCCTGTAGCACATGAACCCCTTATCAAGACAACGCAGCTCCTTCAGTTTTCCCACTCTCTTCCATCTGGTCCCTACAATTTCCCACTAACGCTTAGCTTTGAATCTGGCCTGAAGGTGTGAGATACAGAAACGAAGATATGAAGGAGAATGAAGCCCGAGTAAGTCCAGCATGAAATAAAGGCAGGCAAGGGCAGCGAAAAGATTTGTAGCTAAGATTATGTAGCTAATAAGAATTACAATTAAGAGTCTGGAAATAGACCACCTTAGGCAATCCCTTACTTTGAAATTAACTTAAGACTGGGGTACTGTCTACTTGGTGGGACAAGGAGACTCTGGCCTTGATACTTGATTTCCTGAACCATTTTTTGCATGTTTTGATGCAGTCCCAAAATAACTGACAGGCTGGTTGTGGAACTAGCTAGCTAGCGCTGAGTGAGACAGCACAGTAGGAAACAACTGCAGTGAAATCTAGACCAGGATCCAAACAAAATCTTTACCAGATCCCCGAGACAACACAACAGTGGGACCAGCAGGCATAATAGAAGTGGAGGGGAAAAAAAAAGAAAGAATCACAGGCTGCAAGTCTCACCATTGGCCACTGACAGGGTACTGAGCCAACAAATGGAAAAGGGCCAACACTTTGAAGATTAGAGAAGTCAACAGAAGCATGAGCCTGTACCATTACTCTTATCTCTACCATTACATCAAGGTAGCCCTTCTGTTCCATCTAGCTAGACATCATCTTACAGTGAGAAGAGATGGCAGAAGTGATGTTAGAGACTGAGCGTGGGTTTTTAGAGAGAATCAACATTGACAGAACGAGCTACTTAAGACACCTAAGTATGTATACAATGTAGGCACACAAACATATCCTGTACCTATGAAAGGATCTACAGCAGGAAGTTAACAGTAGGGAATCTGAAGCTGGGCACTGATAGTTCACACCTGTATACCTAGCTACTCAGGAGGCTGAGATCTGAGGATCATGATTTGAAGCCAGTCTGGGCAGGAAAAGTCTACTAGACTCTGATCTCCAGTTTACCATGCAAAAAGCTGAAAATAGAGCTGTGGCTCATATGGTACTAGCCTAGAGCAAGAATGCTGAGGGAAAGTGCCCAGACCCTGAGTTCAAGCCCCAGTATCAGTACACATGCGTGTGTGGGCAGACACACACACACACACACACACACACACACACACACACACACACACACACACACACACACACACACACACACACACACACACACACACACACACACACACACAAAGGGCATGGAATTCTGGATCCATGTGATCTGGGTTTGGCTTCTGGATACACCAATTTGTTAACTATGACTTTAGGCAACTTACTCAATCTCTCTATGCTTCAACTTTCTCATCTATAAAATGAGGATACTAATTTCCCTTAGCATCCTTTCAGGAATTAACTGAGTTAATAAATATAAACTGCAGGGCTGGGAAGGTGGCTCAGTGGTAGAGTGCTTGCCTTGCATGCATGAGTTCCTGGGTTCGATTCCTCAGTACCACATAAGCAGAAAAAAGCTGGAAGTGGTGCTGTGGCTCAAGTGGTAGAGTGCTAACCTTGAGCTTAAGAGCTGAGGGACAACGCTCAGGCCCAGAGTTCAGGCCCCACGACCAACCAAAAAAAAAAAAAAAAAAAAAAAAAGAATCGACAAAATAAACTGCTTAGATTAGTGTCCATCTCCCCTAAAGAGGCTAAGTACTGGCTACCTCACTGCCATTGGCATCTTTAATGAAGTTCAGACCAGCTACAGAGAAAAATGAAGAGACTCCAATTTCTTATCTATACCACAGCCAAATGGCTGAGCAACTTAAAATCAGTTCCCCTGCTATGAAAGTAATCAAAATCATCAGTGATAAAAGGGATATAGGACAGATCAAAGAGCAGAGAAGGCCTTATGTGGAACAAGTGCTATAAATGAATAAATTAATAAAATGGACCACATTCAAAGGAATAGGAATTACCTATATTAAAGTTCAAGATGTAGGCCAAGTAGAAAAGAAATGTTGCCAAAAGAAAATGAAAAAAAAAAAATCATCAAAGAGTTGCCTCAAAAAGAGACCTGGGACTGGATCACTGAAGGAGCCAACCTCGGAATATACAGGAGTTGAATGACTTGGAGAGAGATGGAATTCCCCCCACCCTCAGATCACCTGCAGGCACACATCTGCATAGAACTATTCAGCAATATTTCTTTTTCTCAAAGGCTTTGGTTGTTCCTGGATTTCTTAGGGCCTCTAATAAACTAGGAAATGCCAACAAGGGGATTGGAACAGACAGTGCTATTCCCCACTCCATGGTTTTCTAAGGGTACCTCCAGAACTTTCTCTGGGACATGGGGGGAAAAAACTGCAGTCATACAATGAGGAGATTAAGGTGGCTCCAAGAGGCAAGCTCACAGGGGATCCCCAAAGGAAGGAGATAAAAAGAAGGAGCAACACTATGCAAGACTGCCTCAGTAATAGCAACGCTGAGACACAGAGTCTTCTATTGGGAAACATAAATTGATTCATCTCTTCTAGGAACCAATTGGAAACGTGATTTCGCACCTCAAGTGCACATCCTTGCAGACTTCATAATATCCAACTTCTACCTGTCCAGCCTGGGGAATTCATTTGAAATGAAGATCAAGATTGAAAGGATGGAATTGTATAGCAAACAACAAAAACAGGAATCAAAGTAAAACACAGATTATAGAATATTTTGATGATGGCTAACAGTCAAAGGCAATGTTTTAGAGGAAATTAGGTTTTTGTTATTGTTTTTTATTTTTTGGTACAGGTCCTGGGGCTTGAACCCAGGGCCTAGACACTGTCTCTAAGCTTTTTTGCTTCAAGGCTAGTACTCAATCACTTGAGCCATGGTTCCTCTACTGTTTTTTTTTGGTGGTTAATTGGAGATGAGTCTCATGGACTTCAGTTTGGGCTTCAGCCTCCTGATTAGCTAGGATTACAGATGTGAGCCACTGTGGCACTGAGCTGAAAATTATGATTTTTTTAAAAGTCTGATTATTTAGGGGAAAATGATAGAACCCAAACTTCAAAGTTAAATCTCAAATATTTAAAATAAAGTACAGGGGGAATAAAGGAAAAATGATTGAAAAAAATAGACCAAAGACTACTTGAATATGGAGATATGGATACTGAGATTCTGAATATTATTTTCTTTCAATTTTTCTTCTATTGTCTAACTCTCTGCCCTAAGTCATACTATTTTCATGATCAGAAAAAGAAACAGGTAAGAATGAAATAATTGTCATATACAGCTAAATATTCAGACAATAAGAAAAAAGGTTAAGTCTTCATTTACTAAAGACAAACATATGCACAGCACAGGGAAGAATTCCACTTCTCACAACCTAAAATCTTAACGGTGGTGCACTTTATTAAAGCTTAGAGAATGAAAACAAACCAAGCAAATCCCTCCATAAAAACAGGCTGAGCAGCTTCTCTTAGGGCTTTTCCACACACCAGGTGCCTATTTTTTAAGTGTGGTTGTTTTAGTGTCTCCCCTTAATTGGAAGAATGCGCGCCTGGAGACACAGGTTTTAAAAAGTAGAAGGTGTTTCTCTCTCTTCCTCCCCGCAACCCCTTCCTCACCCTCTCTCTCCAACTCTCCCCTCCCTCCCTCCCTCCCTCCTCTCTATCTCCTTCTCCCCCACTCCCTCTCCCTCTTCCCTGCCCTGTCCCTCTCCATCTCTCCCCCTTCTCCATCTCCCATTCCCCACACCTCCCTTTCTTCCTCCCTCCTCTCCTCTTCTCTCTTCTCTCTCCAGTTTCCTTATCTTCCTCTCTTTTCTCTCCCCCTTTCCCTCTCTCCAGTTTCCTCTCTCTCCTCTCTTGCCTCTCTCCTGTCCACCACTCTCTCTGTGCTCTCATTCTCTTGTATCTGCTCTCTTATTCTCTCCTTCTCCTCTCTCCCTTTCTTCTCTGTCTCCCTCTCTCCTCCTCTCTCCCTCTTCTCTTCCCCCTCTCTCCCTATCATCTCTCTCTTCCTCTCTCCATCTTTCTCTCTCTGCTTCCCTCCCTCTCTTCTCTCCCTCTCCCCTTCTTTTCTCTCCTCTCTCCTTCCCATCCTCTTCTCAATCTCTCTTCTCCCTCTCTCCTCTCTCATTCTCTCCTGTCTCTGCTCTCTCTCATTCTCTCCTACCTCTCTGCTCTTATCCTCTCCCTCACGCACGCACACAGACAGACAGACAGACAGACAGACAGACAGACAGACAGACACACACACACACACACACACACACACACACACACACACACACACACACACACACACACACACACACACACTCGGACCAGTGGAGTGCTGAGCCGCGCAGGTGCCGCCCCGCCCGCCCCTCCGTACCTGTTCGTGGCGCGCGGCGCCGGGGTCGCGGGGCTCCTGAGCGTCCTCAGCGCGGCGGAGGTGCCCCGGGTGTCCTCCCTGTTTTCCTCCACCACAAGCCTGGAAGGCCAGGGAGAAAACTAAGTTGTGACACCTCGCCGCGAACCGGGCATCCAGGCGTCCCCGGATTCCCGGGATGGAGTTGGAAAACGCTTCAGAGCGGGAAGGAGGGGGAAAAGGGGGACCCAGTGGAGAGCGCGGGAGCCCGGCGCATCCGACGGCGCCTGGCTGGCCCGCAGGGTCCCTCTCCACGGCGTGCGGCGCGTGTCCCCCCACCCCCACCCCGGCCGCCCCTCAGCCCACCCCGCCATCAAGTACTCAGCGGGCAGCCGCGTTTCTGCCGTGACCCAAAATGTGCGCGCCCAAGCCGTGCGGATCTGTCCCGCGGAGCTCCGGGGGCGCATGGCCGGGCGCGCCGGACAGATCGCGGGGGACAGGGCGCGGGGGACGGGGCGCGCGGGGCAGGGCGCGCGGGGCGTGCCCGCCGGGGCTCACCTGGAGCGGGCGGGCGCGTCGGCCGGGCACCACATCCGACGCAGCAGCAGAAGCAACAGCAAGCTGGCGAGCGCCCCGAGCAGCGCGCCCCCCGGCCGCATCCTGAGCCACGGGAGCCACGGGAGCCGCCGCCGCCGCCGCCCTCGCCGCCAGCGCTGCCCGGGCGAAGCGCTGCCCGAGCGGCCCCGACTCGCCGCTCCCGCCGCCGCCGCCGCCAGCGCGGCCGCCGCCACGCACACCCCCAGCGTTCGGAGGCGGCGGAGGCGCGGGCCCGCGCGCTCGGCGAGGTGGGGAGGGGTGTGTGTGTGGTGGTGGGGGGGGTGCCGGGTCCCAACCCGCACACTCTCCGCGCCGGGCTCTTCTCTTCTCCACCCCCCCGAAGCTCCCGGAGCTGGCCGGTGACGGAGCGCCGCCCCAGCTGGCCGCCCGTCCTCCCGGAGGCGCTCGGAGCTGCCGACGCGCGGCTGCTTCCACCGCGCCGCCGCCGCTGGCTGCCGCCGCCGCTGCCGCCGCACGGGGTCACCTGAAGGTTGGGACGCGCGGGCTCAACTCCGCGCTGATTGGGCTCCAACTTTTCTGCGTCCTCTTCCCGCGGCGGCTCCTTCTTCCTCTTCTTTGGCTACAAGTCCAGGGAAGACCCACCGCGCACCCCACCAACTCCTGTCTGCCTGGGGCTGGGGACGGGCCGGGGCGCGGAGGAGGGAAGGGGCGGGGGAGCCGAGGGAGGGAAGGGGGGGCACCTCCAAAACTTGGAAAACTGTGGAGTCGCTCGGCCTCCGGGGGGGGGGGGTTGCTGAGATCGTGGCTCGGCGTGGAACTTCCTCCCCGCCTGGCCTCGCCCACCGGCAGATCGGCCAAGACAGCTCAATTCGTATCAGGAACCAGGATATTTTAAGGGGGGGGGGGGACCAAACCCAGTCAGCCCAATCCGCCCACTGCCTGCCTGTTTTGTTCCTTTGTGTATTTTTTTTTTATTATTAATAGTTTTAATGGGCCCGTCTCTCTTTTTGTATTACATGGTTGTCTGACTGAATATAGTTATGGGAGCTATGTTGATTTGAGGCCACAAGGATGGAATTTCGTAATGGCAGAGGTCCTACAGCTCTCCAAACCTAAAAATATGTATCATGCATGTATTCTCTATTATTATTTTACCATCCAGAAAAAAAAAAAAGTTGCACTACTGCTGCGGACTGGGGGCGTGGCTGAGTTGGTACAGCGCCAGCCAGTGAGTGAAAGCATCAGGTACCAAGTTCAAGTCCCGGTCTCAGACCTAAATAACAATAACAGCAACAATATCCGTAAGTCTAGAGCTATAGCTGCACTTTAAATTCCCACCTCAACAACCACCATACCTACTTCAGGCATACAACCCCACACCTAAGTCTCAGCCAATGACAAGCAACCGGGTTTTAGCCAATCAGGAACAGCCAAGTCATCCCATCTTCCCATATAAGGCAGTCACTCAGCCGTAGCCAATCAGGTGATAGTTCTTCTGAGGGCGTGGCTGAGTCCTCCCCCCCTTATAAATAGTTGGTGCTCACACTCCTAGGAAGAGTTCCCTGAGTGCTGCCACATTCACAAATCTCCCTTTGTGCAAGTAGACTGCTCAGTTTACCTTGCCTCACCCTTTTCCTTTATCATTGCTAAATGCTTGTGTCTCCTCAAAATTCTTTTGTTGAAGCCAAGCCCCTAATCCCCAAAGCATTGGTATATGGAGGTTTGAGAGAGAATCAGATCCTGAAGGGTGAGTGTCTGGTGATGAGGTTCCAGTGCTCTTAAGAAAGGACAGTAAACCTTTTGATTTCTGTATTCCCGCTCTCTGCGCGGGCACAGCCAAAGGCCAGCTATCTGCTAAACAGAAAGTGGCTTCTCACCAGAACCTGATCGTGCTGGCATATCTTGATCTCTGACTTTGAAAGGAAGTTTCTCTTGTGTCTGTCAGGGGTTAGAGAAGTTTCTATTGTGTAAGTCTTGGGCTATATGTTTTGGGTAAAGCAGGAAGAACTACGGATTCAGATTCCTGGTTTAAGCATGTTGACGAGTATCTCATTTATTGACTAGTACCTCATTTCTTCCAGAAGAGTGAGCCAATGACAGTGTGACTCTCCAATTATTTTATTTAGAATAAAATTTCCTCGTCTTTCAGTGCTAAGCTCTCCTGTCTACACATGGCTTCCCCAAAGCCCCTACCCAGCAAGCTTCCTAGGTTATATCACTAACTGGGCTCTTGAGGAACATTAATAAAACACAACTTGCATAGTGGTTATTTGAAGTCTCACTAGACTAATCGTTTTATGTTTTTGAATGGATTTTTTTTCCAAAGCAACACTCCACCATCTTGAGAGAACCTTGATTTAAAAAAAAAATCTTTTGAAAAAGTTTAACCATTAGAAGAGCTTTAACGAGTCAGGTGGTAGTGGTTCACACCCATAATTACTCACGAAGCTGAGACATGGAAGATGAAGAATCAAGGCTACCCCAGGAAGAATAACTCACTAATCTCCATCTCCAACTAACTAGCAAAAAGCAGAGCTGAAGGTGTGGTTCAATAGGTATACCAGCCTAGCAAATGTGAGGACCTGAGTTCAAAACCTAGTACCACTATCAGAAAAGGAAAGAAGAAAAAGTTTTAATGAGTTAACTTTATGGAGTTACTTCCCAAAGTAACAAAATAGTTATATGTAAACTAGTTTGATGCTCCCAAGTAAGCTTCCTAAAGGCACAAGGTCTTAAACTGGAAGAAACTAATGGAAAACCTAATAGTTTACACATCTAATCAAAGCTGTCACTACTGATTTGTCAGAAGAAAAAGAACAACATATGCCAAGAAGAGAAATACAGGCTTCCTAGTCCCTCCTTGCTAAAATATATTTGGTTGCAAACAAATCAGAACTTTGCGCACAGCGGTTGATCAATAAATGTTGGATCAATGAATAAAAACACTCCAGAAGTAATGCTGCTCTTAGAGAAAATTGAACAAGAAGATGGAAAAAATGTGGCAAAATATGATTTCCTTGTATTGCTCACCACTGTTGTTAAAAATAAGTACTAAGGAAAGGTTGCTACTTTTATGTAAGACTGATGATTTTAGGGTTCCAGTTGCTTATCTGTATATGACATAACAAGAAAATGTTATATTCTCAGAGAACTAAAATAATATAGTAATACAAATCTACATAGTTGGGTTCAAGCCCTCTGCTAAGTAAATGTGTATGACACAATTATTTTGTAAATGGAGAAGTCTGGATTTAGAAGATATTCTGAATTTTCTCTCATTACAGAAGGATTGTACAGACAACGCTCGCTAACGGAAAGGGCATTATCGTAACAGCCAGGAAGCTGTAATTTCACCTAATTTACTAAAGTTTAATATTTCAGCACAGCTTGGCTCTAGGCAACAGCAGGAGAGTAAGCCTTGCACTGAGTTCCCTAAAAACCCTGGCTGCAAATGAAGTTACTTTTTATCAAGCCACTGGCTGTGGCAGTGGGGTTACTCACAAAAGCCCATTTTAATTGGAAAGCCAAGGATACATTTGCAACAGGAATTCAGAGCTGGGTATTAAAATTTGACAGTGGGGAACTTTATCATAGGCTCTGTAATTTAAGACTATGATTAGTAAGATATAAATAATCTTGCTTATCCTTGAGAGAAAAAAGCCCTAGCAAAAATATGAGGTCTTAAATATTCTTAATCACAGAGCCAGAACCAAGATACTGGTCATTTGGTGAATTCATATTAGCAAGTTTGACGAGGAGCCCCAAAACATCTATGCCATGTAGAATCTGAGATATTGCAGAGACCACAATGGAGACATGAACCAGTTTATAAAATTTGTTTTTAAAAAGCTATTGGTCAGGGCACCAGTGGTTCACACCTATAATCTATCCTAGCTGCTCAGGAGGCTGAGATCTTAGGATCACAATTCAAATCCAGCCTGGGCAGGACAGTCTGTGAAACACTTATCTCCAATTAACCACCAAAAAGCTAGAAGTGGAGCACTAGCCTTGAGCCACAAAGCTCAGGGACAGCACCCAGACCCTCAATTCAAGCTCCAGGACTAGCACACACACAAAAAAACAAAAAACAAAAAACCATGATCAGGGTGGACAAATAGAGAAATAGCAGGTGACTATGGTACTTAACATACTTATGTTAAATGGAACTAGAGTGCTTACAGGCATGGGCGTGGTTGGGAGAGATGGCAGGGAGAGAATGATGGACAGGGTGACACTGATCAAGGCACACTGTACTCATAAACTGACAAGTTAATTGAAACCCCTTTAAACAATAATTTAAAGATTAGATAGTTTTTAAATTTAAAGCTATTGGGAAATTTTGATTTATTGAAAAACAAAGTCCAAATAAGTGAAAAATCTTCCTGAGAGTTGAAGCTATTTCTAATTTTTTACGTGAAGCTTTTTACAGTACAAACAAGTGGCTTTCAACTAGAGCAACAAAGATTCAAGGAAAAGCTAGAAATATGTGATTTCCATAGGTATGGATAGTTGGGGATTCATGAAGATGAATGCCAAATGTTGAGTCAGTTTTATTGTGTGTGTATATCACACACACAGTGTTTACATAGGTACATAATACACACATATATCTACATCTATCTGTATACACACACAGATATCTCTCTAGTATATATGATTGAAAATCTTCAGTATAAAAAAAAGAAGGAATGCTGTGAAACATTCAGAAAATTAATGCATAACGAATGTTTTCCTTCATTGGTGTGACATTTTTTTTTTTTTACTTCTCTGTCTAGAAAGGGTCATATCTGATGCTTCCAGGCTGCTTGATTGGGTTTTGCAATATTAAAGATTTGTGAGGATTTCAGGACAATAATGCTCTCAGACAACAAAACTACTCCTTGGAGAAGAATTTCATAGAATAGTATAACCAAGGCTGCATATTTTTGATAAATCACAGGACATAAACAAAAGCAGAAGCAACTGGAAGAAATCATCGACCTTGTATGAGGACATTGCTTCAAATATGTTTTATGATGGACTGATTCTCATTGCTAATTGAATCTAAAATGGAAGCAATTTCATGTATAAAGTAGTTTTAAGTTTTAACAATAGCCTAAAAAGATTACAGAAAACAAAGGTTATTATTTACAAGATAGATCTTTTTTTTTTTTTTTTTGTTGGTTGTGGGGCTTGAACTCTGTCCCTGTGCTCTTCAGCTCAAGGTGAGCTCTCTACCTCTTGAGCCAAAGCACCACTTCTGGTTTTCCAGTGGGTTTTTTTTGTATTGAAGATGAGTCTCAAGGACTTTCCTGCCTGGGCTGGCTTTGAACCATGATACTCAGATCTCAGCCTCCTGAGTAGCTAGAGTTACAGGCGTGAGCCACCAGTGCCCAGCTACAAGATAGATCTTAAATATATAAAGTAATCAAGCATCCGTTTAAAAGACCCTAAAGGCATCAAAAAGAGAATTGAACTTATTCTGGAACTATAAAATGGTCACAATCCTAAAGCACAGACTCCTGAGAATGTCTGCCAAGGTCAACCAGTTGGACAAGAATGCCAGTGGCAAGGTATATGTCCTGTTAGAGTTCGGATTTGTCAGGGTGGGAGGGGGGTGTGAGAAAATTTATATAACCCCACTACACTCAATTTGCAAGAGCAACAGCCAGACAGGGAAAAGTCATGACCAGAATAAGTAACAGTCAATGACCAATGCCAGGGGGCCAAAAGAAAGATAAGAGCCAACATTGCTGTTTCCAGTGAATTCCATTTGTTTCCCCCCTTTCAGTGTAATGATGTCCTAAAGATAATGTAAATCTTTGGGACAGATGCCACTAAAGAATGTTGTAGTTACTGATTAAAGTCAATATGCCCTAGAAAAATAAGTAATCCTAGCTACCCAAATCAACAAAAGACCCTTGAACCATTATGGAATTTTACAAAGAACTAATATCTCCCAGTAGATCCTACCGAATCCCAGAGTTTGCAAGACCAAGCAGACACCCAGTGGTTTCAACACATGGAGGACTGGAACTTCAATGGGCTAAAAGTATATACCAAACCCTGCCAAATTTCTCTCCCCAACCCTAGTTGTCCACCTCTTAATTCCATACAACCTAAAGTATAAGAAGATTAAAAAATTGGGGGGAAAGTCCAAAACAAGTGCTTAATGCAAAACCAAGTTTCAGTAATCTTACAAATAAAAAGGAAGGACTGCAAAGATTTGTCATCGATATTATTCCTGGCAAAGAGCAAGAAGAATCAGAGAGGACTTCTTTCAAGGATGAATAAGTGGGGGAAAAACATTATGGAAAATTCCTGCAACTATCTGAAAAAAAGAAAGGGATGTAATCAATAAAAAGGCAAATTAATAATATGTTGGATTGCAACTTGCTCCAGGAAACAGCAGAAACTTTAAACCATAACTACTTCATTTTTTCCAGAAAAATATGTATCTATATAATATATCAACACTGTGATAGGAGAATCCAAGGAAGAAATAGGAACTGGGAAAAAATGGTAAGGCAATAAAATATGATTAAAAACTGGGCTGACTAAAAGAAATTAAATTAAAACACCATGGCAGACCTTAGAAAAACTTTGAAAAATCTGAAAAACTTTGCAAAAATTGGAACCAATGTGATGGAGGTTAAACTGAATGTCAATTACCAAAAACCAAAATTCATATACACAACAGAAAGGGGGGGGGCAAGAAAAATACATAGATTAGAAAACTGCATATCAAAGCAGACATTAAATATATATCATGTAGGTACAAAGTGTTCCTTCAAAAGAATAAAAGTGACATTTTAAGGATATATGTTGATGGAATAGAAGACAATTTTACTGACACAAAAATACAGGATTCTATGATATTTTATGTTCTCATATTTGAACTTATATAAACTCATGATATAGAAAAATTTAATAGGAGACAATTAACTTCATTCCTTAATCTGTTGCAGAAGTTATTTGAGGATAGCAAAGGAATCTTAAACATATCCAGGCAGAAGAAATTAATTTGATAAAAATTAATCTGGTTTCTAGCACTGTTCAACTCAAAAGGAACAATATTGTATTCATGGTTCTTAAGCAGCAATGCTTTGACTCAAGTCTATGCTCAGTGTAGTTTTCATAAATAAAGGCAATTTCTTTTGCCTATTGAATTTTCAAATATTCAGAAGCACAGGATGAATAATATGCATATCTTCTGGCCAAAAAAATCAACTTGAGTCTTAACCCAACCACAAAATTCAAACTGAAATATGTCTGTTCATCCCATGTATAAGAATACTTCAGTCAAGCATAGTGATTGGTATCTGTCATCCCAACATTTAGGAGATTGAGTCTAGATTATCGGGAGTTTGAGGCTACCCTTGGGCACACAATAACACAAGGTCTCAAGAACAAACAAACAACAGCAAAAAACTATGTTTAAATAGCAACCATGTATACATCAATAATTCCAAAAGATTATCTGGAGCAAAGAAATTTCTATCACCTAGGATTTTTCAAAGCCAATGACAATGTTTAGATACATAAACATATACCACACCATTTCAATTTCATAATGTATTCGGTACAGCAACATAATGTGCAGGTTTATATCGTAGAAGTGATAGGCTATCCCATAAAACCTAGGTGTGTTGTACAATAAATCATCTGCCTTTATGTCTGCACAACAATGAAATTGCCTGACAATGCAGAATCCAGAATACCACCACAGTACTAGACAATGTATGACTCTAATTCACAATGACAAGTTCTTGATCACGAAGAACTCAAATGAGAGCATTTTCAGATGGAATTAAGTACAAATAATGTAATTCCATGCAAACTTCATGCTTTCTTAAAAAATAACTACTTAAATATAAAATGACACAGTAACTCTTGGAAGGACAATTCTAGCCATGGTAAATAACAAAATGGAAGGAGAAAAATGAAAGATGTAGTGAAAACATTCTTCTCATCATTCAGGATGGATAAATATATCAGAGTAAATCATAAAACACTTGTTAAACAAAAACACAGTAATTAGCTTAGCCTGGTGGCCCATGCCTGAAATCCTAGTCACTTGGGAGATGGAGAGAGGAGGATTGCTTATTAGAAGCAAGTTCAGGCAAAGTTAGTGAGATCCTGTCTCAAATACAAAAAATAAAAATGGTTTAGGGCTTGCCTAACAGGCTCCAAATTCTGGATTTCATTCCTACTAAATAAACATTTATACCTTTATTCCTCCCTCCCCCCCAAAAAAAGGAAGAAAAAGATAAACATGGATTTCCTGGCAAGAAAATCAAGAAATACCAATTCAAGCAATGTTTAGATCTGTTATATTTAGAAACATTTCATAAAGTACATCAATAAAAACTAATATGTTCCAATTGTGGTAGTACCTCCCTTTAATCTCTGTGATCCAGGTAGGGGCAAGAGGATCTCAAGGTTGAGGGCTATATAAGCAAGACCCTGCCTCATAAGTAAGTAAATAAATAAATGCACACCTGAATTTTATATTTTTTTATTTCATGGGTACTAGAGATTAACCCCAGGTCTCATGAATGCTAAGCAAATACTTTACTACTTGTGCTACAACCCAGCCCTTCATATTATTATTACTTTTTTTCTTTTCTTTTTTGCTGGTCCTGGGGCTTGAATTCAGGGCCTCGATGCTGTCCCTGAGCCTCTTAGTGCTCAAGGCTAGCTAGCACTTTACCATTTAAAACACCACTTTTGGCTTTTTCTGAGTAGTTTCTTGGAGATAAGAGTCTATGGACTTTTCTGCCCCAGCTGGCTTTGAACTGTGATCCTCAAATCTCAGCCTCCTGAGTAACTAGGATTACAGGTATGAGCCACCAGTGGCTCTTACTTTATTTCTGAGACAAGTTCTCATTACTGTTTTGCCTTGGCTGGCTTCTAACTTTCAGTCCTGTCTCCTTCCCAAGTAGTTATGATTAGGCATACACTACTCCATGGCTCCTACCTGAACTCTTATTAAAAATAAAATGTAAGGAACTGGATTGTGGGATAAATTGAAATATAGGGAAGCAGTAAACATGTCTGTTTTCAGAGAAGTTCATCTGGGATACACAATCATCCAGGTTGTCTAACATTTGGTTTTAACAGGCATGCAGAAAATGGGAGAAGAGAACTGAGTTCCCAGGGGGACTGAGTCAGAACTGAAATTCCTGCACAAGGGTTAGTTACTCTGTGTGTATGTGTGTGTGTGTGTGTGTGTGTGTGTGTGTGTGTGTGTGTGTGTGTGTGTGTGTGTGTGTATTCTAGAAAAAATAACTCCACAAAATATTGACACTTTTGCACAATGACAATTATTTCTCTCTGCTGGAGCTCTGGGTGAAAGAATTTTACCCTGACACCTTTGCCTAGTTTTAATTCTGTTGCTCAGTTTTATACCACTCACATCTTCCAATATTTAACATTAAAATCCATCCATATCTCACTTAATGATGCCCTGAAATGCATGGCTAAAATGCTAAGTGTCCTAGTTCCATAAAATCCTAAGGTAAAGGAATGTTATTTTTAAAACTGAGTTTAAAACCAAAAAGTTACCAAAAACACTTAATGAAATCACCATCAGTATATCTTGGTAGGTAAAACCAATGGAACCTCTCCAAACTAGGTACTTGAGCAATGATCATAAAAATAATATAAACTTCCTAACTTTGAAGTGATTAAGAATGTGAAAGAATGAGCCAATAGAAATGAGAAATGTACTATGGTAAAAAGACATGTATTTTTAACAAGCCAATAGAACTAGAAGAAATAAAATAAATAGTAATCAATATAAACATAACCAAAGAGTGAATCAACTGACAAGACTACACAAGGCTTATGACAGATCAATAACAAGAAAAATCAATCTGAAAAAAAAATCACCCATTGAAAAGCAATGGGATTATGAAAGAAAGGCTGTAAGAGCTATACAAATGGGTAATTTTTTAATTATCTTTAAGTAGTTGTACAAGGAGGTGTCATTTAACAAAGCAGTTTATGAATACAATGTATCTTGATTAGTATCAATTCTCACCCCCTTTGGCCCACCCCTTCCCTTACTTAATTTTGAAGCATATGCAATAAATTCTTGATTTCAATCCCCCCTTTTCCCCTTTGTGTATCCCCCCCTCTCCCCTTGGCCCCAACCCACTCTTGTACGTACCCATTTCCTGGCGATGATTGTGTTGGGCTTCGACTTAGTCTTTCTAAAACTAACTATTGGAATTCTCCATACAGTCTATTACACTCCAGTTAATTTACTTGTAATCATTTGTGTACCACTCAACATGTTTACTTGTAGATTTACAGGCACATTCTATCTACCACAAATGAAGGAAACCATGCAACTTTGTTTCCCTGGGGCTGGCTTATACTTCATTTAATAGAATTTTTTCTAAATCTTCCCATTTCTTTACAATATCATTCTTTCTAGTGTATGAGTAAAATTCCATGTATTATATTTTTTGATCCATTCATCCATTGAGGGGCATCTGGGCTGATGCCATATCTTGGCTATGGTGAATAGTAAAGAAGCTCTATGCTCTTGAGAGCTATTGCTGCATAACAAACAATTCTAGCACCTAATGTTTTTCAATAATAGTCATTATACTAGAGGTCAGATTCCATGGGTTGGGATTTAGGAAGCACTTAGCCAGGTGATACCATTTCACACAGTGTTATACCCAGTCTGCAGAGTCTGGTACAGTCTCAGTCATGACTTACATTTGGTGTGAACAGCTGAACAAAAACAGGCCTGGCTTATACTATCAACTAGATCTACATGTGACCTCTTCGTAGCAACCTGGAGGAAGGTGGAAGTGAAAGGAAGGGAAAGAAAAAAGAAAAGGAAGGGAAGGGAACAGAGCGGAAGGTAGATCACACCAAATTGTGTGATATGTGGAAAGCAGGAAAGTGCATAATTTAAATGTATCTATTAAAATATGAAACATTAAACTGGGCACCAGTGACTCATACCTGTAATCCTAGTTACTCTGGAGGCTGAGATCTGAGGATCTCAGGTTCAAAGCCAGCTGGAACAGGAAAGTCAGTGAGACTCTTATCTCCAATAAACTTCTCAGAGCCAGAAGTTGTACTGTGGCTTAAGTGGTAGAGTACTAGCCTTGAGCACAAAGAGGCTTAGGGACAGTACCCAGGCCCCAAGTTCAAGCCACAGGACTGGCAAAAACAAACAAACAAACAAACAAACAAATGTCAGAGAGTTAGAAAGTAGAGCTTTGGCTCAACTGGTAGAATATTTACCTTGAGCAAAAGGAAGCTCAGGGACAGCGCCTAGGCCCTGAGTCCAAGCCGCAAGACCAGCATCCAAAAAAAAAAAAAAAAATTATAAGCTAAACATGCAACCTACACTGGGAAAATACTGCAGAATAAACCCAAATCATGTGAAAAAATAATCCCACAAATTGGCTTAAATTGATCAGAAATTACGAGATCAACTATTATCCAAACAATATGGTATCAAAACCAAGACTCTCCCATTATCTCCGAATCAAAAGCAGACAAGAACTTTGGTCCGGGTAGTTTTAATAAAATGAAAAGAAAAGAAATCTCTTGGAAGAAGAGAAAAAAAAAAAAAAAAGTGGAGAAAATAAGGCAGTGTATACCATCAAAGTGGACATGGCTGGGGTGACACACGTCAGGGATTCTCTGATGAGCCTCACAACAATGTGCCTCAGGATTGTCTGACTGTGGGAAGGCTCCACTGGTGCCTGCTGCATATTGCATCTTCCAGTTGCAAAGGAATGATTGACAGGTGTCCTGCAGTGTACCACATTCCCCACAGCAGACGCTGATTCCCAGAAACACGGCCCTAAACTAATAAATTCTGCCTTCCGTCTTAGCGTCCACCTTATCTGCCCAGCACTTTCCAGATCTAAACTTAGATGTGCTCCCTTTGCTTTGTGCCAGTACACTACACTTTGTGCCAGTGCTCTACACTCTTTTGTTTGGATGGTTTTTTTTTCTCTCCTAGAGTGCCACATGCTTTTTTCCTTACTTAAGTCCGACCTGATCCTCATTATTGATGTGAAGGCAATGAAGGAAATCGGGGAAGGTCTTGGAAGAGGAAGAGAAAAGAGCTATTTGAGGTCCTTGCGGTATATCCAGGCAAGAGGAAGCGGCTGTCTCTTATCAGTAGAAGAAGGGATGTGTTCCTGCCAGCCAAGAAATGTAGGGAACCTGGGTTTCAAGATGCTCTGCTAATCATCTCAAATGTCCCCATAGAGCCCTCCAATTCCTACCTCTAATCTTTTGATAGTTCCATAAGAAACTTCTCAAAGCAATAGATTTAATCTTTGTAGCTCTGTATCTCATGAGATTAAATCCTCTAGCTCAAAGGTCTTCAAAGCCTGTCTTTAGTTGAAATTTAGCTGACTTATGCCTGTCACTTAAAGCAAGCATTGATTGATGGATGTATGGATGGATTGTGTGTGTGTGTGTGTGTGTGTGTGTGTGTGTGTGTGTGTGCATGTGCGCGTGCGCGCGCGTGCGTGCATGCATGCCAGTCCTGGGGTTTGAACTCAGGACCTGGGCACTGCCTCTAAGCTTCTTTTGCTCAGGGTTAGCACTCTACCACTTGAGCCACCGCACCACTTCTGGCCTTTTCTGAGCAGTTTGTTGGAGATAAGAGTCTCACAGATTTTCCTACTTGGGCTGGCTTTGAACCAAGATCCTCAGATGTTAGCCTTCTGATTAATTAGGATTAGAGGCATGAGTCACCAGCACCCAGCTTGATTAATTTCTTTTTATTAGTGAAGTACTTAGGATTGAACTCAGAGCCTTCTTGCTAGACAAGCACTCTACCATTTGAACCGTGCCACTAGTCCTTTTATGTCTTTTTTGTTGGTCATGGGGCTTGAACTCTGGGCCTGGGCGCTGTCCCTCAGCTCTTCAGTTCAAGGTTAGTAGTGCTCTACCACTGGATCCACAGCACCACTTCCAGTTTTCTGAGTGGTTTATTGGCGATAAGAGTCTCACAGAGTTTTCTATCTGGGCTGGCTTTGAACTGTGATCCTCAGATCTCAGCCTCCTGAGTAGCTAGGATTACAGGTGTGAGCCACCGGTGCCTGGTCCTTTTATATTTTTTTTAGATAGGGTCTTGTACTTTTGCCCAAGACAGGCTTGGATTTCAATCATCTTACCTCCAGAACCTGAGTAGCTAGAAATACAGGTGTGCATCACTAAACACTTTGGAAAGCACATATTTTATCCCTTGGCCCTCTGACAGTGGCGTTATGGGCCTGTGACTCACACTTGTCAATGAGACATCTCCAATAAAACTGAATATTAAACTAGGCATGATGGTGCACACCTGCCATCCCTGCCAGGTGCAAGGCAGAGACAAGAAGCTCAAATTCCAAGTGCAGCTCCAGGAAAAAGCTCATGACCCTAATGAAAAACAAACCAGGAAACCACAGGACTGGAGCCTGTCTATCAAGCTCAAGGCCTGAATTCAAACCCCATTACTGTGAATACAAAACAAACAACAACGAAAAACCATACATATTGAGCAAGCGATCTTCATTGCAGACACTTGGGAAGCTATTGAGCACAATGTTGGTGGGCAGTCTTTGCACTGGTGCTGGTGTGTGTCTGGACAACATCGATTATAGAGTCCTGGCATTTCTTATGTTGCCTTCTTTGGCTATTTCCAGAACTAGTCAATATGTATTCTGCCTTTAAATTCCGTTGATAATAATGACTCATGTCAATTATGCATGATTCTAACCAATAGTTCTGACAGGCACGTCATCAAAGACCAGCTCCTCCAATTCCTCTAGCCCACCTCCCGCTCCCAATGACCTGGAAATGCAAGCCCTTAGCATTGCTTTGGGATTTGAAGCTCTCATCTCTCCATTCATACTGAATTCCTGCAGCTGAGCCAGCGGAACACCTTGTCTTTTGCTTCTGCCCTTTTCGTAGGGCTCTGCCTAAAATCTTCCTCTGTGTGATGCACTCATTCCACCCTTTATCCCTCACTGGGCTAATTCCCACCTGTCCTTCAGAGCTCAGCTTTAACTTCTCAGAAAGCCTTCATTAAATGCCTTGTATGTGGTCTTCTTTTTTCTCTGTTTTTCTCTAGGTCTCTTGATTCCTAGTAGAGGGATAACAGCTCCATACCTGAATCTTCTAGAGCTTAAAGAGAGACCATTTCACATCAGATCCAATTTAGATCATGAATTTATCTTCCCGATAAGAAGCATCTGTGAAGATAGTGTTGCGGTCTCATGCCCACCTATGTGGCCTGGAGACAATGCTTTTCTGACTGTTTTCTGTCTCTTGAGATAGAGTGATCTATAGCAAAATATTTTATTTTCTTTCTTTATTTTGTTGGTCATGGGGCCTGAACTCTGGGACTGGGCACTGTCCCTTAGCTCTTCAGCTCAAGGCTAGTGCTCTATCACTTGAGCTACACCACCACTTCCAGCTTTTTTGGCTTATATGATTCTGAGGAAACGAACCCAGGGCCTCATGCATGCAAGGCAAGCACTCTACCACTAAGCCACCTTCCCAGCCCCAAGATGTTTTATTTTTAAAAGAAGTCTTGATTGTGAGTGAGTAGTGTGAAGAGGAAAGATTTATAGATAGTGCTTTGCACACTTCTGGAGAAAACAATGAGGACAGAGCCTTGTGATAAGAACACAGTAATGTCAGGTGTTTTTGAATTGTTTGAAGTCACTGGCAGTTTAGGGCTGGAAGGGAAGATTTGAGAAGGTGGTACAAGATAGCAAGAGAAAAGAGAAGATAGACTTTCGGTTGGTTTGGTAGCAGTCTCTGCTATGTATAGAAGATGAATCACTCTGGTGCTTTTAGGAGTCAGCAAGGGGAAGTCAAATGAAGTCAGAGACTTGAATTCTTAGTTCTGTCAACTGTTAAGTAAATTTAACTGCTCTGAACCTTAATTTCCTCATTTATAAAATAATGATAACATGCTGTTCTTAATATTAAGGGCTTAAGGTAAGACACAAAACTGTAAGAGTAGGGTCCCCTTTGTCCCTGTTAGAAACACATCCCATAATTAATCAAATATCACTGAATATACAGTAAGTGGTAACTGTGGTTAAACCAAGGACATAAAATTTGCATTCTATTGTATACTACTCTATCCTTTTCAAACTAAATATAGGCACTTGTTTTGCACTATTGTAATAAATTAATCAATTGCCTAAGAATATTCCTGTCACGAAGAAAACCCATCTGGTAACATGCTTCCAATAAACAATGGTCCCTCTTTCCCTTTGCAAGTGGGTACAAAATCACCCACCTGGAAACACAGAGGACAGCTAGCAATCTGAGGTTGTCTCTTGCAAGACAATCTTCACAGTCTATTGCAAGATCCCACATGTGTGTTTTAGCATCCACATGTGAGTATGCAGTATAAATCCTGCATGGGTTTAGTAAGTGGGAAGACAACCATCTCTATCTCTGTTGAGACTGCTCTGCATTGTCTATATCCCACTATGTTTATACCTCATTTATAAGTCTGCCTTATTTTTTACTTGCTCTGCATTGTTTCTACCTCGATATCCTACTTGCTATGTTATGTTTATATCTCAGTCTGCTTCATTTTTAAATAGGTCCCCAAAGAAAAATTAAGACATTAAACAAATGACTTGGATCCCTCCTATTCCTGATCACTGAGTTATATAGGTAAGAGTGATCCAAACTGATCTAATGGTTCTGAACATTGGAATAAGTTGGAAGTAATTCTATCAAAAGCCCTCTTTTATACACACAAGGAAGCAGCTACCTGTAGCAGGTTTCCCAACTCATGAACCATAACCTACCAAAGGGCTGTCAGTCATTCATCACACTTTGCCACTACCTACAAGTTCACCAACCCAGGCTCTACATCAATCATATGCCTGTACACTTGCTACATTTTTTCATTTCCAAAAAATAAAAGCAAACAAGGTTTTTTTGAGAAGAAAAATATAGCTGGGAAGGTGGCTCAGTGGTAGAGCACTTGCCTTGCATGCATGAGGCCCTGGGTTCAATTCCTCAGCACCACATAAGCAGAAAAAGCCGGAAGTGGCGCTGTGGCCCAAGTGGTAGAGTGTTAGCCTTGAGCTGAAGAGCTGAGAGACAGCGCCCAGGCCCAGAGTTCAGGCCCCACACCGGCCAAAAAGAAGAAAAATATATTAGCTTAGAATAACTAGTATAATACAAAAGCCACTGTGACTTACAAACTGTTCTAGGTCAGTAGAAGTAAATTCATTAAATATAAAAGCCAATTGTAAGTATCTACCACATCTGGTGCAAAGGTTGTCCAAATTAATGGCCCAGAAATCTATTAAGAATTTATGCTGTTTTTTTTCTTCTAAATACATATTTCATCTGCCATAAAATATATAAAATATTTACTGTTTTTTTTCTAAAGAAGATACTGTAAATTATTCAAAAGGGCAGTACATTTCTGCAATTCTTTCAACAGGTAAAATAGACATGAATCAGTAGCAAAGTTTTCCATAAAAGCAATCTCAAGATCTCAGAAAAGCACAAAGCTAGGAGGTAAAATGCCCAAAGGGAGACTTAAAATGTTTCAAAAACTAAATATGGAAAACTGGATGTCCAATTGGAAATGTCCCTTGTAATCCTTGGGGAATTAACAAACGACATTATTAGGATTAGAAAGTATCATGGGATGGAAGATGAGCAATAAAATTGGAGATACTTTGAGCTGAAGTTTTTATTTATATCAAAACCATGCTGATAATTAAGAAGATCCTTGATGAATAAAATATGACATGTTCACCTCTGGTTCTTGTCATTGCCTTTCATTCTTTGTCTTTCTTTCTTTTTTCTTTTTTTCTTTTTCTAATTCAGCCTGGGCACTGTCCCTGAGCTCTTCAGCTCAAGGAGAGCACTCTATCACTTGAGTCACAGCACCACTTCTGGTTTTCTGGTGGATAATTAGAGATAATAAGGGTCTCACAGACTTTCCTGCCTGGGCTGGTTTCATTCTATTTTATGGACATGTAAACGATATTACTTCCAAAGCACTATTGGTCAGGAGACCAATATTTGCAGAAAATATTTTCTTATGCTTTCGTTGACTTTCTTAGGGTTGTTCCATATTAAACACATGATTCTCTGTGATGCACCCACATACTTACGTTATAAAACTAGAATTCTTATTCTCTTGGCGTCTACATGATGTGCCAAGTGGTCATTTCACATCTAACTTACAAGATAACCCATATGTTTACTCAGTTTAATTAATTCTCCCTTGGAAAAATGTTCCTTTAATGATGCTTTGCATATTTAAATGTCTCTCACTCCTACCTGTGTACAAAGGCACCTGATTTTAATGGATTGACTTTGTCGGTTAGAGAAAGCATATCATTACATTTACTTTCTACATGGATAATGAACCATGTATGTTTGACCTAAATGGAATGCTGTACTCTATTTTGTTCCCTCATTAATTCCATCAAGACATTTCATAGCATCTTACATCTTTATGGAGTGAAAACAGAAAGGTAATCACATTTATATACTTACTGAAATAGAATCAAGACAACTTGCCATTTCCCCCTCTGCTTTTGCTGAGAAACTTAAAACTTGGGGCTTGTCTCAGCCAATTGTCTTCTCTGTTTTCTCCCCAAGACACTTCCATTCATTTTGTTTTCGCATCTCTCTGAGTTCCACTGGGTCTGCTTCAGGTTCTCGGATACATATACACCAAATGAAGGAGTCATTCCGATTGTTCAATCCTCTGTCATGTTTTGTGGTTGGAGTTTTAGAGTATAGTAAACAGAGCTAGAATTTCTTTTCCTACCTTTTCCAAATAGCTTAATAATCCTTTCTATTCCAGCTATAAAAGTCCAACCAGTGGGAAGTGAAGTGATTTTTTTTCCTGGTCCCAATGCAAGTTATTAGCAGTTGTGGACTTAGAAATTTCTACTGTCTCCATAGGTGCCCACATCACCTTACCTTATATGTCTTGGAAAAAGAGATTTCATCATCCTTTGGAGAACAACTACATAGTCTTCTTTTTAGCCAATCTTATTCCATTTTTATAATTACTGGTGTACTCATTATTTGGAGCCTGTTCCCCCCAGAAGTTTAAATACATATAAGAATAATAGTAGTGTTACAGAGGCTCACCCTTCGAGGAAAAATATCTAAAAATGAACAGACCTTTACTTGAAGACTTTTTCTTCTTAAAGTACATAGGTACAAATGAAAGGAATTTGTCAGAGAAATCAGATGAGGCCAGGGCCTCCAAAAATATTTAGAGATTTAATTAAAAGCAAGGACAGCTGAGGAATTAAATTTTAATAGCAAAGATTGCAAAATCTAAAATTATGCACTGGGAAGGAGTTGCCATTTTCAGAACTCATCTTTTGAGAGCCAGACATCAGGTCTAAGCAAAATTGAACGGATGGATGGCACTCAACCCTGGTATGGAAGATTCTTCCCCAGGGAAATGGACAGTTCTGAACAGACCTGTAAGGAGAGGACCGTTCCTCATGCTTTAGTACATCAGCTCATTGTATTTTTCCAACACAGGGACTTGAACTCAGTCAGCATATGACACTTTCACTCATTGGCTGGTCCTCTACCATCTGAGCCACACCTCCAATCCCCATCAGCTCATTTTTTTAAGGAAGTATATTTTCAGAATGTATAATGTTTTAACATAGACATTGGAACAGCATGAGTTATTGAGGCCTACACATAAGTGACAAATAGTTTCCCCATAGTTATTTTTATGAATAGCCAATTAACCTTATTTAAGTGGTTTTTGGTCAAGATATTTTTAAAATTCAAATCTTTCATTTTTCTTTTGTGTGTGCATATGTGCGTGTGTGAGTGTGTGCATGTGTTTTGTTGGGAATCTAACCCAGGGCCTGTTCATACTAGGCAAAATCTTACACTGAGCTACACCCCTATTTCTCCTTATTTATGTTTTCATATTCCCATTTCACTTAAGAAAATACATTGAAACTCTCAGTCCTTCTGTTTGGAAGATGAAGATATCTGAGGCTGAGAATGTTGGCTTTCTGGTTCACATTGTTAGCACTTCAGTGAGGGATACTAAACATTTGAATTAATAAATGAATGACTTAGGCTGATATAGATAAATACATACTAGGAGTTGACTTGTAAAATATGAAGTGTTGCTGAGTGTAGTGATACACACCTATAATCCCAGAATTTAGGAGGCTTGAAACACAAGAATGTCAAGTCTAATGCAAGCCTAGGTTATATAATGAAAACCTGTCTCAAAAAAATGCATTGCTAAAGCTGGGAATATGGCTTAGTGGTAGAGTGCTTGCCTAACATGCATGAAGCCCTGGGTTCGATTCCTTAGTACCACACAAACAGAAAAGGCTGGAAGTGGTGCTGTGGCTTAAGAAGTAGAGTGCCAGTCTTGAGCAGATGAAGTTCAGGGACAGTGCTCTGTCCCTGAGTTCAAGCCCCAGACCTAGCAAAACAAACAGACAAACAGAAACCCAGAAGTGGCTCTGTGGTTCAATGTGGTAGAGTGCTAGCCTTGAGTGAAAAAGCTCAGGGACAGTGCCCAGACCCTGAGTTAAGCCCCAGCCCCCCCCCCCAAAAGCATTGTTTTCATTCATAAAAGAAATTTCATATTATCTTGGATTTGGGAGGAAAATCATTAAATGCCTTCTTGAATCTGAAAATGAAAAATCTCTGGGATTCACCAAAGTGAGAATGTACAGAGCATATTTTTTTTCCCAAGATCACAGGCAAGCCAGGCTAAAATGCTCTTCTTACTAGGTAAGAGACAAGTTCTATATTAGAAGTGCTGGCACCAAAGCCTGCAGGATTCCTTCAAAAACAGGAACAGCAGAAAGCAGAAAATAGAGCTTATGGATGAAAACCTACAGCTATAGGATCTTAGTTCACCCCCACCCCCATATATCACAGGAATAACGGGTAGAAGATAGGAGGATATAGTGGAATGACTCTGTTATTAACATCCAAAAGCACTCATGCCTGTAACTCCATAATTCCAAGTCTGCTGCTTTCTCCCATACTGATATGAGTCACGTAGTAATCAAAGGAAGGGTCTGTTGGGGTGAGAGAAGGAGGCTGTCAGCCTCAAGATTTGAGAGTAGAAGAAAGGTCAAAACAACTCACTGGAAAGCATTGACATCTTGTTCTCAAAGGACCAGTCTCAAGTCCTTCCCTTCTAGTATGATTTTTAAAGAACATAGGTTTCATAGGCCTGGGTTGGATCCCTTCCTCTTGGACTAGATGTCTCCAGCTTTGTCCTTTGTAGTGAAAATGAAACTCCTACATCTCCACAACTATGACCTCCACAACTCTCCACCAGAACCATCTTTAAATTCTTTGCATTAGCTGCTCCTGCTCTCTCACCTTTCTGATCCTTATCTCCATCTCCCTTAACTAAATCTTCCAGCAGCGTCCCTATTTTGTAGGACGATACTTGGAGTTGCTGTTTAACCTCTTGGGGTAGATTTCCTAAGGGCATCTTGATTGCCCCTTCCCCTTCCCCTCTCTTCCCACTTTTTCACCTCACTAGCATCCTCTGTTGTGGCATCAAGACATCCTTCACTTTTACTGGTTTCTTGTTCTGCTCAGTGCTGCATGCCACCACCAAGATCTAGTTCTTAGAGTTGTCATAGAAGAATCATGCTGGACAGCTGTCCCCAACAATTCAGCAGTGTCTTTCAACTGAGGCAAAATTTCATGCTCAACACTTAGACTTCACTCAGTTATTATTGGCACTCAAACACACAGAATCACCAGCCCAACATTGTCACTTGCTGCCTGTGTGAATTCAAGACATTAACCCCTTATGCTTCTGTTTCTCCTCTAGAAAAGCTTTCCCTTAGGGTGGAATACAGATTGGAATGAGTTAGTATGTATATGTGAGGCACATAAAACATAGCTAAGAGCTGGGCGCCAGTGGCTCACATCTGTAATCTTAGCTACTTAGGAAGCTGAGATATGAAGATCATGGTTCAAAGCCAGCCTGGCAGGAAAGTCTGTGAGACTCTTCGCTCCAGTAAACTACTCAGAAAAAGCCAGAAGTAGTGCTGTGACTCAAGTGGTAGAGCACTAACCTTAAGAAGAGAAATGCTCAGAGACAGAGCCCAGGCCCTGAATTCAAGCCTCAGAACCAGCAAAAAGGAAAGAAAGAAAGAAAGAAAAAAGAAAGAAAGAAAGAAAGAAAGAAAGAAAGAAAGAAAGAAAGAAAGAAAGAAAGAAAGAAAGAAAGAAAGAAAGAAAGAAAGAAAGAAAGAAAGAAGAAAAGAAAGAAAGAAAGGAAGTAATGAAGGAAGAAAGAAAGGAAGAAAGAGAGAAAGAAAGAGAGAGAAAGAGAAAGAGAGAGATAGGGAGGGAGGGAAGAGGGAAGGGAGGGAGGAAGGGAGGAAGGAAGGAAGGAAGGAAGGAAGGAAAGAAGGAAGGAAGGAAGGAAGGAAGGAAAGAAGGAAGGAAGGAGAGGGAAGGAAGGAAGGAGAAGGAAGGAAGGAGAAGGAAGGAAGGAAGGAAGGAAGGAAGGAAGGAAGGAAGGAAGGAAGGAAGGAAGGAAGGAAGGAAGGAAGGAAGACTTTAAAAGTTGCCAAGTGGTAAAATATGTATTATAGTTGTCTTTCTTTTTATGGTCAGTTTTATAACAAATAGACCTATTCATTGCTTTCCAAATATAGCTTCACTCTGATTATTTCTAAACTTTCTTCCAATGAGTCTCTCAGCATTAAATGATTTTTTTCACCAACCAAACTCTACTTTGTTTTCAAAATCTACCTCAAATATTAAAAAGTTGGTCATTTTCTGAATCGAAGATAATGCACCTGCTCCTTTTACCTGTATTCATAATTATATGCATGTTAATATTTTTAATCTTTATATGAGATGATATTCTGTGCCTTTGTTCTGTTCTTCAATTGACCTTTTTGCAGCCACACTGGAATACTTTTTCATGTCACTTGGTTTCATTTGTGACTAAATTTGAGATTGTTTTCAATAACAGAATAAGAAATAAATTCACAGGTTTAGGAAGAAATATATCACACGAAGAAACATAATACTTTAGGATTTAGAAAGATTTTTAAGAGAGAAGACTAAAATATTTTTAAACTAGAGTCATAATGCATTTCTAAAGAATCCAATGGTGCAAATATGGTATTGTGTCAGTATATTACCATCTAACACTATTTTAGAGATGATTTTTTAAAATTCTGGTGACTGCTTTTTTTCCCCTTCCATCTTTACTTTTTCTGTTTTATCTGATGCCTTGCAATGTTTTAAAGATTGATTTCTCATGGAGACAAATTACACCTGGGGAAATTAGCCCAGGTGCAGCCAATTAATTGTGCAGCCAGAAACTCCCTGGTGAAGTCAGACTGAGCCTTCCCATCGTCTTCCATACCTACAGCTTCTGAAATGATAGATCTTGAATTTTAATAAAGGAAAATGCCCTCATGGGGTTTGTACTTCATCTTGAATTATTATTATTTTTGTTGTTGGTCATGGGGCCTAAACTCTGAGACTGGGCACTGTCCCTCAGCTCTTCAGCTCAAGGCTAGTGCTCTACCACTTGGGCCACAGTGCCACTTCCAGCTTTTTCTGCTTATGTGGTGCTGAGGAATCGAACCCAGGGCCTCATGCATGCAAGGCAAGCACTCTACCAGTGAGCCACCTTTCCAGCCTGAATTATTATTCTTTTAATGTGAACATTGTACACTTTGCTTAGGGCAGACAGGAAGAAGGTGGAACTCACCCTGGCTTTGCGCTTTCTTATCACTGGGACTCTTAGGGGTAGCACATCGTCGCTCAAGAAGTTGCTTCACCCATACTTAGTTCAAGTCAAAGTCCTTACTCCATTCTCTCTTATATTCATTAAGGGCCAAGACCTCTTGATGAATCAATCTATTCTAACATTTTCATGAAGGAAACTGAAAAGGAATTATTTTAGTGATGGTCTCAGTACTGAGCTCTCTCTTCTTCCATCAATTTTCCTCTTTGTTTCTTTCCCCTTTACCATTCCTCCATCGTACCCCACCAACCTTTCTAATGTATTTGATGAACACAAATGAATAATCTCTCATCTGTGTTTATTCTTTTTAAATGTTTATTTGAGTATGTACATGAACAGTTTTACACAAATACTTTTGGATGTCAACACTACAGGTAACATTGTTATGTTATTTACTCAGAATTCTGCCTTTAAGATTTATTGGTGTTGTGTATATACACATGTCACTGCTTCTGGCCACTGGTCTAAATTTCACATTGGACATAAGGAACATGACACCCCAGTGGCGAACCCAGACTGCCTCCACCTCCCACAAACAATGCTATAATGAATGTCTGTTGTGGTTTTGTGCATAAATTCTTTGGAGGAAATAAATAAACTTCCTGAATCTTTGAATATAATTAATTTGAATTTAATTTCATCATTTCCTACCAGAATGCCCTCCAGCATGACTAGTACAACAGAGACCAGTCATGCATAATGGTAGAACTCCACATCCCCATCTCTTTGTCTGGCTATTGTGTAAGAAATATTTCATTGTAATGTCAACTTACAATTCTGTTGAATAATGAATCTGAGCAACTCCTTGGTGTTTGTTAACCTTTGAGACTTTCCCTTCTGTAAATTGCCTATTCATAGTCTCTGTCTGATTTTCATTTTCTTTTTTTTTAATATTAGAGTTCCTATCTTGTTCTGGCTGCTTTAGAGAAGTTCCCAGTTGTTTTTTTTTAATGTATTCTATGGTTTGGTTCTTTGTCAGTCTGAGACATTGTCAAATAACTGCTGAATATCTGTCATTTCTTTTTCTAGGATGTCTTTCATTCAAGGAGAACTTTATGTTATCCAATCTGCAAATTCTTTTCTTACTTTGCATTGTTTGCCAATAACTGAACAGTTCTGAGTGCAGACAGGAAATTTTCTTCAACGGTTGATGGATGGAGGAGGGGAGCTCATACCTGAAAGGTGCCTTTACAATGAGCGCGTCTGAGGCTTGGAGTTTTATTAGGGCTGGGTTAGGAGATTTAATGAGAGGCATTCTATCATTAGAGATTTTTGTGGGAAGAGGAGGAAATTTCCAAGCATCGAGGTACCTTGCCTTTCCTTTTGTATACTGCTTGCTAGAATTATATTCAACAGTAGTGAAACTAGTAAATATTCTTGTCTTTTCCTTGTTTCTTTACATTTTTTCCAGAACCTCTTGAGTTTCAACTGGAATTTACTTCCATCCAGAATTAAGGCTGACTTTTCTATCTCTCCTGTTGCTAGATACAGCCTGGTGGCTAAGTTCCAGTCACTGGGACTTTATTCATCCTTTGGTTGCAACTTTCAAAAGGAAAGTACAAGTTGTATTTTCTTTGAATGCCAAAATGATTAATATAAAAGTCTTGGCTCAACGTTTATCTTCAATAGGTTGAAAATATTTTCTTATATCCAGTGTAGGGGTTGAAAAGTTTGATTCACGTTTCTTTGTGTATGAGACTGTTTATCTCTGGAAACTTTGATAATTCTTTGTCTTTGCTGCTGTTATATTTTATCACAGCACTTAGCTGTGAAGATTTTTTAAAAAATATAATAGGCGTTGTGCTTAGCATTTTATGGGCATCTATTCTGGTCAGGGGTTCATCTTTCAAACCCTGAAAGCAAAGGCATGGTGAGTAGGTAGTTCTTCTTCTTTTTTGGGGGGGTGGCTTTTCTGGTCGTGAGGCTTGAACTCTGGGCCTGGGCACTGTCCCTCAGCTCTTCAGCTCAAGGCTAGCACTTTACCACTTGAGCCACAGCACCACTTCCAGCTTTTTTTCTTTTTACTTATGTGGTGCTGAGGAATCGAACCCAGGGCCTCATGCATGCAAGGCAAGTGCTCTACCACTGAGCCACCTTCCCAGCCCTGAGTAGGTAGTTCTTCTTACCCACAGTTTACTTGCTGTCAGGATTTAAAGGGACATAAATGAAGGGAATGACAAACTGTGATCACGTTTCTATGTGGTGTGTGTGTGTGTGTGTGTGTGTGTGTGTGTGTGTGTGTGTGTGTGTGTGTGTGTGTGTGTGTGTGTGTATACATGTGCACGCATGTGCATGCTGACCCTAGGACTGAATTCAGGGACTGGGTACTGTCCCTGAGCTTCTTTTGCTCAAGGCTAACACTCTACCACATGAGCCACAAGTTTTTTTTTTTTTTTTTTTTTTTTTTTTTTTAGTAGTTTATTGGAGATAAGAGTCTCACAGGCTTTTCTGCCTGGACTGGCTTCAAGCTATGATCCTCAGATCTCATCCTCTTGAGTAGCTAGGATTACTAGCTTGAGCCACTGGGGCCCAGATTCTATCCACATTATCACTTCCTCTCTCCTGTAAGAGTCTTGCTCCTCCCTCCTATTACCTCAAAGATTCTGGTACCACAGGACAGAGCTACCAAGGGCTGGTTTCTCAGACCATATGAGCTGTTTCCTGCTGGTGCTCTCATAATGCCTACAATGTCCTCCTCAGGCTATTCCCCATCTCACCGCTCATCCGCACAGGAGGTGCACACAGACATTTCTAGCTCACTGGGAAGCATTTGACATTTTGTGTTAGTTTCCCAGATCCATGCTTCTTGCTCACTTCTCATTTTTCCTAAGTTGATTTGGGAACAGAAGACCAGCCGGCCCATCCCAGGTCACCATCCTAAAAGAAAGCCACAGTACAATAGAGGAATTGTTTAAAGTGGCCGCATGGAGATAGTTGGTATCAATGATCCCTTTTCACTCACACTGTATCTTCTGTGGTTTCACTTGCCCAGAATAAAACAAGAAGGGTACATATATTTTGAGAGAGACAGAGAACACAGTTGCTTACTTTTATTACAATCATTTTTCTAATTGTTCTATTTTATCATTACTTATTATTATTAATCTTCTTTGTTTATTATTTTATTTTTTTAGGCTGGATCTCATTATTATCTCAGGCTGACCTTGAGCTCAAGAGTCTTCTCCCTCAGCCTCCTGGGTGCTGGGATTACAAGCATGTATCATTACACTTGGCTTCATTTTATAAATTAAATGTTATCTTTGGGGACCTTGGAATATATTCTCTCGAAGATAATGGAATACTATCATTATATTGTATTATGAGTGAGTATTTTAGGCCTGGAAAGAAGAGAAGGTATCTTCCTTAAAGCTGGAAAAGGAGATCAGTTCATTCAGAAAGAACATTACTGGCCTTTTTTATTTTATTATTTTTTAAATCTTTAAGTAGTTGTACAAAGAGGTTTGAATTCAACATGTCAGTTTATATGTACAAAGTGTCTACATCAATGTGACCCTTCCCATCATTCTCCTTTATCTGTCATAACTCCATCTATCCCATCAAGTTCTGGCCTGTTATAGTCACACTTGGCAGGTGGCTCTAAGTTACTCAAACCATCAACAAGATTGTCTCTGAGAAAATTCAGACGTCCTCCTAGAAGGTCACCAGGTCATGCACCACCTTGACACATTCTGAAGGTGAATGATAGGCACGTAGGAAGAGAAATTCAGCAAAGCTTTCTCTCCCATCACCTGTCAGTGATTCTGAGAAGCTTACTGCACATTAAACACAGCTGGAATAAGGCTGTCGGGGTGTGCTGTGGCTGTTTGGCTGAAATCTGTGTGGGTTGTTCATTATCAATACAGAGACTACCCAGAGGACTCTGGGAAGAAGGTCATCATGTAGGCTGCAGTTTAACATGCAGAAATACAGGGGGAAATAGTCAAAGGACAATTAATGCCTGTGTGTCTCAGTGCTGCAGAGACAACTTGACTTTGATTGAGCCCAAGAACCATGTAGAAATCAAGCCTTTGGGCACTGTCATAGCTCAGTGCCTGCGTAACACTGTCTGGGACCACAATTAAACTGATGGGAGTCAAGAATGAGAGTAAGAGTTTGAAAGCCTTGCATGAGAAATTTGATCGGTCTCTGTGTGTTCCAAGGAAGAGATGTCTAGTCTTAAAAAAAATAAACATAAGAAAAAATAAGTCCCAGTTCCAAACCACAAAAGAGCCATTCTAAAGGACAAACTATCGGAAACTATATTGAATAGTCTATAATCAGACGAGATTAATCTAGAAATAATTCCTTCACACACTACTTTTTATTATCTGCTTCTCAGACTGCAATCTCCCTATCTCATCATCTCCCTCTAGAGACAGCTATACCTATTAGGATTAATTAAATGTGAATGTTACGTGTAGGAGGATTTATAGCTTCCTTGGTCTGACAGCTGTGTGGCAGCTGAAATGCATCAATAAGGACGGATGGCCCTCATGAATTATGATCCACTTCTCCAAATTGGCCAGAGCATTTTTCAAAAGTCTTTTGGGGAACTTGCCAAGCAAGCCTTTTTTTTCATCCTATCTCCCCTCCCATTTCTAACCACTGCCACCATCATTAATGGACTACATCTGTATGAGGCAGTAGATAAAATCAGAGCTCAAGTGTTTTATATATATAAAATCTTTAATAAATCAGCTTGTGGGCTGGGCACCAGTGGCTCAGCCTGTAATCCTAGCTACTCAGGAGGCTGAGATCTGAGATCTTGATTCAAAGCCAGCCCAGGCAGGAAAGTCTGTGAGACTCTAATCTCCAATAAACCACTCAGACAACCAGAAGTGGCACTGTGGTAGAGTGCTAACCTTGAGCTAAAGAGCTCAGGGACAGCACCCAGGCCCAGAGTTCAAGCCCCACGATCAACAATATATATATATATATATATATATATATATATATATATATATATATACCAGTTTGTGATTATAATGCATCTGATCAATGTCACCCCTTTCATCATTCTCCCCCATCTTTTCCAACCCCCCTATCCCCTCAAATTACCTGATCCCATTTTCATACTCACACACACACACACACACACACACACAGATAGATATAGATATAGATTTTTATGACTGCATTCACTTACCCATCATTCTCTGTTCATCTAGGCTCAACAGATCAAGTGACTAATCACAAGGTTGTGCAGAAATAAACATATTGACCTAGATTCACTCCCGTCCCAGCCCAGGAAGATAGAACAATGCATTTTCATATAATTTACCTATGTAAACTTAAGATGGGTCTGAAGCAAAATTCTTGTCCTAGTTTGACAATGGAGGATGACAAGAAGAATAGATGTCAAAATATTCCTGAAACATAAAATAGAAAAAACAAATTTGAAACTGTCAATCACTTAAAATATTGCATATAGTTTTCAAGAATGTAAAATTTTACCCTATTGATGATTTATGGGAAGCATATATGAATATACTATGTATTCAATTTGTTTATCTAATCAGAGTATCTACCTTAATACCATTTAATTACTCCATTGCCTTCACAGATTAATTAGCATAACTTTATTAGCATAACTTTACTGTTCCAGTGTGCTCTTTCCTGGCAAAGATTTGATTGTTCATTCCTGAAAATTTCCTAGACCATAACACTTCACAGAAAATGACCAATGGCTTGGTTGAGAATTCCTTACCACACATGAACCTCTTGTCTCAAATTTCTTGCTTTGCTGTTTTTACCAGTCCTAAACTGTTAGACATGATCATTGCTCTAACTTAAACCAACTGCTATGAAAGTTTCAGTTTGAACCAAGTTCTCAATACTCAATAAAATATTGACCTTGTCTTTCTCTGGCAGATCTTAAAGAAACCCTGTGGGGAAGGCTCTTCCTTTCCTGCAGTCTCATCTGCAGACTGTATTGCAGCAATGTGGGGAGCGTTCACAGCAGCTAACACAATATTCTACACATTCAGTAGTGACATGGCTTACAGAGATAAAAATGCTGTAAATGACACATTTTCACATCAGTAAAGTTATATGTGGAAGAAAAGTCAATGAAGAGACTTTTCAGTTGTAAATACTAAATGTGTAGTTTCTGTGCTACATGTTTGTATATACCCCTTCCCCGGGCCTAGGACACACACACACACACACACACACACACACACACACACACATTTGTATACATATGTATATATATGTATATATATAAATAATACACATATATATGTATGTACACATATATGAATATATTCATATGAACATATATTTGTATACATATATGTGCATATATGTTTATATATTTGCTCATTTATTATCTGTTCCCCACACATCCTGGATATCACCATGAAATTAGATCCCAAGGAAGTCCCCAAGAAAGAGAGAGAAAGCAACCTCAGCTCGGGCTGTGCTAAGTCCTTAATTTCACCACAAAAAAATTTTGAGAATGAATCAGAGGTGAGATTTAAACAGGTTTATCAATGAATAAGAAAATATACACTCAGTGGGGTAGAATACAGTCATGAAGGTGACTCACTATTATATATGTTCAGTTATATGTAAATGTATGTCTATGTGTTATGTGTATGTATATATGTATTTCTATCTACCTATTTGTCTTGAGAATCAGATCTATAATGGATATTAAATTGATTGCTTTGATTAGACTCATAGTTTGTGACTTCAACCAGTGAAAAGGTCAAGCGAGAGGATACAGGAACACAATTGTTAGTGACATTTTAGCATGTTTTCCTTTAAGGTCCAGTACATACTTTAGTGGACTGTTGATGGTTCTCTGAGGGGTTACTTTGGGAATTCTGTGGCCATGAAAGAATGTAACATAATGTAGAAAGCTTTATTTTATCAGTCTACTTGTTTTCTGTTTCCCTTCTCTATTCTTTCCATTTCCCTATCTCAATTACTCTAACAAACTCCATGAAGGCAGGGACCTGGTTTATTCCCTGCTGTATTTTCAGATCCTAAAAACAATGTTAGATTTAAAGTAAATATTTGAGAAAGAAGGGGACAAAGGTAGAGAAAAGGGCAGAGATGGAGAAAAAGATAACTAATAAAGATATGTAGATATGTAGACATATCTCGATAGATAGACAGACAGACAGACAGACAGACAGACAGACAGACAGATAGACAGATAGATAGACAGACAGACAGACAGACAGACAGACAGACAGACAGACAGACAGATAGACAGATAGATAGATAGATAGATAGATAGATAGATAGATAGATAGATAGATAGATAGATAGATAGATAGATAGATAGGAAGAAGATAGATAAAGGCCTCAAAGCTTGGCTCATGTGATTCTAGGAACTGAGAAATCCAATGGTCTACAAATCAGAGGTGTGAAAGGAAGTGATGTGGTTCATCAATTTGAGAGGCAGAGAGACAGTGATGTGGATTTTAGTCTGAGTCTAAAGGACGTCATCCGCACCCTTTCAGCTGTGCCCTGGATGGGGAGAAGAGGAATAGAAAGAATAAGATGCCCTTGGAAAGGAGGTGAAGGTAGAGCCCTGAAGAAAAATGTGCCCAGTAAGAAATTCCCTGGAGCTGGAACAATGACATCTATTATTCAGTTTTCCGTTTTGATGTACAGTGAGAACCAGGAGTTGCCAGGGGCAGGAGAACATTGCTGTTTCAGCTCACAGCAGTCACGCCTTCCTCTTGCCTCCACTCTTCCACTCTATCCAGGCCTCACCAGTATGTGATTCTCATACACACTGGGGCTGGCCAGAGAGCCTATTCAGTCCCCTGGACTATTATCAGAGACATTCTCTAGAAACATTGTGTAATCAGCTCTGTGGGTATCTGGTAGCCCAGTCAAGTTGACACATTAAATCAACAACCAGCACAAGTATTATTTATCTTGAGACTGAAATTTTTCTGGTACCCCCCTGAATTTTGCACCAGAGAAAAATAAGACCCTGGGTCCCTCTAACCCAAGTCTTAGGCCCTAGGTTGTGGACTATCTATGTGGATCTTATTGCAATCTGGAAATATTAAGAAATATAAACAGCTAGGGAATGTGTGAAATGGGTTCACTTTCAGGGATTAGATAGTCAGCAAGGTAGTCTGCCTCTGTCTTCACACTGCCTATTCTCCAGTGAAAGAATTGCACTAAAACAAATAAAATACACACACACACACACACACACACCACACACACACACAGAGTAAGAGGAGTCTAGCTGGACAAGATTTGGGCAAGACCTCTCTGTAGAAAGGACATTTCAATTCATTTGTCTAGTCTGACGAGCAAGGATGGAGTAAATAAGAATTCTAGAAAGAATTCTAGAAAGGCCCAGAAACAAGAAAGCTGTCTCTGCATAGGCAAACAAAGATGTTCAGTATGCATGAGGAATAAAAAAATGTCAGGCTGAAGCTGCAAACAGGCAGAAGGTAGAGGGTAGAGAACTGTGAAACTTTATAGCAATGGGAAGATCATAAGTAGAGAAATGATAGAGTAAGATATGCTGTGAATAAAAGAGAAAAAAGAAGGGAAGAAAGAAAGAGAGAAGGAAGGAAGGAAGGAAGGAAGGAAGGAAGGAAGGAAGGAAGGAAGGAAGGAAGGAAGGAAGGAAATAAACTTGGAAAAATTATAGGAGGACTGAAATTACAATAAATTACAACAAAATTCAATTAAATTACAATAGCATAGAGAAGAAAGATGATGACTTGAGCTAAGGTGGCAACAGAGATATATAAGAGAGAAGGAACAAATCAGAGGTATTTATAGATAAGAGAAGCAGAATGTGAGGGTTCATTTATAGGAGTAGTAAGGTAAAAGAAAGAGATAAATAGGAACACTTGAGTTTCTGGCTTGGAAAAGCGAATAATTGCTGAGGAATGGGCATATGAATTAAAGTAGTAATAGCTGTTATAAACAATAGAAGTTGACAATTGAAATGATTTTGTATGGTGCATATTGTACTTAAGCACTTTCAAAAATGTTTTAAAGTTTAAAAACCAACAACAGAAATCCATTCCATAAGTTGATTGTTATATCATGTGATCAGAAATTATAAGTTGTCATTCACCATTTTGAAGAGAAAGAAATGAGAGATGCTGGCAGTTGCAGAGTTTGTCACGACAGTCTAATAATAGACAGGTCTTGAAAGTGTAGAGGTTCATTTCCTCTTCATTCCTCTGGTTTGTGTCTTTTGGCTTATTATTCATATATTCTGGAGGCTTGAATTTCTGGGAGGCTTATCCTAGGAAGAAAAGGTCATAATTCTGGTATTTATTTTGAAGGGGATTTGAATGATTTATGCAATAATGTTACAAACAGACCAAACAGTCTTCCTCCCTGAGATCCTTGAGATTTTGAGAATCCTGTCTGACAGTTCCCATTGTATTTTCAAACAGCATCTTGTTTATTATCTGATGCATGGATGGGGGAAGACAATTCCATTATACACAAAAACAAATGTAAAAATCTTACCTCAGGTTTTACATGCTTAACAGTGTCTACCACATCACAGTTGCTCCAAAACTACCCACAGACAATAAGAAAGACAGTGTTAGTAGACATCTTTGAATCCACATCCCCTTCCTAGCCCTCCATGAAAAAGGATGGAACAAATTGATATAGCAAAACGATATAGCTGTAGACGCCATGTACAACAAGGCATACAGTACTTTCATGACAGAAGGGCTTCAAATCACTGAGAGCAGTAAGACACAGATGAAAACAGAAAGGAGAAGAAAGGCAGGGGTCTTCCCAAAGGATGAATCTTCTCATTGTGGAATGTGCCAGATGCCAAAAGGAACAGTCTACTCCACATCCATAAGACCAATCCAGCAAGAATATTCCAAACTAGGTAGGGCCTGGATAGGTCCATTCAGATGGCTGGATCAAAATGTCTCTTAAACCATAACAAAATCCTTGTGATTCTATTAACCAACATTGATAAGGAAGTTATGTGCACCCAACACTCCATGCCATTTTGATAAAGCAGAGAAAGGTCGTCAGACCAAAGAGAAAGTGCCAGGAGTTGAATGTGAACAGAACAGGGACACCAAAGGCAGAAGTGGAGAGCCAGGCCCCAGAACAAGAAGAAGCAAAGGGAAAAATAAAACACCCTAGGAACACTAAGTCCACCGATACAAACATTGCAATTGCAATGATTGCAATGAGAAAGTGGAGCCCTAAGAGAATACTGAGATGAGGAGATAAGGTTTCCTTCTGCTCCAAGAATTCAAGAAAGCCAGGCAACAGGAGACTTATTGCAATAGAAGCAAATGATTGATCCACTCTCCTGTTCTCTTAAGAAATAAAAATGTTAGTGAGCAGAGCACATTACTCCTATGGTTGAAGGTAGGAGGGAAGGGATGGTAGGGGAAAAACAAAGGAGGAGGCAACAATGCCTGATAAGAAATGTACTCATTACCTTGCTCATGTAACTGTAACCCCTCTGTACAGTATTTTCATAATAAAAAACTTATTTAAAAAAAGACATGATGATAAGACAATAAAATTCTAGCCTTATTTTTTTTTTTTTGTCGGTCGTGGGGCTTGAACTCTGGGCCTGGGCGCTGTCCCTCAGCTCTTCAGCTCAAGGCGAGCGCTCTACCACTTGAGCTACAGCGCCACTTCCTAGCCTTATATTTTTAAACAAGCTTAGAGATTTTCAGAAATCAATAGAGGCCATGAAAGAATGCCTTAATTCAAAATTAGGAAATTTAATGATTGAACAAAGTTTTTAAGGTGGGAGGAAATAATTCAGAAAGGAATCAAAAGTAAAAGAAAAATACAACTTCAAGCCAGGTGCCAGTAGCTCACACCTATAATCCTAACTACTTAGGAGGCTGAGATCTGAGGATCTCAGTTCAAAGCCAGCCAGGGCAGAAAATCTCTGTGAGACTCTCATCTCTAATTAACCACTCAAAAATCAGAAGTGGAGCTGTGGCTCAAGTGATCCAGTGCTAGCCTTGAGCACAACGAGGCTCAGGGATGGTGCCCAGGCCTCGAGAGAAAAAAAAAAAGAAAAATACAATTTCAAAAATAAAAAATAGAGCAGACCAAGCAGAAGGACCAATTAAAGATTACACAGGAAGAACAGAAAATAGATCAGGAGGAAGTTTTCTAAAAGAAACAGAATTTTGAAAAGGACAAAAAAATCACTTAGTGCCATAATTACTTAGCACTATAAACTCACAAAACTCACATTGAAATTTGGTTGAATATTAAGAATGAGGACCTTTAAGAGCGGATTACATCAAAAAGACACTGCCCTCATGAGTGGATTAAGGGCATAACTGTGGGAATTGTTTAAATGTCCAGGAAATGGGCTCCAGGTAAAACTAAAAATGTACCCTAGTCTTATTATTGGATCACATATTCTCCTGCTTGCCCTTCTGTCCAGGTACAAAACAGCAAGTTATGCCCTGGAAGATGTCAATGCTATGCCCTTGGGTTTCCCAGCCTCCCTAACATGAGACAAGTAATTTTCTATTCTCCATAAATTACTCAATCTCAGGCATTCTGTTACAGAAACATAACACTAATACTAATGTATTGACATAACACTAATACTAATGTATTAGCATGTGTGTGCACGCACACACACACGCACACACAACACACACACACACACACACACACACACACACACACACACACACACACACACACACGAAGTTCCCAGAGAAGAAAAAGATCTGAATCAACAAATTTAAAGATTGTGCAAGGTGCCTCAGAAAATCAAGTCAGAGTGACCAAAATAACATAAGATTTAGTAAATCTTTTGAACTTTAAGAAAAGTGAAAAACAAAGTCAAGTGTCATGGCTCATACTTGGAATCACAGATACTCAGGAAGTGGAGAACAGGAGAACTTTGCCTGGAGGGCCAACATGAGCCTAAAAAACTGTGTTATACCAAAATAAACCTAAATTTTCATGTCAAAAGGCCTTAATCAGTCAACTGAAGAGTTCCTAGGTGGCCAAGGAATTTGAAAATCAAAGGAATAGCAAGTTCAATTTAGCATTTCAATCTATTTAGTCAATAGTGATTTTTAAAATGTCATCAGCCACATATAGAAGATGCTAAGGAATCAATTTATTATTTTCTTTTTCTTCTCTTTGTTAAGCAGTACTAAGGTTCAAACTAAGGGTCTTGCATTTGCTAAGCAAGTGCTGTACCTTTTGGTCATGTCCCCATCCCCTTTTGCTTTGGCTATTTTTTTTTTTAGATAAGATCTCACATTTTATGCCTAGACCTACCTGGATCTCGATCCTCCTATTTGCACTTCCCACATAGCTAGAAAGAAATACCCACTATTTTTTTTCTTTTTTAATTGGTTAAGATGAGTGCCTCATGAACTTTTAGCTGGGACTGGCTTCAAATACAAAATAATTAGGCATTATTTTTGAAATTGACATAGGTAACATGAAACCAAGCAGTTACCTGGCCTTACATGTTTGAACTATTCCACATGATAATATTTGAAAGTATCCTAGCTAATAAAAGGAAAAGTGGAGTCGGGCTTTGGTGACTTACGCCTGTAATCCTAGCTACTCAGGAGGCTGAAATCTGAGGATCATGGTTCAAAGCTAGCAGAAGAGTCTATGAGACTCTTATCTCCAATAAACCACTAGAAAACCAGAAGTGGGAGTGTGGCTCAAGAAATAGAGCACTAGCCTTGAGCTGAAGAGCTCAGGGACAGTGCCCAGGCCCAGAGTTCAAGCCCCACAACTAACCAAAAAAAAAAGGGAAAGTGGTCAGATTAGAACATCATCTTATATGCAAATATTAATCAAACAAATTTAGATCCAAGCAGTCAATGATCATAAATGGCTTCTGATTTCACGTAGTCTCTGAGACAAACACAATACTACTTAGGAAGTGTTACCACTAAAACATTTAACCTGAACCATCAAACCTTTAGTCATTGCTAACCAATCCACAGAAAAAGCGATAAGAGAAACATACTACAGCATATATTATAGGCATACAAGCAGAAACTTCTGGAATGTAGAAAAACTCAACAGATAAGTATCCTGTTTACCTGAAGAAACAACCACCAACATATAGCCAGGCATGATGGTACACATTCATAATCTCAGGACTCTGGTGGCAGATGGTGAGTTCAAGCTCAGCCTAAAGTGCATAGCAAGACCTTGTCTTAAGGAAGGAAGGAGGGAAGGAAGGAAGGAAGGAAGGAAGGGAGGAAGGAAGGAAGGAAGGAAGGAAGGAAGGAAGGAAGGAAGGAAGGAGGGAAGGAGGGAGGGAGGGAGGGAGAGAGGAAGGGAGGGAGGGGGAGGGGGAGGGGAAGGGGAAAGGAAAAGGAAAAGGAAAAAGAAAAGGAAAAGGAAAAGGAGAAAAGAGAAAGTAAAGAGAGAAAGGAAAAAGGAGAGGGAAGGGGAGAGAAAGGGAAAGAAGGGAGGGAAGAAGTAACTTACAATAAAGAAAAAGGGAAAGGCATTAAGTAATCTGTAGATTAAAAGAACTAAGAGATATACCAAGAAATTGTTATATATCATCCTAGCTTCAATCTCAATTCAAACAAATCAACTCTTGAAAATTAGATAATCAGACAAAATAAAACACTAACTGAACAGCTGAAATCGTAAGAAATTATTGTGGTTTAGGTTTAATAACAATGTTCTAGTTGTATTTTCAAAGAGTTCTTATGCTTTAGGCATGCATACTAATATTTTTTTTGGATCAAAGACTATGATAAGATTTGCTACAATGAAAAACGAGCTTGCTTCAAAATAATCTAGTTAGAGAGAAGAGCATGAATTGGGCCCAAATTGGCCTTGAGTTGATCATCACTAAAAAATGAACGATGAAGCTTGTGTTTATTAGGCTATCCTCTAGACTCCTTGAGTAGTTCTAAGGGTTGAAAAACACTGACACAGAAACTGACATATTGAACTGAAACACCTTTGTACAACTATTCACAAAAAAAAACACTTGGTTTAAAATTAAACATATACATACAGTCACACAGTCATGTTTTATTTGCTTTCTTTCCCAAATTTGTCTCAGCCTGTCCATCAGTAATAATCAGGTTAGATTAACATTCCAGGTTACCAAGCCATTGGAAAATGGGCCCTAAGTTGAAAGGATTAATCATGCTCTAAATGTGACATATTCCCTTGAAGTTGTAGTATATCATTTATCAATGAATTTTAATAAACATAGGAGGCAGAGTGATTGCTCTATACTAAATAGTGAAAGTGAAAATGGATTATCCAATGACATGAATAATAACATTTATCACTGTTGGTTATGATGACATCACTTTTTAAAATCATCTCGCTTCTCAGTAAATGAAAATACCTTTTCTCATTTAAAACTTACAATACTGCCTTTGCATTACAGGATCACCACTCCTTGTTACATAATAAGAATTATTATTCCTGCATCATTTTTCAACTTTCAGTGTATTTTAAACGTGACTTTGGTCTGGCAGAAAGGATTTGAAACTGCTGTAAAAAGGAGTTTTCATTCTTCAAACTGAATTAGCACAAATGATTCCATATGCCAACAAAAGTAATATGAAGTAGCCTCAAGTCTTCTCTAATATCTGAATATTGCTTCAAGCTTCTCATTCATATATCATTAACTGGTACCAAATCTTATTTTATCTCCATGTTCCTTTCAGATCATTATTTTTCTTGCCCAAAATAATGCTTCATTCTATTTTTATAGTGCATAGACTAATTTAGAGAACCATGAGATTTTAATTAATAGATTGTGATTTATGCATTTAAATTCAAAACCCACTGGGTGCTGGTGGCTCATGCCTGTAATCCTAAGCTACTCAGGAGGCTGAGATCTGAGAATCACCGTTCAAAGCCAGCTTGGGCAGGAAAGCCTGTGAGATTCTTATCTCCAATAAACCACTCAGAAAACTGGAAGTGGGGCTGGGAAGGTGGCTCAGTGGTAGAGCGCTTGCCGTATATGCATGAGGCCCTGGGTTCGATTCCTCAGCATCACATAAGCAAAAAGAAAAAAGCCAGACGTGGCGTTGTGGCTCAAGTGCTAGAGCGCTAGCCTTGAGCTGAAGAGCTGAGGGACAATGCCCAGGCCCAGAGTTCAGGCCCCACGACCGGACCCCCCCCAAAAAAAAAAAAGAAAAGAAAACTGGAAGTGGTACTGTGGCTCAAGTGATAGAGCGCTAGCCTTGAGCTGAAGAGCTGAGGGACAGCACCCAGGCCCAGAGTTCAAGCCCCACAACCAAATAAATGAATAAACAAATAAATAAATTCAAAACCCATTATTTTGGATAAGAAATAAACCTAGAATTTGGTGCAACAATGGAAAGAACAATAGATTCTGGTGGAGATCCACTTTGCTTCCTAAGAAAACCCCTCAGTGATCAGATTTGTGGGACAATATCACAACCTTACAGAAGTCTTTGAGTTAGAAATCTTTTAAGAGTCAGCTAGATGAGGAGGGACAGGGATAGGACTTTTCTGGGCAAAGACAAATTCAGTGGTGCTAAGGAGAAGAACCAGCATAAGTGTGGTTTACAATGAAGGAGGAATACAAGAAAGTAGAGACAAACCAACCGGATGTTAAAGTTGGACAAAATAACCCATTAGATCCTTCCAGTTCTCAATAGATGCTAATTGTGTAGCAGTGGCTACATCAGAGAACCCTAGTTTTACCATTTGTTATGGACTGTGCTTATCTGCAAATTCTTTCCCTCTTTTTTTCCTTCTTTTTTAATTGTAAAGATGATGCACATATGGTTTACAGTCACCTAAGTGAGGAAATGAGTACAATTCTTGTTCAACACTGGTATTCCCTCCCTTGTTCTCTCCTGCATTCTAACCTGTACAATAGTGAGATATCCTACAAGGTTATAGTAAGACAATATACTTAAAGCCTATGTCTGGTATATAATTTGTTTTGTACATGAAGAGTAGCTATTGTTAACTTATATTTCACACTCGTATTACTTTATCCTAACAAAAGTCCAAGAGATTTTATGAGAGCCTTTATTCGTCTTTTGGCAAGGGAGGAATAATCTGAGTTCAAAGAAAAAGCATAGAATGAATGTGAACAGAGAACCTGGGTCCCCCGTCTTCCTGTTCAGTCCTGTTAGTCCATCACACACTTTTCTATTTTAGCTTCCCTTTTGAACAAGCAAGAAAATTTTAACCGACTGGGGACTTGTACAGATTTGTTTATCTTACAGCTTAAGATGTCAAGTTTTCCTTTGGGTTTTTCCTACCATTCCAACAGATCAATCTCACACCGAAGCAATGCTTGCTTTCTGGTGTGTTAAGGTTATGAAAAGTACTGCCAGTCAATGGCCTGTTAGAATGAAGACCAGTAAGTGTTTTTAATCATTTTTTTCTGGGTACCAAAGTCTCTTCTCTGTCATTCTTCCATTACTTTGGATTATTATTATTTTTTTAACCTAGGCTTTCTTTACAAGCTATTTCTCAAGAAATCCTTAAAGCTTCTGCTAGAAATTGCCTCAGTGGGATAACATCTCTCAAATAAAAAGTCACACCAGCTTAGACTGTGAGCTCATCATCTCTTGAAAATTCCACACAAGTAGGGTTATGCCTAGCCTAGGCTTTTGCTTGAATTGCAGATAATCAAGAGAAAAGTAAAATCTATCATGACTTTTCCAAGTGGTAGGATGGATGATAATAGTTCCTGAGGGACTATTGGACAGACTTTTCATATTTAGAAACATCAAAGCTGACCTCTCTACTATTTTTAAAATGACAGCATAGAAGTTCCTCTTTTGAGCTATTGAGCAGGTGGGTGTGTGGGTACAATGACTACAACCTAATCTTCTTCCAGGTAGTGTTCTGCTTTGATCCAGAGTAGGAACAAGATGTTTTCTTTCAGAAACATCTTTTCAGAAGAGCACATTCAAATAACAGATCTCCTAATTCTGTTGAAGAAACATTTATTCTGCTATTCATCTAAACATTGGCTAGGCATTCTATCAGTAGTATAGTTAAAGAAGCTTTCTATATTAGAGCTCCATTTTCAATGTGGGGACTCTCCCTATTTCCTTAGATCAAAACTCCCAAACTGGGTGTGGTGGGTTAAGCCTGTAATACTAGCTCCTTAGAAGGTGGAGATCAGAAGATGGAGGTTCAAAGCCAGTCAAGGCATAGACATTCACAAGACTCCATCTCAACTAAAGGCTGGGTATAATTGTGTGTACCTGTCATCCATAGCAACACAAATAGGAGGTTCACAGCCCAAACTGGCCCAGGCAAAAAGTGAGATTCTACCAAAGCAAAAGAGAGCTGGAGTGTGTAAGGTCTTGAATTCAATCCCTGTCTGGCAACATTGCCATACCTGCAAACATTTTCTTGAGTCTGTCTGTCCCAGTCAGATGTAATCATCCCTGGAACTTGTACTCTTTGTCCCCTACTTCTGGATCTTGGCACCTTCTTAGATCTGGGGTTGCATTTCCTTTGCGGTTGTCTTACTTCTTACTTCTTCTTACTTTGCATGGTTCCCTATATGTGCTAGGTAGAAATCGAGGAACTACAAATGGAATTGAATTCCTCTACTTCAAACTGAAAGGACTTTATGTACTAGAAAGATAATGCTTAAGGGAGGGGGGGGCTGTTTTTAAATCTTTGAGAAAAGATATTAACAATACAGTGTGCTTCAGATAATGTTCCTCAGACTCCTATGCCTTTAATATAAACCATACACTTAGGCATCCAATTATTCCTGCTACAAAAGGAAAGACTGAATAAGGTGTGGGGTTATGATTTCGGCAGTTTTTATAATGGAAGAAACCTATTTATTAAAAAAGTCAGACCACTGTATGCAGCAGAGTCATTACCTCAGCACAGGACTATCAAGGGTGCTGTTTAAGGGTATTTTCCTGAAAATTATCCCAAGCCATTTGCCCTCAATATTCCAAAAGTAAGATTATTAGGAGGAAAGAAATAAAAAAGGCAAAAGTGAGAGGGAATGAATATTGACACTAGATATCATGTTGGCCGAGTCACTGAATAGATACAGTAGCCCCAGGTTTGATATTGTAGATTTCCTGTGCATTCATGGACCCTGGTTTGATTTCTACTATAAAGCTATATTTTGCAGCTAAGAGACCATCAAGATTGTCATTCATAGGCTTCTTCATTACAAGCCAATCAATTAAATTAATAGGACTAGTTCGAATTAAACTGCTCAAGGAAGCCACTGTCAGCCTTTTTGGTAAATTAGAGGTGAGTTTCACAGCCTATCCTGCCCTGACCAGCTTTGAACTGTGATCCTCAGATATTCAGCCTCTTGAGTAGCTAGGATTACAGGCATGAACCACCAGCACCCAACTCCTTTTCTGTGTACTGACTAAGACCTGCCATGACACATTTATTCCCTCTCTCATCACTGCCACAGATTTCTCATTTGTCTCATCATCCTTGGGCCCAGTGAAAGCACAGTTCCAGCTCTACTTGTCTGTTTATCAACATCGACACTAATTTGCTCCTTCTATTACCAAAACCACAATCAAATGACTAATTATATTTCACTTAGATGAGATAACAGCATTCACATTCACAGCTGGCAGGCGCTCCATTTCTCCACAGGATATTACATGTCTTGTGCAGTACGGATGATATGAATTTTGTGGCAGTTTGTGTTTACTTTTGTGTTTTGGCTTCCTGGATGTTCAACAACAAAGCTGCAACCTAATTTAATAAACCCAAGGGGCCATAGGCCTCATATTGCTCCATAATATTTTCTAGCTGGTCTTATGCTTCAAGTGAACTTGTATTTTCTCTGGTCTTGACCTTTTGAAAATTAAGGTCACATTATATAATGCTTTTAAACTGTATCAAAATCTTTATAAAATAAGCAAAGCTATAAACATCATAATTCCTTCGTTATAGAAATCAGTTCAGAGAGTCAGAGTGTTGGTTTTTTATTTGGGTTTTTTTGGGAGGGGGAAGGGAAAAATTCCAAGACAAAAGATTAATGCCTCTTTAGAAAAGCACATCAGAAATAAAATAACCTCATGCCTAATAATTATCCTCTAGTTATTTGCTTGCAGTCTTCCTGATCTCTAATCCATCTAACATCTTGAAATTAATTATCTGTCTTAAACACAGATTAGATCACATTACTTATATAATTTACATAATCATATTATTCTTGTAATTATCTCAAAGATGAAGTCATTTCCTTTTTCACTCAGGTTCTAGCTGGCACTGCAGTTCAAGTTCCCAGGTCTAACGTTCAGAGTATTGACAAATGCCCCCATTCCAGCAGTCAGGTCAAGCTCCCTGCCCACCTCCAATGTTCATTCCCACACATACTGAAAATAATTCTTTTTGACCTTCTTTCTGACCTAGTATAATTTTGAGAACATCAACTCATTAATGGTTATGAATATTTCTTATTTCATAACGACAAAACATTGTTTTTAATTGTGGAGAGCAGTACTTGGATTTGGACTCAGAGCCTCATACTTCCTAGGTAAGTACTCTGCCACTTGAGTTATATCAGCAGCTGTATCAGTTATTTTCCAGACAGGTTGTAGAACCATGATTCTCTTCCCTTCACTTCCAGTAGCTGCACTAACAGCTATTTGCCACCACCACACCTGCCTTTTTCTTTTCCTTCTTCCTTTCCTTTCTTCTTCCTTTCCTTCTCTTTCTTTTCTTTCTTTCCTTTACCTTTCTTTCTTTTTTCTTTCTTCCTTTCTTTTTGAGATAAACACTAACTTTCTATCTGGGCTGGCTTACAATCACAATTCTCTTAACTCTACTATCCAAGAGCTGCTTAAGAACTTCATCTTTTAGCTCTAAATGGTTGTCCTTTTGTGTTTAATCTTTATTATTCTAGCAACTTTGGGCCCAATATGCCTAACCAATCAAAAAGTTTGGCTTTAGAGATAAGGCAACTGAATTCAAATCCAGCCCACTTACTTGGCCTCATCTTTAAAATAAGATAAAACTCAAAGCTTTAACACACAGTCACAAATTCTTTTGCAATCCTCCAATGAAGAGGTAAAGACTATTTATCATCCTTTTGAAACTATGTTATGTTTGGACTTGTTGGTAATCAATAAAATACAAGAAGAATGACCTATGTTAAAATGTTATACAACTTCTACCTTGTTTACTGAATGCCCACCTTACAAGACTTAACTAATCATTTAAGAAGACCAACTAAAATGTGGTCTATATACACTATAGGGTTCTACTTAGCCATTATGAAGAATGGAATTATGCCATTTGCAGGAAAGTAGGTGGAACTGAAGATTGCCATGTTAAATGGACTAAACCAGCCTCCAAAAGGCACATACTATGTATTTTCTCTTCTATGTGACATAGAGATGATTGTTTTATTTTTTGTCAGTCGAGAGGCTTGAACTCTGGGCCTGGACACTGTCCCTCAGCTCTTCAGCTCAAGGCTAGTGCTCTACCACTTGAGCCACAGTGCCACTTCCAGTTTTCTGGTGGTTTATTGGAGATATGAGTTTCACGGACTTTCCTGCCCTGGTTGGCTTTGAACTGTGATCCTCAGACCTCAACCTCCTGAATAGCTAGGATTATAGGCATGAGCCACCAGCGTCCAACAAGAGATGATTTTTCTAAGACATGAAAGTACAAGGGTGATTATTAGGGAAGAGGAAGAGTCCAAAGAGAAACAAGAGGGGGAGAGGATAAAAGAGAATGTAGTGAAAAGTGAATGTGATCAAAGTACATTGCATATATACATGGAAATAATGATATAAAATCCATTAAAATGCACTAAAAAAATACCAGCTACTCTGAGGCCTCCATGCTATAGGTAAGGCATGATCACATGATGAGTTCATGTGTTCAGTAGCCCAGAAGGGAGCCTTTGTTGAGGTCCCCATTAAGAGCCAGCCTCCGTTGCTGGACATGTAGATGTAGACACCTACAGAGACTTCCTGCCCTCCCCTATGGCATTCCCATCTGTTTACTGTGGCTTCCCAGTTGGTCAGGAACCAGAAACAAGTTGTTTTTTTGCCTTGTCCAAACTGCTGATCCGAAGAATGTAAGAGTCTTACAAAATGATTGCCTTCAGCTACTAACCTAGGTGAGTGCTCATTTTCTTTGTAGCAATAATCACTAGAACAGAAATTTGGGGCCTCCAAGGGAAATGATGCTACGGAAACCTAAAGTAAGTGGTTCTGACATTGAGACCACTATCTGGCAGCAATTGATTGAGTTTAGAACAGACTGTGTTATTGGGGTTTGTTTGTTTGTTTTTGACAATACCGGGATTTGAACTCAGAGCCTTTAAGTTGCTAAGCAGGTATTCTCCTACTGAGTCATGTCCTTGAAGTGACTAGATGCCTAGGGACATGCCTAGGGACATAGATGTTGATGGAACATTCTAGAAAATAGGGGATTCTACAAAGATAAAGGAAAGTGAAATCTGGCTACCTAGTCTTGAAGGGTTTGGCCACATTATCACATGTAATATTGTGTGTGTGTGGGGGGGAGAGTGTAGGAAATAGACCTAAGGAATGTGATGACCTAGTTAAGCAGATTTGCCTGTGAAATACTTAAAAAAAAACAACATGTAGTTCTTCTTGCTGCCTATGGATAAAATACAAAAGAGATGAGCTAAAATGCAAGCTGTTTGGTTTCAAGCAAAAATTTTAAGGAAATACAAAGCAGTCCAAAGTTCCTGCATTCAAAAAGAAACTACTTCTAATGCAAATCACAAACAACTTCCAAATTAAGAAGTGGTTTTACAGCTGGGCACTGGTGTCTCATGCCTATAATCCTGGCTACTAAGGAGGCTGAGATTTAAGAATCATGCTTCAAAGCCAGCCTGAGCAGGAAATTCTGTGAGACTCTTATCTCCAATTAACCAGAAAAAGCAGAAGTGGAGATGTGGCTCAAATGTTAAGAGTACTAGCCTTGAACAAAAAGAGAAAAGCTCAGGGACAGCACCCAGGCCCCAAGTTCAAGTCCCAGGACCAGAGAATAAAACGTGGGTTTAGGGCAAAGATTAAATCTAAAATGGATCTGGAAGATCATTTGTTAAAGTTCCAGAAATCTTCCAGATGTTAAAAAGGACTCTAAGGAACTTAAAAGACATAATTCATTGGCACTCCTTTTTTAAATGTTTTAAATTATCTTTAAGTTGTGCAAAGGGGTTTCATTTCAACATGTCAATTTATGACTCAATTTCATCCATTGGCAGAATCAATGGCAATGTCTTGATCCATGTCACCCCTTCCATCAGTCTCCCTGATCCCTCCCAATCCCACAGACACCTCCTTTCAAAAGTGTTTCAGTGTCTCTTTGTGTGTGTGTTTGTGTGTCTGTGTGTGTGTCTCTCTCTCTCTTTTTCTCCTCTCTCCTTCTCTCCCCCTCTCCCTCTTCCCTGTCCTGTCCCTCTCCATCTCTCCCCCTTCTTCCTCTCCTTTCTCCACACCTCCCTTTCTTCCTCCCTCTTCTCTCCTTCTCTTTTCCCTCCTTTTCTTCTGCCTCTTCTCTCTCTTCCCCTGTCCCCCTAGCCTGCCTCTTTCTGTCTCTCTCCATCTATCTCTCTATCCTGTTTCTCTCTGTCTCTCTCTCCCAGTCCTGGGGCTTAAACTCAGGGCCTGGGCACTATCTCTGGGCCTCTCTTTGCTCAAGGCTGGTACTCTACCCACTTGAGCCACAGCACCATTCCCAGTCTTTTCTGAGTAATTTATCAGACTTTCCTGCAAAGGCTGGCTTCAAACTGGTATTATCAGATCTCAGACTCCTGAGTAGTTAGGATTACAAGTATGAACCATAAGTACCCAGCTAGTAATCTTGTGGTCCTATTCACTCAGTACTTCTCAGAGACTCTGAAAGAAAGCAAGATGGTCTTTAAGAAACTGAAGTTTTAGCTTTCCTCCTCCCCCCAATGGTGTAAACACAAATAAAATTCAGTGAAAACCCATAAGATTTGAAGGGAATTATATTGATGGAGACAGATGAGCTGTTATCAAGAGAGAAACAGAGCAGGGAGAAGAGGAGGCCTTTGGAGTGGACTCCTTGCTACTATGCGGGGGGGGGGGGTACAGGATGAGAACGTTACTCAGTTGCAGACATGGGTTAATTCTTATAGGAAGGGCAAGATAGCTCAGAGTACAAAACAGGAGCTTAGAATGCAGATTTGTGAAGGAAATTTGCCCAAAGTTATATGCACTCTAATTAGGGATCTGGTAATGGTTGCCAGATGACATTTTACAACTGTTCTAAGCCTTGACTATGGAGTGCCTCCTATTTGCTACCTTCTGGAGTCAAAATGAATGAGGCAATTAACCTGTGCCCATCTCTTAGGGGGGATGGGAAGTTACCATCAGGAAGAGTCTGAAGATAAAGAGAAACTTGAAGAGCCTGGCCTGAGAAATGGTACCTGAGGAATGGTCACCATGCCTATACATGCTCTTGATGCCTCAACCTGGCACCATTATAGATGCCCCGTTTAGGAGGAGGCAAGTGTGTTTTGCATGAGGATAGTGGTTATTTTTAAACAAGTCTGCTCATTTTGATGCTAGCAAATTCATAGTTCCCACTGCTAGAAGAGAGGGATTGAAGTATCATTGCTATGAACGTGACTGTAATGTACAAGATGTATTGCAAGAATGTATGAGTCACAGGAAGCCATTCATAAAAGTCAGGGTGGTTTCCTTCTTATTGGCAAAAGCACTTGCTTTTGGAGCTCTTAAGACCAGTATGTCATGTGGAAACAGGCTTTGCAAGCAGGCTTTGCAAGAAGACCAAGTAAGTATAGGTGGTCAAAAGCTCCAGCCAACAGGTAGCATCCACTCTCAGACAGATGAAAAAGGACACTTCTAGATGCCTCATCCAAATTCTCAAATTATCCCAGCTGCGATCTTCATTCATGAGTCACACACAAGCCATTTCCTCTACGTTCCATCCAAAGTCTTAAGGCACAGAAGCTGTGAGTATGACACAAACAGACATTGTAAGCTATGGAGTTTAAGGGTTGTTTGTTTGGTGGTGGTTGTTGTTGTTATTTGCTGGTCATAGGGCTTGAACTCAGGACCTGAGCCTCTTTATGCTCAAGGTTAGCATTCTACCCACTTGAGCCACAGTGCCACTTCTGGCTTTTTGTGGGTGGTTTATTGGAGATAAGAGTCTCATGGACTTTCCTGCCCACGCTGACTTCGATCTGTGATCTCCAGATCTCAACCTCCCAAGTAGCTAGGATTACAGGCATGAGCTACACATGTTTGGGGGTTATTTGTTGTACAGGAATAGTCACTAGATCAGCATCTCAAATGATTATTGTGTGAATTAAATGAAACAAACACATGCACATACATATATGTATATCCAAATACCATACTACATACATTATAATCTATATGCATATATTTTAATTATATATTATAGATGAATACTTATTAATTAATATATATTATAGTAATAATATAGATTATAATTATAAAATGTAATACATGAAGATTATTATATATATCCTGCTCTTTGAGGTCTAAACATAAATATAGCAATATATATCTACATAGTATAAATATGTATCTACTTGTCGACATTTAGATATAGATTTATATCTATCAATATATATGGATTGATAGTTATATACTATATACTAAGTATATATTATATATTGTAGCTATCTATAACTAGTTATATTTCCATATATATACATATTTAGTATTAATATATCCCTATAGACCTATAGAGATATAACTATAGAGAGAAATATCTACATAATATATATGGTATAGATAGATAAGTAGATCTATATATCTCAAAGAGTATGATATTTGGCAAAATTAAAGTTCAATGAGTGGGACACATGAAGATCTAGTTCTTCTTCTTTTGCTTTGCTCAGAATGTCTGGCATGGTGCTGTGGCCTGCAAAAGATGGTCAACATACATTGATGGCTTGAAGTGTTTACAAACATAGAAGCAGAAATGAGGAGTTTCCAGACAAGTTGCACCCTCACTTTCCTGACCTGAGATTTTTTTTTTATGCTGGTAGTAGATATCATACAGTTCTTTCTGTTCTACTCTATGAAATTCTAAATTTTATCTTAGGGGAAATACATTGTGCAATTTATTTAATTCTTGCTTCCTCAGCCAAGTTTGGGAGTAACAAAATTGCAAATGTTTGGATTCAGTGATTAATAATTAACTTGGGAAATGAGAATCGTGGCCAGCCACTGTAGGAGATGAATATAGCACTGGCCCATATCTGTCCTAACTTTCACTGCAACTCAGCAGTGAGCTTTATTCCCCCCTCATTAACTATTCCATACACTCAAACACTTGTCCCCATCTAATTCCCTCACTGTCATCCATTACTACAGCTTTCCACGTCTCATCCTGTAGAGTGAAACACTGGAAGGAATTTTTGTACTTATAGCATTGAATTTTTTTCTGGAGAAAAATCTCCACCTAATATTTCGAGACAAGAGGGTGACAGGTAAGAAATACTTTGACTAATAAAATCACAGTGAATTAAAACTGTCCTTAATATCTGCCATACTTTATCACAGTTGGCGCAAGAGACAAAGCACAGTGAGCTTTACTGGTTCCTTCCTATGGAGTCTTCACTTCTCAGGGATGAGGTTACGTGTTTCCACCTCAGATACCTTAACTAGAAAGTCACTTGAAGCCCAGCTCCAGTGGCTTGGGCCTACAATACTACTCAGGAAGCTGAGATCTGAGGATCATGGTTCAACGTCAACCCAACCACCAATTAAGCACCAAAACAGCCAGAAGTAGAGCTGTGGCTCAGTCCCTTGAGCAAAAAAAGCTCAGGGACAATGCCTAAGCCCTGAGTTCAAGCCTCAGGTCTGGCACTAAATAGAGGGGGCTGAGGAGGAAGGACTTGAAGAGCTAGAGCTCAATCACTGGCCATACATTCTGTTACCTGAATTCCATATCCTGATAAATGGTCTTCACTGCATTTCCCATTTGGACACTGACTAGAATCTTAATTCCTCCTGAAGTAAGATCTTATCTTGTTCCTGTTTTTCAAATACACAGAAAACTTAAACTTCCTATTAGCTTTCTCTTAATATAAATACCTGAGAGCATCAACTTAAAGGCAGGAAAGGTTTATTTTAGCTCATGGCTTCAGAAGTTTCAGTATATAGTAGATTGGTCCCATTGTTTTGGGCCTGTGGTGGTACAGGACCTGAGGTAGGGGAGGCCTGTTCACTTCATGGTGTCCAGGAAGCAAAGAGAGCAGGACAGGAAGAGGCATGAGTCCCAATATCCCTTTAAAGAAATGCCCCACTCCTCAATGACTGAACTTTCTTCTATTAGGCTCCATCTTCTAAAGGTTCCAGTGTCTCACAATAATGCCACAGGTTAGAGAACAAGCTTTTAACACACAGGTCTCTGGAGGACATTCAAGATCCAAAGCATAGCACCCATCTGAATCCTATGTAGTGGCTGGAAGCCATGTTAGCCATGACAGATTTCTCTGTTCTCAAGGTTCACAAGTAAGGTCCAATGATTACTCGTACCAATATTCTCCTTCTCAAAGGCAGACTGGTCTTGAAAGCACTCTTTTACCAGAACTATAACTATTATCTTGTGGCTGTTTGGCTGGTGATATTCCTTCTCTTGCTCTCTTCTGCCCCCGTACAGCATTTTTACAGCATCGGGGAGATGAGACTAGTTTTGTTCTGGTTAGGCAAGTTGGGTGGAATGAAATGGTAGTAATGCAATGATTAAAAAAAATTGTAAGTTCCTTAGAGTATCCTACTTCATACTTACAAGATGACAAATTAAATTAAATATGCAAATTCCTTTTCTCCTTGAACTGTTCTCTTAGAGATGGAAAAAGAGCTTTCAAAATATATCTGTAAATTGAGATATCTTTTGGTCATCCGAATAATGATTTCCCTGATGAGAAAAGGGCAAACAGTAAATAATTTCACTTTATTTAATAAATTAGAACTTCTAGATTTCCTTCTAAAGCACTGTACAAAAATTCTCTTGGCTCTAGGAGAAAACCTTTTAATAGAATTGAAAAAAATATTTTGAAAACGAAGGTACTAAGCAAAATAAAGAAATTCCCACCCAAAGTCTGATTATAATCATTTTTAACTCAGGGAGAGTTCTCTGAGGTATAGGGGCATAGAAAGGATGGTAAATGTTGAAGTCCACAGACCTTCCCATGGGAAGCAACTGCTAGATAATGAGTCAGAAAGACCTGACAAGTCTCCCCAAGGGCAAGAAGAAGGAGCTTCTTCAGTAGCAGCTGCAGAAGTATAACAACAGATTTCTTAGATTTTTCATCCATTACAATTCTAGGAGAAGGAATTTCTCAAGTAGCCCACTCTAAGTTCCTGCTGTCTGAACCTCTTATAAGACGAAAAGAGGAGGATGAGACACCAATTAGGTAGCCATAGCCGTGTTTCCAGGTATTCATAACGATTTTGAAGAAAAAAATTACTACAGATGTTGGCAAGTTTTTCTAATGCAACTATTTAGGAAAGATTTCTGCATTGTACCCAGGGATTTCATATTTTGTCTACAGAAGAGGTTTGTTATATAGAGGACTGGTATATTCATAGAGTGAATACTCAAAGTAAATGGGAATAAGAGCTGTAGTAAAACTAGGCTAAATTACTAAGAGGAGGTAAATAAGAGCAATAAAATGGTGAAGTACTGTATGATACTATTTTCAAAGGTGGTCTTCAGTAATCTACCATCCCTGGACATACATGCCACTCCTTCTATGAAAAAGTAGAATCTATTTTCCTCTCCTTTGAATCTGGGGTATCTCATAGTTTCCTTTGACAAAGAAAAAGCAAAATAAAACCCTGGGACGCCACAACCACAACCTTAAAATTCCTTGTAGCTTCCACTCTCACTTGTTTTTGGACGCTAGCTCCATCAACAACCTTGAGCTAGAGTCGAACATCTTAAGAGACCACATGGAGACCACACTGGCAACTGATATGTGAAGGAAGCCATCTTGAATGTTTCTGCCCCAGTAGGGATTGCAGAAGAATGCAGCTCCCAGTGATTGCAGCATCAAATCATCTCAACTGAGCCCAAAGAACCCAAGAATCATAAGGAAACAAAGATGGTGGTTGTTTGAAAACAATTGTTTATTGGCCAAGGAGGTGGTTGGTTCAGGCAGAATTACTATATAGCCTGGGATGGCCTCAAACTGAGGATCCTTCTGCCTCAATATATAGGCATATATTGATGAATAAACAGATAATGGATAAAGATTTTTTGTCCTCATCAAAAGTGAAGAGGTAATTTAACCACATATGTGCTATTGACGGATGGGTAGACCAGATGTATGGACAAGCTACTAGGTAGTTAATCAGCAACTTTCCTGGAAGCAACCTTCCTGAGTTGGAAGGCAATAACCACTCAAGCAGAAAGAATAGAGTTGCCAGCTCTGACAAGAGGAGGAAAGAAAGGGGAGACACATTGGGAGAGACGGAAGGATTTTCCTTCTATACTTAGGCTATATGGTTAAATTCCAGAAAGTTGAATGACCCAGCATGACAATTGCTTCCCCCAAGCTCTCATGAAGTCTGGATGAATAAAAGAATCAAATGGGGGGAGTGGGGTGTGAATCAAGGAACACAGGCCAAGGAACACAGGAAATGGATACAGTAAAATGAAGGTAACTGACATTATGAAACCAATTATCACAGCAGATTATTAAAAATCTCTGGAATATTTCTGGAACCACTCAGAATGATAAAAGCATAAGAAAGCTGAAAGGAGTAACTATAGTCAAACCTCCATGAACAGGCATTTGGAGAGAGAGAGAGAGACAGAGGGGGGGTGGGGAAGGAGATACAGGCACTGATGGTTTTTCAGGAGTTCTAGGATAGAAGTGACATGTGCTTCTTGATATATTATAGGAAATGAATTTCTGGATAAACATAGAATAACACTGATGAAAGCTTTCTTCCATGTGAGATCCACAGACAAAAATCACTGAAACAGCACTCTCAAGGTGTGATGTTTACCAAGGGTCCAGCTGGATAAGCCATGGCCTTATCTCAGAATTGAACAGAATTCTCCACCAAAAAATGTAAGTACAAGTTTAATGTAGCTGACTAAGTCATATCTTCTCACTTCTGTATGTCACAACATGCTATAAGGCAGTCAGGTGGGTGGTAAGCTAATTAATCCATCAAAGTACCCCAGAAACTGTTAGGATAGTAAAAAACTGTTTCATGAGGACATAAATTGTATTTAGTAATGAGATGAAATATAATAACCGAAAAGCCTGTCATCCCAAAACATCTGACAAATGAATTATTGTTTTCATGACAGACATCTTCAAGGTGACAAGAGAGAAAGTGTACATTAAGAAACTTCAGTAAAATATTCTGCATAATGTGAAAAGAATTGGATTGAAATTCGTATATTCTAATGTTTTTATCTAGATCAGCTTCTTGACAAATCAATTTAGCTTCATAAACTTGTTATTCACTGAATGATAGATATTAAGTTATTGACCTATTGATTAATTGATTACTCATAGTTTTTAGATATTTGCAAGGTTATACTATCAAAAACATATGCTCAGTATTTAATAATTCTTTAAAAGTTTCCATACCCTTACTTTTTCTATTTTTGTACACTAATAAATCAACTCATTAATTAAAATAGCTACATTGCACAAGAGATTCAAATATGTATAATAATTGAATGAAAATAAACAATTGTCACTCTTTGTGCTAAGCTTTATTTTTCATTCTGTGTCTGAAACATGATTATTCTAACATCAACATCCTATTTTAAAGAATCAGAATGTACTGACTATTCTGTTGTGATAGTAAGATTTGAGTTTAAGCCAACCCAAAAATTATTACAAACCAAAAAATGACTTACATTTGGTAATCTCTGTTCAGAGACTGTGATAGGAAAAACAAACTATTTTTATACAAGAAAAAATATTGAAGAGAAAAATCTCATCCTTTTACTGAAATTAATTAGCATAATATCAATAGTTAGCTACAGTAGTAATATCAACAAGCTATTATGTTTCTAATAAACCCTACAACTTTTATTTACAGGTGGAAAAAAAGAGAGATTAAGAAACAACCCCAAGGTCTCAAAACTAGCATGAAGTTGAAACACCAAAATTTGCCTTCACAGTTTCAAGTGAGAAGAAGAATTTGGTAGCCTTTATAAACAACATAGATTTTTTTCTCTATTCTAGAGACTCAAGTTGACAATGATGCTAAGGATTTAAGCTCAACATTACCCTTCTACGTATTTTAAATAACCTGGAAATGTGAGTTATGTTAGCAAAAGACAGAAATCTTTCATTTGTCATGCTAACATTTCAGCTGTTCTTTAACTGGGAAAATGGGAGAACAAAATGTGCAGAATCCTTATTAAATAATTTCCGTGTTCTTTGGGCAATGTTCAAAAGAAGATAATGGTAAAATAAAATCCCTTGTTACCAGATACATGGGACAAAAAAATTAGCTGTTCAGAAGTATGACTCTTTTGGAAAGAGCCTAAGAGATTGCTTCATCTAGTTACTTACCTTGGCTAGCTAAGACACTTTATCCAGAGAAGTGAAATAGTAGTCTTTTTTTTTTTGTGGTCAGTAGAGAGGCTTGAACTCTGGGCCTGGGCGCTGTCCCTCAGCTCTTCCGGTCAAAGCTAGTGCTTTACCACTTGAGCCACAGCACCACTTCCAGCTTTTTCTGTTTATGTGGTGCTTAGGAATCAAACCCAGGGCCTCATGCATGTGAGGCAAATACCCTACCACTGAGCCACCTTCCCAGCCCCAGAGAAGTGAAATAGTTTTTTCAGATCACGTGGCCACCAAGTGAGAGAGAGAAAGAAGATAAAAGCCTCAGCCTTTTGCTCCTCCATGTTCTATTCCTTTCTCCATTTGAGGGCATCCTCTTGCCTGTGGTATAGCAAGAGGACCTAGCCTCCTGGCCCAAATATCCATGAGAAACCACTGGTCACCAGGTAACCACAATAGTCATAGAAGCCCAAAGAAAGCTTGCAATTAAAAAATGTATGGTTTTGATAGTATACATAAAGAGAAAATGGAAGGTCAAGAATATCTTTTGAGAGACAAGCTGCAACTTGATTCAAACCAAACCATAGCCCATCAGATGGGTGACTCTGATTTATCTGTCTCCTCTCTCTATTGTCATGCCATTGATAAAATTTACTGTCACCATATGCTTTCAATTCCTTTTTCTTTCCTTTCTATTTTTTTTTTTCTTTGGCCAGTCCTTCCTGGGGCTTGAATCAGGTCCTGGGTGCTGTCCCTGAGCCTCTTTGTACTCAAGGCTAATGCTCTGCCACTTGAGCCACAGCACCACTTTCAGCTTTTTCTGAGTAGTTTATTGGAGATAAGAGTCTCGTGGACTTTTTCTATGTACACTGGCTTTGATCCTTAGATCTCAGCCTCCTGAGGATTACAGGTGTGTGCCACTGGGACCCGGCCTAAAGAATATTTTTATAACATAATTATCTTCCCAATTTTGGATATAAATAAGCTTATACATGCTAGTTTTCAAATTACTTAAATACCTACCTACCCAGAATGGTCCAAGAGCTATGGAAATGTCTATCTTGAGTGAACAAAAAATGAGCCTGACCAGTCTCATCGTCATTACTCTTGTTTGTGTTGCTCAACGTAGAGAGTTCTAAAAGGTCATGTACCCTTGTCACGGCTGTAGTGACTCACTGCTTAGGACTCACAGTTTCTTAAAGGCACCGGGCATCCATTGCTCATGTGTGTAATCCTAGCTACTCAGGAGGCTGAGATCTGAGGATCATTGTTCCAAGCCAGCCCAAGCAGAAAACTCTATGAGATTCTCATCTACAATTAATCACAGAAAAAAGCCAGAAGTAGTGCTATGGTAGAACATTAGCCTTAAGCAAAAGGAGCCCAGAGACAGTGTCCCAGGCTGGCAAAAAAAAAAGAAAGAAAGAAAGAAAAGAAAAATAAAAAGGAAAGAAAGATGGCACTCAATGGTACTTCATGACTAAAATTCTTTTATTTGTGTCCATTGGCACATAGTCTAGCAGAGAAAGAGACATTTGTAGCTTCATCCAAAGTTTGCACTCAACCAACAAGCTACACCTTGTGTTGATCACTGACTGTGAAACTAGGCACTCTCTTCTTGACGTGGATTCCAACATGGAAGTCCTTGGAAATCCGTGTAGGCCAGACAGACATCTTTCCTACCATCTCAGTCCTGAAGAGTATTCTAATTTGTTGACCTTGGATAACAGAAATATCGTTAAGAGCTAACACTTCAGTTTGCTCTAAGCCCTTTGTTTAATCCTCCTGGCAATCCTGTGAAGTAAATATTAATCTTGCCCTATTTTTCTAAGAGGGCAGCAAAAGTAATAGCAAAGGGGATTTGAATTTTAAAAGCTGGCTCAGAACTGCACCTTTTTCCTTTTCCCTTTTTTTCCAGTTTGGCAAGGATGTTATATTTCATCCCGTTAATTCAACATAACATTAAAACATTTTTTCTTAGTGCAATCATGAAAGGAAGGAAATGAAAGGTATACAGATCAGAAAGGAAGAAATAAACCTGTACCAACATGCAGATGACACAATGGTCTATGTAGGAAAAAAATCTCCAAGGCAAAAATCTCTCAAAACGAATAAGTGAGTACAGGAAGACTGCAGGATAGAAAAGCAACACAGGAAAATCAATGTATTTCTATATTCTATGTACATGTGGAAATTAAACTTAAAAATATTGTACCATTAGTAATTGTAGAGCCTGTGCTCTTAATCGCATCTTGAAATCATTTTGTGTCCTGGAAGTTTTCAGTCCTATGTGAGACAGTCTCTCCCAATACCTACAAGTCTCACTTAATGCCTACAAGAGTGTAAAACACAGACTGTCAAACAACAAAAGGTATTGAGTGATTCATTCCACAGAGCAATTAGGCACCTACCATAGGAGAGAGATCACCAAGGGAGCCTTTCAAAGACAAAAAAAAATAAGGCATTTTTCAAAGGTGATCTCTGGGCTTCTTCTCATTGACAAGTATTTTGAAACCTTTAAAACAACAACTCTTTAGGGGCTGGGAAGGTGGCTCAGTGGTAGAGCGCTTGCCTTGCATGCCTGAGGCCCTGGGTTCGATTCCTCAGCACCACATAAGCAAAAAGAAAAAAGCCGGAAGTGGCGCTGTGGCTCAAGTGGTAGAGTGCTAGCCTTGAGCTGAAGAGCTGAGGGACAGCGCCCAGGCCCAGAGTTCAGGCCCCACGACCAGACCCCCCCAAAAAACACAAAAAACCAAAAACGACTCTTTAAAACAAAACAAAACAGCCAGGTGCTGGGTGGCTCATACCTGTAATCCTAGCTACTCAGGAGGCTTGGATTGGAGAACAGTGGTTCAAAGCCCACCCATGAGACTCTTATCTCCTACTAACCACAAAAAAGCCAGAAGTGGAGCAGGGGCTCAAGTGGTAGAGGTCTAGCCTTGAGCAAAATAAAGCTCAGGGACAGTACCCGGGCCTTGAGTTCAAGCCCCGGGGACCAGCACAAACATACACACACACACACACAAAACATGAAATGGGTTATTACTAGGCAGCTGGGGCTGGCTTCAAATTTGTAATCCTTCTTCCTCTTAAAACAACTATTTTAATTTGACATCCATAAAATTGAGGGAGGCAGTGGGAACAACTTTATTTTCATGATATTTAAGCGGAAATCTAGCATTTTCTTTGGTTATGAATGTTGGTGAAGAGCTGCAGTAGAATTTGCCACACCTATGACTTTGTGACTAATTGAAATGTCATCTATTTTCATATCACAACAGTTTGCAGACATCCCAAAGCATTGCAGCCACACACTCGTCACTATTTTAAAACTCCATTTGTTACAAGCTTTAAAGCGAAATCTTGTTAAGACATCATTAACAAACACCTGCATTGCTAAATCAAAAGACTATTTTTTAAGTTAGTTAATGATATTAAATATAATTGGTTGCCTTTGTAATCCTTTGTGTATTTTATTTAGTGCATTTTAAAGCCTCATTCAGAGAAGAGATCTATGGACACAAAAAGGCTCAGGTCCTTGTGTGGTTTTATTTATTGATGTTTGCTGTGCTGGAGATTGAATACAGATACTTACACATGCTGGGTTATTGCTCTATGACTGAGCTCAGGTTTAAATGGATTTCTACACTGTACTCTATAGCCTTCATCCTTTCTGGTCTTGACACCTTTAGTTCTCACTCATCATGACAATCATTTTCTCCCATCATGAGGATCAATCTTTAAAAAGCACAAATCTGAAGTTCTCCCAGAATGAAGGCTTAGAAATGAAAGCAAATTCTGTCTGGAAGGCAAGAAGAGGAGCTGGAGAGGATCTGTGTTGGGTCCTGCTGCTGCTTCTGCTTTCCTCTTTCCTTCTTTCCTTTCCTTCTTCTGTCTGTCTCTCCCTAGCATCCTTCCTTCCTTCCTTCCTTCCTTCCTTCCTTCCTTCCTTCCTTCCTTCCTCTCCTTTCTTCTTCCTCTCCTTTTACAAGTGTCAGACCTATTGCCTCCTGTTTCTCTACCTTTGTCTTTCAGAGACGTTTTACTTTGTAAATCTCTGGCATATTTAAGCTCATCTTAGGACATGCTTTTCTGAAGAACCAAATTGACCTAACGTGGTTATCTTCTCTTTATTTTTGACTGACATTTATTGAATAGCCATCGCTGTGACAACATCCCTTACTATAACGAAAAGAACCATACATCCTGGTTTAATCAGAACAGTCCCTGTTTATATTTGCCATTGATCCTAATTAATAATAAACCCATAATTATTACTAGACTATCTCAAAGTCTCTTATATTGTATAAGAAATTACAGGTTATCGCTGATATAAACTGATACTCAAAAACTTGTCTAATAAACTTTCACAAAATATATTTTGTGCACCACAACTCTTTTCTTTCAAATTCTTTGTGATTAACTGATTACCTAATTTCACAAACTTCACAGTATTGTGGGATAATGATGCTTAGTTAAAGTCACAAACACATTCTAACTTTCATGAACTTCACAGTATTGTGGGATAGTGATGCTTAGTTAAAGTCACAAACACATTCTAGTTTTCATGGGGCAAATTGTCTATCATGGTCTATAAAGTTTATGAGTTCTATGAGCTTTGACAGTACAATTATTTCTTCCACATTGGGTGATATGTACATTTCTTTTCTTTTGCATAGCGTCAGCTGTTCCCTCTTTCCCACTTGTTCCCTCCAGCTCATCACTGCCATTGAGTTGCTTAGTTCATTTTGATCAATGTCCAGTGCAGCTGGTGGGTCCCACTGTTGTATGTTTTTCCAATTCCCTCTAGCTCTGTATCCTCCTCCTAGTTTCCCTATGGATATATACCATATATTTGATCAGCATCATGGGATTATTTAGTAGTGATTCAACCAGATGAGTGGAGGTCCTTTGTTTCTCAAGTCTTGCTAACTTTGTCGAATCACCTTATATTTTGGATTTAACATCTACTTATCAGGGAGAGCATGTGCCATTTGTCTCTTTGCTCTTGGATTACCTCACTCAACATGATTTCTTCTAGTTCCATCCATTTCCCTGCAAATGCCATTATTTTGTCCTTTCTAATGGCTGCATAATATTCCGTTGTGTATAGATACCAAATTTTTGGATCCATTCATCTGTGGTGGGGCATCTGGGTTGTTCCCATATCCTAGCTATTGTGAACAGTGCTGCAATAAACATGAAGGTGCATGTGTCCTTGTATACTGGCTCCTGTTGTTCAGGATAGATGCCTAGAAGTGGTATGACTGGGTCATAAAGGAGGTCAATATTTAGCTTTCTGAGGACCCTCCAGACTGCTTTCCAAAGTGGTTGTATAAGTGTACATTTCCATCAGCAATGTAATAGGGTTCCTCTTTCTCTACATCCCCTCCAGCATTTGTCGTTGGCTGACTTGAGGATGTGGGCCATTCTGACTGGGGTAAGGTGGTATCTCAGGGTTGTCTTTATTTGCATTTCCTTCACAACCAGGGATGGTGACCATTTCCTCATGTGTTTCTTTGCCATTTTTATCTCTTCTTCTGAGAAGTTTCTTTTTAGTTCCCTTGCTCATTTAGTAATTGGTTTGTTGGGTTTGGGAGGGATTAGTTTCTTGAGTTCCCTGTATATACTGGATATTAACCCCTTGCCTGATATATTGCTGGTGAATATTTTTTCCCAGTTAGTTGGTTGTCTTTTTAGCTTGGTTGCTATGTCTTTAGCTGTGCAGAAACTTTTTAATTTTAAGGTAGTCTCATTTGTCGAGTCTCTCTCCAACTTGTTGTGACCCTGAGACTGTTCAGGAAGTTCCTGCCTGTGCCTATAAGTTCAAGTGTCTCTCCTACTCTGTCCTGCAATAGTTTCAGAGATTCAGGTTTGATGTTAAGGTCTTTAATCCATTTTGAGTTGATATTAGTGCATGGTGATAGGCTGGGGTCCACTTTTAGTTTTCTGCATGTGGCTGCCCAGTTTTCCCAGCACCAGTAGTTGAAGAGGCTGTGCTTCTTCCACTGTACGTCTTTGGCTCCTTTGTCGAATATCAGTTGACTGTAGGCATGAGGTTTTATTTCTGGATCTTCTATTCTATTCCACTGGTCTTTGGGTCTGTTTTTGTGCCAGTAACATGCTGTCTTTGTTATTATAGCTCTATAGTAGAGTTTGAAGTCCAGCATTGAATCCCTCTCAGGTTGTCTTTTTTGCCTAGAATTGTTTTGGCTATTCTAGGTCTTTTGTTGTTCCATATAAATTGTTGGGCTGTTTTCTGTATTTCAGTAATGTACACCATTAGGATTTTAGTAGGAATTGCATTGAATTTGTATATTAATTTTGGCAGTATGGCCATTTTCACTCTATTAAGTCTGCCTATCCAAGAGCATGGAAGGTTTTTCCATTTTCTGGTGTCCTCTGTAATCTTTTTTTTAGTTTTTATAGTGTTCATTTAATAGTTCTTTTACATCTTTGGTTAGGTTAATTCCTAAATATTTTATTTTGGGGTTGGGGGGTTATTGTAAATGGGGTTGTTTCCTTTATTTCCTTTTCTGCTTGTACATTGTTGGTGTACAGGAAGGTGACTGATTTTTGGCACCACAACTCTTAAAAGATGCTCTTGAATAAAGTGTTCACAGATGAATAAATTTGGGAAATATTCTTGTACAGAACCCATATTACTGTTAAAATCTTGAAGAAGCAGGGGCCAGTGGCTCATGCCTGAAATCCTAGCTACTCAGCAGTCTGAGATCTGAGGATGGCAGTTCAAAGCTATCTCAGGCAGGAAGGTCTGTGAGACTCTTATCTACAATAAGCCACTAGAAAACCGGAAGTGGTGCTGTGGCTTAAGGGTAGAGCACTTGCCTTGAGCTGAAGAGCACAGGACAGTACCCAAGCCCAAAGTAAAAGCCCCACGACTGACCAAGAAAAAAAAATCTTGGAGAAGTCATATGGTAATCTTTTTTCCATACATATAATATGTATTATAAATGTTTTTCCATATACATGGAAATATAATACATATGGAAATAAAATATATTTACCACACATACATATATGCATGTATATGTATGCATATAAATGTACCTATATGTGTATATGGAAAAATATATTTCATTATATATGTATTATATATATGTATATATAGGTGGGACCATGGTTTGAACTCAGGACTTCATGCTTCCTCATTGCTTGCTCCACTGGAACTCTACACCTGAGCCACACCTCCAGTCAGGCTTTTTGTTGGCTAACTGGCTATGGAGTCTTACTATGTTTTCTGTCTGGGATGGCTTCAAACCACCATCCTTTAGGTCTCAGCCTTCTGAGTAGCTATGATTACAGGCATAAGCCGCTGGCATCCAGCTGAAAGTCTTCTTAAGTTTTGCTATTAGTGTTTTTCAAGCTTCTTTAACCATAAAACATTTTTACACCTCGAATCTATAGGACTATTGGTTGGATCCCTGCCAAGATCAAATTCTCTTACTCACTGTTAGCCTTCATAACAGCTCCCAGTGTCCAGAGGCTCCGAGTACAGCATCTGGCCACACTCTACCTCCTTCAGAGGTGCTGGCCCCAGCTGGCTCTGGCTCTTGATTCAGTGCCGAGTGCAATTCCCATTAGCAACTGTGATCCACAAAGCCATTTTGGCCCTCAGTGAAGTGAAGTCATTTGGATCTAAGTGTTGCTCTTAATGGCTTCTAATTTTACTCATAAAATTTTTCAATCATAAAAAATCCTCATTTTTAGTACCGAGCTGGGAATTTTGTCAGCAAATCACTTGATCTCCACAGTCACTGAGGTGATTTCACAGGGCCGGTTCTCCTGCTCCCTGCCAAGGCCTCATCCATATACTCAGTTTTTCAATTTAGAATGCAGGAAATAGCTGCTTCCCTATTTGGGGTGCATTTAACTCATTCAACCTTTTATTTTTCCCTCTTAAATGATGTGTGTGAGTCTATCTTCTCCCTCAGGTTACAGGTCCTTAAAAGGTAAGTAACACACTGCAGACACAAGTACTCTTTGAGGTGCTGCCTTTTCAATGCATGAACCCCTCAAATTCATATGTGGGAACCTGAACCCCAAGGGAGAAGTATTAAGTGGTCCGGTCTTTGGACAATGATTAACTGTGTCTCTATGAGTGGGATCGATGCCTTTATAAAAAGAGAGGTCAGCTTAGCAAAATGAATACCAGTAAGCTAGAATATGTGTTGTGAAGAGGATGGAGCGGTCAAAGGGGAGAGAGAAATGGAATGGAGAGAGAAAAGGTGGGCAAATGTACTCCTAATATTGTGTGTGTGTGTGTGTGTGTGTGTGTGTGTGTGTGTGCGTGCGTGTGTGTGTGTGTGTGTGTGTGTGTGTGTGTGAACTAGGTAAACTAAGGAATGGGTGGGGTTGGAAGAAATGAGGACGAATAATGAAAGGAATGACACCAATGAAAATACATTGTACTCAAAATAAGATGTTAAATAGAAACTCCTTTTTATAACTATTAAAGATAATTTTTTAAAAAAGGATGCATCATACTCACAAACTGATCTGTGAATGAAGTCTCCACTGTACAACTACTACTACTTAAAGTTAATTTTTTGAAAAAAGAAAAGTGGAAAACATAAAAAAAGATTTCAGAAGGGCTAGGACCATGGTTCAAGTGGTAGAATCCCTGAATAGAAAGTGCAAAACCCTGAGTTCAATGCCCAGTATCACCAGAATAAAACAAGACCAAACAAAATAACAAAAAATACCAAAAGACTTCAGATAGCAGCCTACATTTATCCTCTTCTCCCTTTTGCTCTCCATCTTTGTCACCATCTGTCATTTGTTCCTCTGAAGAAAGGAGCAACAAGGTACCATCTTGGAAGTAGACAGTAAGCTAGTATACCTCACTAGACACACAAAATCAGCAGGTACCTTGAAGTGGACTTTCCAACCTCAAGAAGTATGCGAAATGAAATTCCACTATTCATAAATTACTAAGTCTAGGATTTTTTAAATAGCAGCAAGAATGGACTGATATACTCCAGGTTTGCCAAAATGATTTGTGTTTAGTTAAAAGAAAGGAAGGATGGATGAAGAGAAGGTAAGAAGAGAGAGAGAAAAAAAGGAAAGAAATGACGAAAGCAGGAAGGAAAAAAAAGAAGGAAGGAAGAGGGGAGGGAGAGATTGAAAACATTTTACAGGAAAAATAAAACTAAAAAAAAAACAAGTTTGATAGTGAAAATAGTGCTTATGGTTTTCCAATGCCCATATTTTACATACTATAATGAAAATGTTTTTTCAAATATTCATAATACAAGAAGCCCAGGGAAACAAGGAAAATGAATAATGTACGAGTCCACTGGGTTTTTGTTAAAGGAACCTGATTCAATTCATTTATCCCTTATGTTTTATAATATCCCAATTGATTGAATTGGACAGTAACAAATTACGAATTACACTACAAGCTCTACTGAGTACTTTTGATATACAAGAAAGACAAGTGCTCAAATAATAATGTTTAAAACCCCTAGGTGAGAATTTAGCTCTCTCACTGCTATAGGAATACCTCATTTTTAAAAACGAAATATCAAATTCCTGATTTGAAGTAAACATAACAGTCCATTATCTTACAATTATTATTTTAAATTCTAAGACCTAAATTACTTAATGGGTAAAACAAAATGTTCCATTTATGGTAAGCAGTGATCCACTAAAAAATGGACTTCAAAACTAAAAGACACTAGTTACTTTGGTTTTGTTTTTGAACTGGGATTATAGGTGAGTGCCTGGTGCAGAACTTGACTCTATTGCTTTCTCTTTTTTAAGTTTTAAAAAATAAGGGGTTAGGTAGGTGCTGATGGCTCACACCTGTAATCCTAGCTGCTCAGGAGGCTGAGATATCAAGATCACGGTTCAAAGCCAGCCCAGGCAGGAAAGTCCATGAGACTCTTACCTCCAACTAATCACCAATAAGCCAGAATGGTGATATGGTTCATGTGAAAGAGCAGTATTCTTTAGCAAAAGTACCAAATTCCTGAGTTCAAGCCCCAAAACTGGCCCCCAAATATATATTTTTGGTAGATTTAAAGCTAAATGCCCTAAATAAGATATTGGTGATTCAGCCAGACATTGAAGCTCACACTTGTAATCCCAGCTGTGCAGGAGATTAGAGATGATCAGAATAACTGTAATATTTTAATCATAAAAGCAAGATATATAACAGCTGGTGTACAATGATGTCTGGCTATCCACTTTGGATATGGCTTTCTGAACTTCCTTAAAACATGCTATGCATAGCCAGGTATATTGGTACACACATATGATCCTAGCATTCAGAACACAGATGTAAGAGGGTAACAGGTTCAAAGTCAGTCTAGACTACATAGGAAGTTCCAAACCAGCTTGAGCTTCATAAGTGAGACCACATCTCAAAACATAACCACAACAAAATGCAAGGCAACAACAGAAAAAAAAATAAGTATGAGAACTCTCTCTCTCTCTCTCTCTCTCTCTCTCTCTCTCTCTCTCTCTCTCTCTCTCTCTCTTTGCACACACACACACACACACACACACACACACACACACAAAGGACCCATTTCATCTTAATACAAGTCCAATGGAATTGCACACTGGTTGAGCTTAATCAACCACAGAGAAAAAACGATTTCCTCTTGTCACAGTGTCTCTTCTCAGGTCCAGCATACAAGGCCTGGCCCATTCGGACACATAGGCAGCTTCTTTTGAGCTGCACGAATTTCTTTGGAGGCAACTGCGGTGCTTTGGGGGCTCTAATCACCTTCATTGTATCCCCTCCCAAAGAATCACCAATTGCTCTAATTCAAAGACCCATTTGGAGGCTGAAATCACCATAAAATAGCATGGGTAGAAAAGCAGATCGACAGTTGGAAGCAGTGCTTTTCACTGTCTGCCCAGTAGCTTAAAAAAATAATAAAGTATGGCTATAAGAACAGTTCAGATCACATACCTCACACCGAACAGTCTACTTGTATTGATCCATTCAGAAATCTTGCTGACCCCTGAGACCACAACAAACTCAAAACCTTCCTCTTTGATCTTGCTATCCCTCCACTGCACCCTTTCCTAGCCAAGGGTGATGCTGCTCACCCAGTAGCTCATATAATATATGAGCAATAATATATTGCAAGTTGGCAATTGTTTTTATGTCACCCATTCACACATCCTAGCCTGTCAATTCTGCTTTTACATATTTGGTGAAGGCATCTTCTACTCCACCTCATCATATTACTTCCAGCTGGCATCATCCTTCTGTTTAGTAGGGATAGCATGATGGTTAATTTTACTTGTCAATTTGACTGGACTACAGGATGCCCAGTTGTTTGCTCAAGCACTATTCTGAGTGTGTCCAAGAGGGTGTTTCTGGATGAGATTAACATTTATATCAGTAGTCCATATAACACAGCCTGGAAGGTCTCCTCTCCATAGAACCAGAAGGCTGACATTCCTATGAATAATGGAGAATTCCTTCTACAGGATATAGTAGCTAGACATGGTGTTTTCCTGACTTTGGACTTGAACAGAAACATGGGCTTTTCTTGGGTTGTGAGTCTGCCAGACTTCAGACTGGAACTGACACCATCAGCTCAGCCAGGTCTCCACCATGCTGATCTTGAGACTTGCAGCCTCCATAATCATGTGAGCCAATTCCTTATTATAATAAATCTCTCTAGCTTTATAGGTGTGGATATACGTAGCTCATTGTTCTATTTCTCTTGAGCAGCCTGCTTATTAAGAGTAACCTCCTAATGATCTCAGGGGTGCATTGCTGCCTGTCCCTATTTGATTTCCCACAGAGAGCCAGGCATGAACACAGACTCCATCATAGTACCACCCTCTCATATCTTTACAAGTTTCCTATCCACCTCAGGAAAATGTCCCAAAGCCACCACAACGGCACCATGATCCGCAAAGCCGAGCCCCTCCACTGAGCTTTAGCGGTTCTAGGATTTTTTTTTTTGTCCAAACATATAAGTATTTTCCTGCCTTAGGAGCTTTGTACATTCCATTTCCTCTGCCTGAAATAGTTTTTCTTCCGCCAAATAGGAGGTTACACTAATTCTAATTCATCCATCATTACTTCTGCTTAAGGAAATTTCCACAACTTCACAAACCCCCAATTCTAGAACAAAGGTCATCACCATTGGAATTTTTCTCTCTGCACCCCCACCCACTCCGTGTTAGTAACAGTTACTTATGGAATGATTTGCTGGATGTGTTACCACAGCTGCTCTGCCCTCTTCTCCACCCCTCCCCACCATGCCTATTATAAAGGTATATCCAAATGTTTCCAGGGACTATACACAGGAAATAAATATTTCTTAACAAATATTCATGGATAAATTTGTAAATAAAACAAACACAGAAAAAACTAAGAGAATAGGTAAATCCAGTTCTATAGTTTAAAAGAAAAAAAACCCACTTAAGTACTAACACATATTTCCAGATTCAACGTCTCTCCCATAGTATTAGATTTAATGACTCTATCTAAATTTAGTTTTTAAAACCATAATGCTTTATTTTAATAACCTGAATCATCAGGTCTATTAGTAATAACTGATCTCTAGTAATTATGTGGCAATGGAAATAGTATTCAATTTCTTCATGTAATACTATAATTGGTACCTATAAGGAAGCTAGAATGTGAAATACGGTTTAAAGCCAGCCCTGGCAGAAAAGTCTGTGAGGCTCTTAATCCAAATACCCAGCAATAAACTGGTAATGAAGCTGTGGCTAAAGTGGTAGAGCACTAATCTTGAGTGAAAAGGTTGAAGGCCCTAAATTCAAGCCCCGTACTGGAACTTAAAAAACCCATCAAGTATTAGTTCAATATTTCAGATACTGAAATATTGATATTCAAGTGTTGACTCTCAAGAAAACATCTTTCCAAAGAAAACCTACTTTCTTGACCCTCTGATCTCCGCACACCTTTTCTTGCTTTGACAGAAAGAATGAGGGGCCACCAACTTTACCCTGGCACCCCAATACCTCCCACATGGCCACTGCTGTTGGCTTGATGCTCTGATCAGGATTCCATTTCACCCTTTGTCTCTTATTGAATCCACTTGCAGACCCTAAATCCCACCCTGCTATGCTCTTTGGGACTTATCATCAGTGTAGTAACACTAAATCTTAACTTTTCTCCAAATGTAGCGAGTTCTGCTGTAAAGCAACATATGTATTCATATTCAAAATCACCCTATACAAACAACTGAGTTTATGGTGAAATAGCTTTGGAGCAGAACACTCAAAAACAATACTTACTAGGCCAAAAAAAAAAAAAAAAAGAACAGTAGCACAGTTTTACAGATAAATGGTTAAGAAGTACATTACAAGAAATAGGCCCTTTCCTGTGAAAAGAGACCCGAATCTTGCCTATAGACTCTCATGAAAATAAACCAACACTCAGTAACAATGAAATCAAGAAACCCATTGATTAGAAGTCAATAAATGAAAATTTCTCTCCAAGAAACTAGAACCACAAGAGCAATGTGAACCTATAGAAACTAAAGGACAGAATAACAGAGAAATGAGCAAAACATATAAAGCAGACAAAAGATACTTGGAAGAGAAAATTAACAAAACATTAGAAAGAAAAGAAAGAACAAAAATAATTATAACTATGTCAGAAATAAAGTAAAACCTACAAATGTGGATCCTCCAGCATTAAAGGAACGCTAAAGACACAACAGGAAAAAACTTCTTTCTGCACATTTAAGAATTTCCCGAGAAATGGAAAATTTCTCTTAGAAACTCCATTTGGGCCAGGCACTGGTGACTCACAGCTGTAATCCTAGCTACTCAGAAGGCAGAAATCTAGGGATCACAGTTTAAAACCAGCTTGGGCAATTAGTTAAGTCTGTGGGACTCTTATCTCCAGTAAACTGCTCAGAAAAAGCCAGAAGTGGTGCTGTGGCTCAACTGGTAGAGCAGTAGCCTTAAGCAAAATGAAGCTCAGGGACAGTTGTCAGTCCCTGAGTTCAAGCCTCAAGACCATCCCCTCCACCCCCCCCCAAAATACCCACAACTGGGTAAAAGTAGCACAGGAGGAAATAAAAGGCTTGAGAGTGTATGTCTACTAAAGAAAAAAAACATTTAAAAACAAAGAAATCAAATGGCTCCTTTGAAGATAACTCCAGAGCCAGAGTTCATTGGTGAATTCTAACCTTTTAAAGAAGGAAGAAACCATTGTCATAATAGACAAAGACTTTCTGTGTGTAAAGGAAGATAAGACATTTCCCAGCTTACTTTATAAAGTCAGTACAGCAACCATAAAAGGACATTACAAGAAAACTACAAACTTTAATAAACTGCAAAAATATGAACATTTTCCTGGTGGAATTGGGGTTTAAACTTGGGGCTCTGTGCTGGCTGGGCAGGTGCTCTATCACTCCAGTCACACCTCCATGCCCATTTTGCTCTGGATATTCTTGAGATAGGATCTTGCTCTTTGTCCCAGCTGGCCTGGAACCATGAACCTCCTATTATTGCCTCTCACCACATCTAGGATTATAGGCTCATGACACTCCTCTCAGCTTTGGGTTGAGATGAGATTCTCATAAATGGTTTTGCCTGGGCTGGCCTCAAAATGTGATCCTCCCAATCTCTGCCTCTTAAGTAGCTAGGATTATATTTGTGAGCAACCAGCTTCTGGTTCAACACACACACACACAAGTTCTTAATATCAGGAAATCAGTTTAGCAATATATTAAAAGACTAATGCCAAAGTACAAAAAAAAGGATAGCCTTTATTCCAGGGTGTGAAATCCATTTAATATTCAAAAAGCAAACAAACTCATCATTTAAATGTGCCTTCCGCCCCCCCCCCCCAATTATGTACTAGCAATGTAATCTCTAATGCACAGATGGAGCCTGCTGAGACCTGAAAATAGACCTCTTACATTCATGTAAGCACATGCTCTCTCAACAAAAGGAAGTCCCAGCTGTGCCTTGTGGCTCACTTGGCTCTTCCTTGCTCCTTGCTACTCAGAAGGTTGAGATCAGAAGGATTATGGTTTGAAACCAGTCCGTGCAAAAAGAAAAAAACAATGTTTCCATAAATGCATCTCAACAGAAAAATCTGGGCACTGGTGGCATGCACCTTTTATCCAGCTACAGCTGCAAGTATAGAAGAGGAGAATCACAGTCTAGTTGTGGACCAGAGCAAAAAATAAGACCCTAGATGAAAAATAATCGTTTTTTTTAAATAAAGAGCTGGAGGTGTAGCTTAATGGTAGAATTCTTGCCTGGTAAGTGTGGGGTCCAGTTCAAATCTTAGTACCACCAAAGAAAAAACAGGAAGTTAGAGACAGAGAAGAGGGTGGCCTTATGTCCTCTTTTTCTTTTTATTTATTCTTTTTTATTATTTTTTGTTGTTCTAGGTATTCAACTCAGGGCCTGGATGCTGTCCTAGAGCTTTTCACACTCTACTACTAGAGCCACAGCTCCATTTGGGAGGTTTTGGTGGTTAACTGGAGATAGGAGTCTTGCAGACTTTCCAACCCAGGCTGGCTTTTAACCACAATCCTCAGCTCTCAGCCTCTTGAGTAGCTAGGATTACAAGTGTGCATTGGCAGCACCCAGCTGGGATTCTTTTTTTCTTCTTATTAGATTTTACATTTTGATCTTGAGGACATAAAACTTATTTATATGCTGCTCAGCCTCAGCAATGAATGATAACATTTTCAATTTTACAGATCAAACAATTTCATCAAAACAGATATTTTCTGCTCATTCGGGCAGTGGACAGACAGGTCCGTCAATCTATATGTGCTTACAGGGGACTGAAGCCCTATTTATTTATTTTAGTTTTGGAAAGTTGATATCACATGAAGCAACAGATAAACAAATAGTTGCAGAAAAAAGTCTCAAAGACAAAGGCACATTTGGCACAGATTTTAGAAGTTCCTTCCACAAAATAACTTCCAGCAGCTACAATGTTCTTCATGTATTTCTAGCAAGATGGTTTGAAATGGTGCCCACAGCCAAGATACTTTAAACAAAATGGCATCTCAGGTGATCACATAGGATAGAATAAAGTGATCCCAACTTCTAATTCTTTGTCATCCCAGGTATTACACAAACATCCTGTTTCTAATCCACTGATAATAAGTAGGAATGCAGGGTTTGGATGTCTATACAGCCCTTGAAGTGCAAGCCCCAACTTCTAAATCATGACCAAATCACTGTCAAACCTGTGGACCTCAGGGTGTAGCTGAGGGGTAGAGCACTTGCCTGAGTCCAGCTCCAACTATATAACTTGGAATTCTCCAATGAACTTCTATAGAGAAGTCCATGTGGCTTAAACATATAATAAAATGTTTTTATCTCCAGGCATTGATATATAGCATTCAAATTCAGCAACAAGCTGGGCACAAGTGGCTGCAGTCGATCAACCTAACTACTCAGTAGGCTGAGTTCAAGAGGATTGCAATTCAAGGCCAGACAGGGCAGAAAAGCCTATCAGACTTCATTCCCAAAATAACCAGTAAAAGTAGAGCTGGAGGTGTGATTCAGGTGGTAAAGCACCAGCTGAGCAAGCATGAGACCCTAAATTCAAACTTCAGTACTTGGGGGAAATAAAAGAAAAAGCCAAACTAACAAAAACTACCACAACAATTGTTTCAATTTTTTAGAATCTCAACCAATCATGGTTGTAGCATGGGGATCACTTTGGCATGCCCAGAGTATTTGGTCTGAATCAACCCTTCCATCATTCCTCCCATCTACCACTTCCCCACCAATCATTTTCCTCACCAATCATTTTCCACTTCCTTTCTGACACACATACATTGAGCTATGACTGTATTCTCTCACTGCTCCTTTTTCCATTCATTCATCCCCCCACTAACACCTTCCACCTTCCTGATATTCATTTTGTCACACTATTAATTGTTCAAAGAATTTCACTCCTGTATATAGGATACTTTCGTCTACTTAGTCACATCTAAACGCCTATGTCCCTGTGTGTGTGTGTGTTTATCTGGGAGGATTGTAGTTTGGGTCTATGACACATCTGACCGAAAACATGTTCCCTTTGTCTTTTGATGCCTGGCTTACTCTACTCAGTATAATAAAGTATAATTTTGTTTAGCATTACTGCTCCATGTTGTAATTAAAATCCAACTCCTTTGAGCCAGCTTGAATTTTTTTTGATTGTCACTTCTCTGCAGATAATACATGCTCTTATTGTCCAATTCCTTGGCCCTCCCCTGTCCTTTGCCCTTAGTGCGCACACACACACACACACACACACACACACACACACACACACACACACACACACACACACACACCATCCGACAGAACATGCAAACATTGCATTGAAATCCTTTGGCACACATTTTCACTTGTCCAGAACATTCAATGCAGTGACTAAGCAGCATCCTGGCAAATGGGGTAGCATTGCAAAGATGAAGCAGGAGGAAGATCAGCCCTTCTGTGGAGGGAAAATTGCCTTCATTGAGGCAAATTCTGGAAGTTTGCTTCTCAGAGGGAATCTATCTGATTTGGGCAGAAAAGAGAGAGAAAATAGGGATTTTTTAAAAAATGTTGATTACAGAGAGAACTCAGAAAATGAAAGAAGGAAAACAAGTGTTTTTAAATGGCTCATTGTGCAAATAATAGCAATTATAACCTTTTATGTGAACTAATAGCCATTTTGCCTAATTACCATGCAGCCGATTAGCAATAATCCTCCTCATCACATATGTGTCCGAGTAACTAAGTTTAATTGGACAGTGTGTACTCTATCATCAATTTATAGCTCATGTAGCCAAACCTAGTCTATCTGCCCAAACGGGTAAAGAATTTAAGGGAACATTAATCCCATGAATATTTTTTTTCTTGAATAAAATCGGAAGGCCAGGCAATTTGGAGCTTGCCATCACTGGGAAGTTAATCACCAATTGCCTTGTGAACAAGTCTCTCTCTGTGGCCATCCATTGCAACTGCCGCCGGGTTTCCATCTGTTGGTATCCAGGCTCACTTCAAAAAACTAAAATGAAAACTTCGAGTGTCTACAGTAATTTGGCATGATCATTGATCAAGGAAGCACAAATAAGAAGCATCACCCTCTGGAATGTTTGCATAATTATCTTCCAGCTAAAGCAATTATAATGGATTACAATAGGTTCCCCAGATTTCCCTAAAATCCAGACTTCAAATATTCCATATTCCATCCTTCAATTATGGGCTCAGAAATAGTTTTTTGTTTTGTTTTGCTTTGCCAGTCCTTGGGCTTGAACTCAGGGCCTGAGCACTGAACCTGAACTTCTTTTACTCAAGGCTAGCACTCTACCACTTGAACCACAGTGCCACTTCCGGCTTCTGCTGTGTATGTGGTACTGAGGAATCAAACCTTGGGCTTCATGCATGCTAGGCAAGCACTCCACCACTAAGCCACATTCCCAATCCTAGGGCTTCCTTTACTTGTGGCTCATAGCTATCCAGCCACATATTCTCTAAGAAAACAATGAAAGGTAGGACTTATGAGTGGTAACAAGTCCTCTGTGGTGCCCCACGACGCTAAGCCATGGTTGGAGATGAACAAAGGATGACACAGCCCAGGGCCACCCTAATGGCTGACATGGAAATTGGTCATACTTTTTTCAGTCAGGGGTTCAAACCTCCACTCATCCATCCCTGACTGTCTTGATTTTATTACTACTTCAGGACATTTGTTCTTTCAACACTGAGGAAATTATGACCCATTATAATAATAGACAAATTTTTAATAATAACCATTATTTGTTTCCCATGGCTGCTGTAGCAAAATGACCCAGATATGGGATTTAAAAGCATATAAACTTATTATTCTGGGGATCAGAAATCCAAAATCAGTCAGGAGGGCTGTGTTACTATTGGAAAGTGCTAGGACACAATCCACTTTCTTGTTTTTTCAGACTTAAGACATTGCCTGAATTTATTAGTCCCTGCCTGGCTCTGCTTCCATTCAGCTATCTCAGGCTCTCCTGCCTTGTCCCCTCCTAATTCATGGACAACTCTTTCAAGATTCTTCTGTAGTGTAAATCTCTAATGTCTCTAAAGACCTGTATTTGCTATAAAGGCTTGGTCTGCAGAGAGGTGCTAATGAGAGGTGGCGAGAACTTGCAGAGGTGGGGCCTTCCTTCATCATCTGGGTAGGAAGTCCTTCCATCATCTGGGTCATGCCCTTGTGTATAACTGTGGGACCCAACATTTCCCAGCCACAAGGTGAGCAGTTTTATTTCACCCTGCAGTCCTATGCCACACAAACCACCATTATGGTATGGTACCTTACCGCACAGTTCAAAGACATAGGACCAGCCAATCAATCAGACTCAAACCTCCGAAACCACATGCCAGAATAGAAGTTTCCCCTTGGTAAATTACTTGTCTCGGCTATTTGTGGTAATTACACAAACCTGACTAGCCTAATGTCCAATGTAACTGTATTTGCAATCTCTTTTGCTGTACAAGGTACCATATTCTCAGATTCTAGGATTAGGATGTGAACTTCTGGAGAAGGGAAGGCATGATTATGAAATAGATGCCAATGTGAAAAAGACTGTTCCAGAAACAACAATGTTGTGAAATACACAATTGAAATTATGTGGCATGCGGAAACATGCACATGGCATGACAAACTAGGAGTAAATGGGGGCAATGTTCTATAGACATAGGAGAACTATAGGTACTTTCTTCCCACCATTCCTCTTTCTGTGGAGAAAAGAGAACATGCTGTAAAAAAAAAAATGATATATTGAGCAAGTTGCCAGGGTGGCTCACATCTGTCATCCTAGCTTCTTAGGAAGCTAAGATTTGAGGATTACAATTTGAATCCATTCTGGGTAGAAAAGTCTGAGAGATTCTTATTTCCAATTAACCAGCAAAAGTTTGGAAGTAGAGGTGTAGTAGAAGCAGTAGAGAGCTCGAGCAAGTTGCCAGGGTGGCTCACATCTGTCATCCTAGCTTCTTAGGAAGCTAAGATTTGAGGATTACAATTTGAATCCATTCTGGGTAGAAAAGTCTGAGAGATTCTTATTTCCAATTAACCAGCAAAAGTTTGGAAGTAGAGGTGTAGTAGAAGCAGTAGAGAGCTCCAGCAATGAGCAGAAAGCTAAGGGAAATTACCCAGGCCCTGAACTCAAGCCCTGGTACAAGCACGCGCGCATGCGCGCACACACACACACACACACACACACACACACACACACACGCACACACACACACACACACACTATTGAAATATATACCATTTGACTATAATAGTTTAATGGTGCATTCTGATAAAAAGAAGAAGGTTAGATAGGTATCAAAAGACAAAAAGAGACTAGTTTCAAAATTAAAGAAGACTAAACCTTTCCTTTATCTCCAAAAATAAAATCCCATTTCTCTTATTAAGTTGTAAAGAAATGGAAAGTAAAATAACACATGAACAAAACTAAGATTTTCTTAACCAAAAGAAAGACTTTCACTTAAATTTCTCTTTATTTAGTCAAACAAAGGTGGCAGAGCTACTCATAATATTGAGAAAAGGTAGCATAATTCTACTTAATCTCTAGAAATTCTGTGTTTATAGTCTAAATGTAATTGCTACCAATTTTTCTAATAGTTTTTTTTCAGAATAGAGTTCTTATTCTACATTGACAAACTGTTCAGTTCCTGGCTTGAGTACATTCAGAGCTCAAACATTGTCACTACTTAATTTTAGAACGTTTTTATCAAGTACAAAAGAAACTCCATACCCATTAGCAATTGCCTCTCGTTTTCTCCTTTTCTCCCAGCCCTAAACCACTACTATATTTTGGCTCTGAATTACCTTTTTTGACACTGCATACAAATAGATTTTTAAAAGATGTGACTAGTATGGCTTTTTCTTGCATAACATTTTCAAGGTCTGTCCATGTTATAGAATGGACTGGAGTTTTGTTCAGTCTCAATTAATATTCCATTGCATGCATCTACCCTCCTTACATTTTTCCATTCATCCATTGATGAACATTTGGGATGTTTTCACCATTTTTTTTACTATTACAGAAAGATGCTATGAAAATTCATAAACAGGATCTTGTGTGACAGAATTTAATTTCTCTTTGGCATATAGCTGGGGGTGAAATTATTTAGCCACATAGTGACTTTATATTTAACATTCTCAGGAACCATCAAACCATTTTCCCAAGTAGCTACAGAAGTATGCAGTTCTATCAGCAATGTATGAGGGATCCAATATGTAGATAGCCTTGCCAATACTTATTATAGACCGTCTTTTTAAGAGTGTGGCCACCCTGGTGGGTATAAACTAGTAATTCATGTGGCTTTGGTTTGTTATTCTTAATGATGTTACATAGCTTTCTCGTGTTTATTGTACATTCATAGATCTTCTTTGGAGAACTGACAGTATAGAGACTGAGATATTTTGTCCATTTTTAAAAATAATTTTTAAACTATTTTTGCTGGTACCAGTATTTGAATTCAGGGCTTTACACTCTTGCCTAGCTGTTTTACTCATGGTTAGCACTCCTTCACTTGAGCCTTGTCTCCAGTCCAGCTTTTTGGTGGTTAGTTGGAGATGGAGTCTTGCAGGCTATTCTGCCCAGGGTAGCTTTGAACCACAGTCCTCAGATCTAAGTAGCTATGATTACAGGAGTGAGCCACCAGCACTTATCTGTCTATTATTTGTTACTTATCTTTTCATTGATGGGTCATAAGAAGTCATTATATATTCTAAATACAAGTCCCCAATCATATATATGATTTATATATATATATATAAATATATATAAAACCTCAACCTGGGGATATAGTATTAGGCTTTAAAAACCAAACCACCCTCCACATAGGCATATTGAAGATTCCAACAATGCTAAAAAAGCTCTTCGATATTATTCTTATCACTCTTGTATTTTTTTGTTCATTTCCTTCTTTCCAGTTTAAAGTTCAGGGTTGCAACTGCAAATTACTTAATATGTGGTTATCAAAAACAAATATTACCTTGACATGAAATGCATAATAGAACTCTTCTTCATAAAACATTTTTTTATCTTGCACTGCAGTTTTCATTCCTTTATATCCATGACAAAAAAAGAGGAGAGTTTCTACAAATGCTCTTATCACCTGTCTCTTTCTTACTTATAAAAACAGAGGATAATACTTCACATTGTAGCTCTAAGTAGTACCCACAGGCTGCTTCTGTCAAATCCTGAACAACTAAGGATGCACTCCCTGCCCTCCTTATGAAGGCTGCTTTTCTCTTCTTTCCCACTGTCCATACTTGCTGCTGTGCTTTTCAACATGAAAACCTTTTGAGGAGACATAATCCCTAACTGTACAAAGGATAATCTCTTTCTAGGCTATTTTAGAATTTAAATCACCCACAAGTTTATATGAAAGGATCCATCAACCAAAATAATTGTCCTGGAATAAAGTGGCATTATTCTTCTATGGCTAGCCTAATCAGTCTTTCATTCCCTTTTTTTCTTTCCTCCCAGCCTCCTTCTTTTTCTTCCCTCCACCACCTTCCTTCTCTCCCTTCTCTCTCTTTCTTCTCTTTCCTGCCCTGTATTACTTCCTTCCATCCCTCCCTTTTCTCCATTTTCCCTAATCTCCCTCTTAGTTTGCATTTCTTTTTTTTTTTAGGTAAGGTCTTGTACTTTTGCTCAGGTCAGCTTCAGATTACATTCTTCCCCATTTAACCTCCTGGGTAGCTGGGATTGTAGACATATGCCATCATGTCTAGTTTATTGGTTGAAATCGCAGTCTCTCTAACCTTTATCTTGGACAGCCTTGAACCAAATAAAGGTCTCTAACCCCCTACTGGTTACTGGTACAATGGCCCATCATTTTGTACTTCTTTTGATCATCTGACAAAATATAGAGAACTTATGTTTAAACTAGAGGAGATTTTAGTTAGGGCAATGAATGCTCAACTGAAATCTTCAAAACAATAAAATAATCATTTAAAAAAGTGAGCCCAAAGCTAACTGAAGTCAGAGATGAAAAAACCAAGCATTGTTCAGGAGCATAGAATCAGTGTTGACTAGTTATTTATAAGGAATAGACTTTCCTGGATTCTTGCTGTTGGTGAAGTTTATCAGGGTGAGGAGAAAAGAAGTACCAGAAAGGCAGTGATGGTTTTACAAGATAACTGTGTTAGTCAGGGGTCTCCAGAGAGACAAAACTAATGGGATATGTACGTGTATAAATATCGAAAAAGACAGAAAGATGGATCTCAAGGAGTTGGCTCATGTAATTGTGGAGACTGGCAAGCCTGAAATCTGCAGAGCAGACCAGCAGGCTAGAAGATTGATGTTGCCATAAACCAGAAGACAGCATGGAAGCAAAATTCCTCTCCCTTCTAGAAAGATAAGCCTTTTTCTCTTACTGCCTTTAACTACATGAAGCCTCCCCCCCTCCACACACACACAATACACAAACACACATACACACACACATACACATACACACGCATACTGCAAAAGGTAATCTAGCTTATTTCAAAGTCTCCTCATTCAAGTGTTAATTGTATACTTTTTCAAGTCCCAAAGCAACATCTAGACTAGTGTTTGATCAGATAGCTGCATACCATGATGCCATGATCTATCTACTTAACACACAATTAACCATCACAATAAGCAAATGGAGTTGAAAGTACTCTTTTCCCTTTATCTTTAATGTGACTAAAGTTTTTGGGTTCTTTTAAATTGTGAAAATACCGTACAGAGGGGTTACAATTACAAGGGCAAGGTAATGAGTATATTTCTTATAAGCATTGTTGCCTCCTCCTTTGTTTCCCCTTCCCATCCCTTCCCACCTCCCAAACCCCCTCCCGCCCCCCCCCCCCACCCCTGGGTCCCTTTCCCCCACTCCCCGGCCAAAGTTGTAAAGTTTGTTTTTCGACATAACATCTTGTACATCTCATTGTTGCAATGTATCCCTATTTAAACAATTTGTTTTTTCCCTTCCCCTCCACAAATTATACTGACATTAAATACAGTGAAAACAGGGGTTATACTGTGGGAGAGGGACATACAAAGCAACAAAGAAATATCTTATAAATATGTTAGAAACAATAACAAGAAAGAAAAATATTTGAGTCCTTATCTTGGGATTCATTTCACCTAACATCAACTTATCTGACCTTTTCTGCTTGTCTCAGACATATACTAGTTATTGCAAATAAAGGAAACCATGGGACCTATGTTTCTTTGGGCCGGGCTTACTTCACTTAATATAATTTTTTCCAAGTCTTTCCATTTCCTAACAAATGGGGCAATGTCATTCTTTCTGATGGAGGCATAGAATTCCATTGTGTATATATACCACATTTTCTTGATCCATTCAGCTACTGAGGGGCATCTAGGTTGGTTCCATATCTTAGCTTTGGTAAATAATGCTGCAATAAACATAGTTGTGCTGGTATCTTTAGTATGGTCTTGTTTGTGATCATTTGGGTAAATGCCCAAAAGTGGGATTGCTGGGTCATAGAGGAGCTCTATGTGGAGTCTTTTGAGGAACCTCCATACTACTTCCCAAAGTGGTTAAACAAGTTTATACTCCCACCAACAATGCAGTAAGGTTCCCTTCTGTCCACATCCCCTCGAGCATCTGTTGTTATCAGAGTTCTTGACTATAGCTATTCTAACTGGGGTGAGGTGGTATCTCAATGTTGTTTTGATTTGCATTTCTTTTATAGCTAGGGAGGTTAAGCATTTCTTCATGTATCTATTGGCCATCCTTCTTTCCTCTTCAGAGAAGTTTCTCTTTAAGTCTTTAGCCCACTTATTTATTGGGCAGTTGTTTCTTTGAAGATTTGTTTTGGGGGGATTTAA